>NC_080380.1:118126786-118726786 GCF_014773155.1 Arachis stenosperma | reverse complement strand
ATCTTTATTTTATGTTTATTTGTCTTTTAATTATCAAAACTCCATAACCATTTGAATCTGCCTGACTGAGATTTACAAGATGACCATAGCTTACTTCAAGCCGACAATCTCCGTGGGATCAACCCTTACTCACGTAAGGTTTATTACTTGGATGACCCAGTGCACTTGCTGGTTAGTTGTGCGAAGTTGTGAAAAAAGAGTCGAGATTACAATTGTGCGTACTAAGTTGTTGGCGCCATTGAGATCACAATTTCGTGCACCAAGTTTTTGGCGCCGTTGTCGGGGATTGTTCGAGTTTGAACAACTGACGGTTTATCTTGTTTCTTAAATTGGATAATTTTATTTTATGTTTAAGCTTTTTACTTTTTATTTTCGAAAAAAATATAAATAAAAATAAAAATTTTATTTTGTTCTTCAGAATTTCTAAGACTGAATTCTAGAGTTTCATGATGATATGTTGAAGCCTGGCTGGCTAGTAAGCCATGTCTAATTCTGTTGGACCGAGGCTTCCACTTATCAATGCAAAAGCATGTTAGTTGATTCCCATCAATTTGGTTGTTACACACATAGCTATTGTATACAATGTTCTGCTAAAGTTTGGCTAGCCATTGGCCATGTCTAGTGTTTTGGACCAAAGCTTTCACTTGAAGCTTGGCTGGCTAGTAAGCCATGTCTAATTCCTGGACCGGAGCTTTAGACTAACATTGCACGATTCCTGGAATTCTTATTAAAAATTTTGAGTTCTTATTTTCTTTTTCAAAATAATTTTTGAAAAAATACAAAAAAATATTTAATAAAATCATAAAAACAAAAAAAATTGTGTTTCTTATTTGAGTCTAGTGTCAAGTTTTAAGTTTGATGTCAATTGCATACTTTTATTTTTCTCAAAAATTTTCGAAAACTCATGCATGGTGTTCTTCATGATCTTCAAGTTATTCTTGATAAGTCTTCTTGTTTGATCTTCATATTTTCTTGTTTTGTGTCTTTTGTTGTTTTTCATATGCATTTTTGCATTCATAGTGTCTAAACATGAAAAATCTCTAAGTTTGATGTCTTGCATGTTTTTCTTTTCTTGAAAATTTTTCAAAAATAAGTTCTTAATCTTCATCATGATCTTCAAAGTATTCTTAGTGTTCATCTTGACATTCATAGTGTTATTGTATGCATCATTTGTTTTAATCCAAAATTTTTATGTATTGAGTCATTTTGTGGTTTTTCTCTTTCCTCATTAAATTTAAAAAAATAAAAAATATATCTTTCCTTTTTCTACTCATAAATTTCAAAAATTTGGTTTGACTTAGTCAAAAAATTTTAAAACTTAGCTATTTCTTATGAGTCAAGTCAAATTTTCAATTTTAAAAATCCTATCTTTTCAAAACTTTTTCAAAAATCAAACCTTTTTCATCTTTTCTTTCATGTTTTTCGAAAATTTTAAAAATTGTTTTTTAAAATCTTTTTCTTAATTTCATTTCAAATTTTCAAAAACTTTCTAACAATTAATGTGATTGATTCAAAAATTTCAAGTTTGTTACTTTCTTGTTAAGAAAGGTTCAATCTTTAAATTCTAGAATCATATCTTTAGTTTCTTGTTAGTCAAGTCATTAACTTTAATTTTCAAAATCAAATCTTTCTAAATTTCTTTTTCAAATATTTTTCAAAATAAATTTCAATCAAATCTTTTTCAATCATATCTTTTTTAAATTTTGATTTCAAAAATCTTTTCTAACTTCTTATCTTTTCAAAATTGATTTTCAAATCTTTTTCAATTAACTAATTGACTTTTTGTTTGTTTTACTATTTCTTATCTTTTTCAAAACCACCTAACTACTTTTCTCTCTCTAATTTTTGAAAATCACATTCCTCTTTTTCAAAAATCTTTTTATTTAACTAATTGTTTCAAATTTTAATTTTACTTCTCTTAATTTTCAAATTCTAACAAAATTTTAAAATAAAAACAAAAATATTTTCCTTTTCCTTTTAATTATTTTCGAAAACTCCCCCTCTCTCCTTCTATTTATTTATTTATTTACTAACACTTCTCCTCCACTCATCAAAAATTCGAACCCTCTCCCTCTCTCTGAGTTCGAATTTTTCTCTTTCTTTCCTCATTGTTATTCTTTTTCTCTTCTACTCACATAAAGGAATCTCTATACTGTGACATGGAGGATTCCATACTTTCTTTGTTTTCTTCTCTCTCATATGAGCAGGAACAAGGAAAAAGGCATTCTTGTTGAAGCTGATCCTGAACCTAAAAGGACCTTGAAGAGGAAGCTAAGAGCAGCTAAGGCACAGTACTCTGAAGAGGACCTAACTGAGATTTTCGAACAGGAGAATGATATGGCAGCCGAACCCAACAACAACAATGCAAGAAAGATACTTGGTGACTTCACTGCACCAAATTCCAACTTCCATGGAAGAAGCATCTCAATCCCTGCCATTGGAGCAAACAACTTTGAGATAAAGCCTTAATTAGTTTCTCTGATGCAACAGAATTACAAGTTTTATGGACTTCCATCAAAAGATCCTTTTCAGTTCTTAACTGAATTCTTGCAGATCTGTGATATTGTTAAGACCAATGGAGTTGATCCTGAGGTCTATAAGCTTATGCTTTTCCCTTTTGCTGTAAGAGACAGAGCTAGAGTATGGTTGGACTCTCAACCTAGAGATAGCCTGAACTCTTGGGATAAGCTGGTCACGACTTTCTCAGCCAAGTTCTTTCCTCCTCAAAAGCTGAGCAAGCTTAAAGTGGATGTTTAAATCTTCAGGCAGAAAGAAGGTGAATCCCTCTATGAAGCTTGGAAAAGATACAAGCAACTGACCAAAAAGTGTCATTCTGACATGCTCTCAAAATGGACCATCCTGGATATATTCTATGATGGTCTGTCTGAATTGTCTAAAATATAATTGGACCATGCTGCAGGTGGATCTATTCACCTGAAGAAAATGCATGCAGAAGCTCAGGAACTCATTGAAATGGTTGCAAATAACCAGTTCATGTACACTACTGGAAGGAATCCTGTGAATAATGGGACCCCTCAGAAGAATGGAGTTCTTGAAATTGATGTTCTAAATGCCATATTAGCTCAGAACAAAATGTTGACTCAGCAAGTCAATATGATTTCTCAAAGTCTGAATGGTTTGCAAAATGCATCCAACAGTACTAAAGAAGCATCTTCTAAAGAAGAAGCTTATGATCCTGAGAACCTTGCAATGGCAGAGGTGAATTACATGGGTGAAGCCTATGGAAACACCTATAATCTCTCATGGAGAAATCATCCAAATTTCTCATGGAAGGATCAACAAAAGCCTCAACAAGGCTTTAACAATAATAGTGGTGGAAGAAACAGGTTTAGCAATAGCAAGCCTTTTCCATCATCCTCTCAGCAACAGACAGAGAATTCTGAGCAGCGCCCCTCTAGCTTAACAAACATAGTCTCTGATCTATCTAAGGCCACTTTAAGTTTCATGAATGAAACAAGGTCCTCCCTTAGAAATTTGGAGGCACAAGTGGGCCAGCTGAGTAAAAGAGTCACTAAAACTCCTCCTAGCACTCTCCCAACTAATACAGAAGAGAATCCAAAAAGAGAGTGCAAGGCCATAACCTTACTTGGTGTGGCCGAACCTAGAGAGGAGGAGGAGGATGTGAATCACAGTGAGGAAGACCTCATGGGACGTCCTCTGGACAAAAAGGAGTTCCCAATTGAGGAACCTAAGGAATATGAGGCTCATCTAGAGACCATAGAGATTCCATTGAACCTACTCCTACCATTCATGAGCTCTGATGACTATTCCTCCTCCGAAGAGGATGAAGATATTACTGAAGAGCAAGTTGCTAAGTATCTTGTAGCAATCATGAAGCTGAATGCCAAGTTATTTGGTAATGAGACTTGGGAGGATGAACCCCCCTTGCTCACCAATGAGCTGAATAACTTGATTTGGCAGACATTACCTCAAAAGAAAGAGGATCTCAGAAGGTTCTTAATACCTTGTACCATGACCTTTGAGAAGGCTCTGTGTGACCTGGGGTCATGCATAAACCTCATGCCACTCTCTGTCATGGAGAAACTGGGAATTTTTGAGGTTCAAGCTGCAAGAATCTCACTAGAGATGACAGATAAATCCATGAAACAGGCTTATGGACTAGTAGAGGACGTGCTAGTGAAGGTTGAAGGCCTTTACATCCCTGCTAATTTCATAATCCTAGACACTGAGAAAGATGAAGATGAATCCATCATCCTTGGCAGACTTTTCCTAGCCACAACAAAAGCTGTGATTGATGTTGACAGAGGAGAGTTGGTCCTTCAATTGAATGAGGACTACCTTGTATTCAAGACTCAACATTCTTCTTCTGTACACATGGAGAGGAAGTATGAAAAGCTTCTCTCAATACAGAGTCAAACAAAGCCCCTACATTCAAACTCTAAGTTTGGTGTTGGGAGGCTACAACCAAACTCTAAGTTTGGTGTTGAGAGGCCACAACCATGCTCTGATCATCTGTGAGGCTCCATGAGAGCCCACTGTCAAGCTATTGACATTAAAGAAGCGCTTATTGGGAGGCAACCCAATTTTTGTTTATCTATGTTATTTTATGTTTTCTTTAGGTTGATGATCATATGGAGTCACAAAAACAACTACAAAAATCAAAATAAATTCAAAAATAGCACACCCTGGAGGATAAGCTTACTGGCATTTAAACGCCAGAAATGGGCACCAGATTGGCGTTTAACGCCAGAACAGAGCACCAAGCTGGCGTTAAACGCCAAAAATAAGCAACAACTTGGCATTAAACGCTAGAAAAGGTATAAAAGTTGGCGTTTAACACCAGAAACAAGTAGCAGTGTGGCGTTAAATGCCAGGATTGCACAATAAGGGCATTTTTGCACGCCTAATTGGAGCAGGAATGAGAAGTCCTTGCCCCCTTAGGATCTGTGGACCTCACAGGATCCCCATCCCACCTCTCTCTCTCCCCCTCACACATCCCTATAACACTCTACCCAAAACACTACTCACCAATCAAATCCTATCCTCTTCCCTATATTCTCTTCACCAATCACCTCCATATCTCTTCCCCAAAAATCCCACCTACCTTACTTTCAAATTCAAACACTTTTCCCTCCCAAACCCACCCAATTCCATTCGGCCACTCTCCCTCTCTTTCCCTATATATACCCCTCTTCACTCCTTCATTTTCACACATCACAAACACTCTCCTACCCCCTTGCCCGAACCTATCTCTCCCTCCATCTCCTCCATTTTCTTCTTCTTCCCCTTCTTTCTTTCTTCTTTTGCTTGAAGATGAGCAAACCTTTTAAGTTTGGTGTGGTAAAAGCATTACTTTTTTTTGTATTTCCATAACCATTAATGGCACCTAAGGCTGGAGAAACCTCTAGAAAGAGGAAAGGGAAGGTAAAAGCTTCCACCTCCGAGTCATGGGAGATGGAGAGATTCATCTCAAAGGTCCATCAAGACCACTTCTATGAAGTTGTGACCAAGAAAAAGGTGATCCCTGAGGTCCCTTCCATGCTCAAGAAAAATGAGTATCTGGAGATCCAACATGAAATCTGAAGAAGAGGTTGGAGAGTTCTCACCAACCCCATTCAACAAGTCAGAATCTTAATGGTTCAAGAGTTCTATGCCAATGCATGGATCACTAGGAACCATGATCAAAGTATGAACCCGAATTCAAAGAATTGGCTTACAATGGTTTGGGGGAAATACTTAGATTTCAGTCCAGAAAATGTAAGGTTGGCGTTCCACTTGCCAATGATGCAAGAAAATGCACGCCCCTACACTAGAAGGGTCAACTTTGATCAAAGGTTGGACCAAGTCTTCATGGACATATGTGTGGAAGGAGCTCAATAGAAAAGAGACTCAAGAGGCAAGCCAGTTCAATTGAGAAGACCGGACCTTAAGCCTGTGGCTAGAGGATGGTTAAAGTTCATCCAACGCTCTATCATTCCTACTAGCAATCGATCTAAAGTGACTGTGGATCGGGCCATCATGATCCATAGTATCATGATTGGCACTACAAGAAAAACACTCATTCAGGTACACTTGAAAAGTGTAGCCAAAAGTGAAAAAAATGATGCCTTAGGCTACGGCTACGCTTTTTGGGCTACGGCTACGCTTTTTGGGGTGATTCCTATTCGGTCGTTGCCTATTCTCAAAGGCTACGCTTTTCTGCACCAAGGGCTACACTTTTGGCATTTGGGAATAGGGTACGCTTTTCAAGTGATGCTGTCCAGGACCAAAGGCTACGCTTTTCAGCTTCCATTTTTGCCAGAATAGGCTACGCTTTTCAACGCTACTGCATCACCTGTAAAGCGTAGCCACATTATATACCATGGCTACCTTTTATAAGTGTAGCCTTAGGTCCCTCATTGTTTTTTTTAATTAATTATATATATATATATATATATATATATATATATAATTCTAATAATTTTTTGTACCGCATAATATTTAATAATATGATTATATATAATTATGTGTTTTTAATTAAATAAATTAAATATTATAAAATAAAAATAAATACACAACTATATTAAACTAAAAAATATTCTAGCAAAACACAGCAAATACATTCTAAAGATTCACAAGCACTGTAATGTTACAATATATTAGTACATAAAACAATTGATCCAATTATCCAATTGAACAATCATTCAACAATAGAGTAAAAAAAAATGAAACATGTCTAAACTACTACTTTCTAAACTACTACTTGCGATCTTTAGCTACACCTGCAGTTGCCAGAATCAACTGTCCAAAGAGTATTCTGGAGGTGATTCCTAATTTCTCGTGTCAAGAATTCATTCCAAACAAACATGGTCTCATAAAGGACATGGCCTGCCTCATTATCACACATGTTTCTTTGAAGACTACACATAATGTGATATGAGTAGCTGAAAAAGAAATCCTTTGTAAGGTCGACTGTGCACAACAGCTTCTTGTATCTAAAATACTAATAAGAAAAATCATGTAATTAATCAAAATGTGACATTCTAGAATAACAGAAAATGAAGCAAAAATGTTGCGTTAAAATTCAATGATGGCACAAGGGAAAAATAAAAACACCTAGCACAACACAATCATGTCCTATTTCTGAGGGAGCCAACTTTTTAATTGCTTGTGTCACCATTATTCTGGTTGAAAAAATCTCTTCCAATAAGTGGCGGGGAAGCACACCTCTGTGAACCTGAATTACATTAAGTTACTTCATACTTGATGAGCGGATAATTTGTACGCTTTTTGGCATTGTTTTTAGTATGTTTTTAGTATGATCTAGTTAGTTTTTAGTATATTTTTATTAGTTTTTAGTTAAAATTCACTTTTCTGGACTTTACTATGAGTTTGTGTGTTTTTCTGTGATTTCAGGTATTTTCTGGCTGAAGTTGAGGGATCTGAGCAAAAACCTGATCCAGAGACTCAAAAGGACTGCAGATGCTGTTGGATTCTGACCTCCCTGCACTCGAAGTGGATTTTCTGGAGTTACAGAAGCCCAATTGGCGCGCTCTCAACGGCGTTGGAAAGTAGACATCCTGGGCTTTCCAGCAATATATGATAGTCCATACTTTGCCCAAGATTTGATGGCCCAAACCGGCGTTCAAAGTCACCTCAAGAAATTCCAGCGTTAAACGCCGGAACTGGCACCTAAATGGGAGTTAAACGCCCAAACTGGCATAAAAGCTGGCGTTTAACTCCAAGAGGAGTCTCTACACGAAAAATGCTTCATTGCTCAGCCCAAGCACACACCAAGTGGGCCCGGAAGTGGATCTTTATGTCATTTACTCATCTTTGTACACCTTAGGCTACTAGTTTTCTATAAGTAGGACCTTGTACTATTGTATTTGACATCTTGGTAGCTATCTTTGAGTTTTATGCTATCTTAGATCATTTGGGAGGCTGGCCTCACGGCCATGCCTAGACCTTGTTCTTATGTATTTTCAACGGTGGAGTTTCTACACACCATAGATTAAGGTGTGGAGCTCTGCTGTACCTCGAGTATTAATGCAATTACTATTGTTCTTCTATTCAATTCCGCTTGTTCTTTGTCCAAGATATCACTTGTTCTTCAACTTGATGAATGTGATGATCCGTGACACTCATCATCATTCTCACTCATGAACAAGGTGACTGACAACCACTCTTGTTCTACAAGCAATCAAAGCTCTAGTGAATATCTCTTGGATTCCTGATAACACGATGCATGGTTGATCGCCTGACAACCGAGTGCTCGCCTGACAAACGAGCCAGCCATTCCGTGAGATCAGAGTCTTCGTGGTATAGGCGAGAACTGATGGCGGCATTCAAGAGAATCCGGAAGGTCTAACATTGTCTGTGGTATTCTGAGTAGGATTCAATGATTGAATGACTGTGACGTGCTTCAAACTCCTGAAGGCGGGGCGTTAGTGACAGACGCAAAAGAATCACTGGATTCTATTCCGGCCTGATTGAGAACCGACAGATGGATAGCCGTGCCGTGACAGGGTGCGTTGAACATTTCCAATGAGAGGATGGGAGGTAGCCACTGACAACGGTGAAACCCTTGCATAAGCTTGCCATGGAAAGGAGTAAGAAGGATTGGATGAAGACAGTAGGAAAGCAGAGAGACGGAAGGGAAGGCATCTTCATGCGCTTATCTGAAGCTCTCACCAATGATATATATAAGTATCCCTATCTTTATCTTTATGCTTTATTCGTTTATCACTATACCCATTTGAGTCTGCCTGACTGAGATTTACAAGGTGACCATAGCTTGCTTCATACCAACAATCTCCGTGGGATCGACCCTTACTCGCGTAAGGTATTACTTGGACGACCCAGTGCACTTGCTGGTTAGTTGTGCGAAGTTGTGTTTATGCCATGGTATTGAGCACCAAGTCTTTGGAGCCATTACCGGGGATTATTTGAATATGGACAAAGTAATGATCACAATTTCGTGCACCAAGTTTTTGGCGCCGTTGCCGGGGATTGTTCGTGTATGGACAACTGACGGTTCATCTTGTTGCTTAGATTAGGTATTTTTTTTTTCAGAGTTCTTAAGAATGAATTCTAGTGTTTCATGATGATCTGTTGAAATCTGGCTGGCTGAGAAGCCATGTCTAATTTCATTGGACCGAGGTTTCAACTAATCATCACAATAGCTTGTTGATCTCTATCAATCTTGCTTTTGGAGCAGTGATCTGCTAAGGCTTGGCTGGCCTTTGGCCATGTCTAGTGTTTTGGACCGAAGCTTTCTTTGAAAGCTTGGCTGGCTGTGAAGCCATGTCTAATTCCTGGACCGGAGTCTTAGACTAGCATTGCACTGATTCCTGGAATTCTCATTAAGAATTTTGATACCTTTTCCCACTTAATTTTCGAAAAAAAATCCAAAAAAATTACAAAATCATAAAAAAACAAAAAAAAATATTATATCTCTTATTGAGACACTAGTCTCATCTTAAGTTTGGTGTCAATTGCATACATTCATGTGTTTTAAGGATCTTCAAATAATTCTTGATGATTTCTTACTCTGATCTTTGAATTCTTTTGACTTAAGTGTTTTTGTGTCTCATATAGTGTCAGTAGTATACAAACTGCTAAGTTTGGTGTCTTGCATGCATTGTTATTTGATTCTTGTTGCATTTTGATTTTAAAAAAATCCAAAAATATTTTTAATTTGTGTCTTTTCAAGTCAATAATACCAAGAATTGAAGATTCAGAACATACTGCAGAGGAATTACACAGAAAAAGCTGGGCATTCAAAAATGCCCAGTGAAGAAGACAGACTGGCGTTTAAACGCCAGCCAGGGTGCCTGGCTGGGCGTTTAACGCCCAAAAAGGGTGCATTTTGGGCGTTAAACGCCAGAATGGATGCCATTCTGGGCGTTTAACGCCAGGATGGCAAAGGGGGAAGATTTTGTTTTCAAATCAATTTTTTTTCAAGTTTTCAAAGTTTTTCAAAATCAAATCTTTTTCAAATCATATCTTTTCAATCAAATGTTTTCAAAGTCAATTTCTTTCCTTTTTCAAAGATACTTACTAACAATTAATGATTTGATTGAACATCTCAAATTTGTTGCCTTTTCTGTTGAGAAAGGTTTAATGTTTGAATCATATCTTTTCTTGTTAGGCAAGTCACTAATTTTCAAAATCAAATCTTTTAAAAAAATTGTTTTCAAAACATATCTTTTAAAATTGTTTTCAAATCAAATTTTTTTCAATCATATCTTTTTAATCACATCTTTTTCAAAATAAGTTTTCAATCAAATCTTTTTGATTTCTAATTTCAAAATCTTTTTCAAAAATCACTTGATTTCTTTTCCACTTTCAATTTTCGAAAATTATCAATCAATTTTTAAAATGTTTTTGACATCTTTCTAATTAATTTTCGAAAATTATCTTCCCTCCTTCTCACATCCTTCTATTTATGGAGTACTACTCCTTCTTAATGCACAATTCGAACTCTATCTAATCAAGTTCGAATTCTTCTACCTTCTTTCTTCTATTTTTCTTTCCCTCTGACACCTCAAGGAATCTCTATACTGTGACATAGAGGATTCCACATTTTTGTGTTCTCTTCTCTTTCATATGAGCAGGAGCAAAGACAAAGGCATTCTTGTTGAAGCTGACCCTGAACCTGAAAGGACCTTGAAGCGAAAGCTAAGAAAAGCTAAGGCTCAACTCTCTGTTGAGGACCTGACCGAATTCTTCAAGGAAGAAGAACCCATGGCAGCCGAAAACAACAACAATGCCAACAATGCAAGGAAGGTGCTGGGTGACTTTACTGCACCTACTCCCGACTTCTATGGGAGAAGCATCTCTATCCCTGCCATTGGAGCAAACAACTTTGAGCTTAAGCCTCAGTTAGTTTCTCTAATGCAACAGAATTGCAAGTTCCATGGACTTCCAATGGAAGATCCTCATCAGTTTTTAGCTGAGTTCTTGCAAATCTGTGACACAGTCAAGACTAATGGGGTTGACCCTGAGGTCTACAGACTGATGCTATTCCCTTTTGCTGTAAGAGACAGAGCTAGAATATGGTTGGACTCACAACCTAAAGATAGCCTGGACTCTTGGGAAAAGCTAGTCAATGCCTTCTTGGCAAAGTTCTTTTCACCTCAAAAATGGAGTAAGCTTAGAGTGGAAGTCCAAACCTTCAGACAGAAGGATGGAGAATCCCTCTATGAAGCTTGGGAAAGATACAAACAATTAATCAGAAAATGTCCCTCAGACATGCTTTCTGAATGGAGCATCATAGGTATTTTCTATGATGGTCTCTCTGAACTATCCAAGATATCTTTGGATAGCTCTGCTGGAGGATCTCTTCATCTGAAGAAGACGCCTACAGAGGCTCAGGAACTAATTGAGATGGTAGCAAATAACCAATTCATGTACACTTCTGAAAGGAATCCTGTGAACAATGGGACAAGTCAGAAGAAAGGAGTTCTTGAGATTGATGCTCTGAATGCCATACTGGCTCAGAATAAGATATTGACTCAACAAGTCAATTTGATTTCTCAAAGTCTGTCTGGAATGCAAAATGCACCTGGCAGTACTAAGGATGCTTCACCTGAGGAAGAAGCTTATGATCCTGAGAACCCTTCAATGGAAGAGGTGAAATACCTAGGAGAACCCTATGGAAACACCTATAATTCTTCATGGAGAAATCACCCAAATTTCTCATGGAAGAATCAAGTGAGACCTCAACAAGGTTTCAACAACAATAATGGTGGAAGAAATAGGTTTAGCAATGGCAAGCCTTTTCCATCATCTTCTCAGCAACAGACAGAGAATGCTAAGCAGAACCCCTCTGACTTAGCAACCATGGTCTCTGATCTAATCAAAACCACTCAAAGTTTCATGACTGAAACAAGGTCCTCCATTAGGAATTTGGAGGCACAAGTGGGACAGCTGAGCAAGAAAGTTACTGAACTCCCTCCTAGTACTCTCCCAAGTAATACAGAAGAAAATCCAAAAGGAGAGTGCAAAGCCATAACCATGGCCGAATATGGAGAGGAAAGAGAGGAGGTGGACGCCACTGAGGAAGACCTCAATGGGCGTGCACCAACCTCCTCTGAGTTCCCCAATGAGGAACCATGGGAATCTGAGGCTCAAAATGAGACCATAGAGATTCCATTGGACTTACTTCTGCCTTTCATGAGCTCTGATGAGTATTCCTCCTCTGAAGAGGATGAGTATGTCACTGAAGAGCAAGTTGCTAAATACCTTGGAGCAATCATGAAGCTAAATGACAAGTTATTTGGAAATGAGACTTGGGAAGATGAACCTCCCTTGCTCACCAAAGAACTGGATGACTTGTCTAGGCAGAAATTACCTCAAAAGAGACAAGATCCTGGGAAGTTTTTCATACCTTGTACCATAGGCACCATGACCTTCAAGAAGGCCCTGTGTGACTTAGGGTCAAGTGTGAACCTCATGCCTCTCTCTGTAATGGAGAAGCTAAGGATCTTTGAGGTACAAGCTGCAAGAATCTCATTGGAGATGGCAGACAACTCAAGAAAACAAGCTCATGGACTTGTAGAGAATGTTTTGGTAAAAGTTGAAGACCATTACATCTCTACTGATTTCATAGTCCTAGAGACTGGGAAGTGCATGGATGAATCCATCATCCTTGGCAGACCCTTCCTAGCCACAGCAAAGGCTGTGATTGATGTTGATAGAGGTGAACTGATCATTCAAGTGAATGAAAAATCCTTGGTGTTTAAGGCTCAAGAATATCCCTCTGTCACCATGGAGAAGAAGCATGAAGAGCTTCTCTCAAATCAGAGACAAACAGAGCCCCCACAGTCAAACTCTAAGTTTGGTGTTGGAAGGCCACAACCAAACTCTAAGTTTGGTGTTGAACCCCCACATTCAAACTCTAAGTTTGGTGTTGGGAGGTTCCCACATTGCTCTGAGTATCTGTGAGGCTCCATGAGAGCCCTCTGTCAAGCTACTGACATTAAAGAAGCGCTTGTTGGGAGGCAACCCAATGATTATATTTTATCTATTTCCCTTTGTTATTTTATGTTTTTTGTAGGTTGATGATCATAAGAAGTCACAAAATCCATTGAAAAAGCAAAAACAAAATGAAAAACAGGAAGAAAAACAGCACACCCTGGAGGAAGAACCCACTGGCGTTTAAACGCCAGTTAGGCTAGCAGTTGGGCGTTTAACGCCCAGTCTGGCACCATTCTGGGCGTTTAACGCCAGAAAGGGGCACCAGACTGGCGTTAAATGCCAGAAAAGGGCAAGAACCTGGCGTTAAACGCCAGGAATGGGCACCAGCCCAGCGTTTAACGCCAGAAATGGCTCAAAACGTGATTTTGAGCAACATTTGGTGCAGGGATGACTTTTCCTTGACACCACAGGATCTGTGGACCCCACAGGATCCCCACCTACCCTACCACCACTCTCTCTCTTCTTCCCCCATTCACCAATCACCTCAATACCTCTTCCCCAAAAACCCTTCACCTATCAAATCCCATCTTTCTCTTCACTACTCACATCCATCCTTCACAAAACCCCACCAACCTCACCCTTCAAATTCAAACCACTTTTCCTCCCAAACCCACCCATAATGGCCGAACTCCATCTCCCCTCTCTCCTATAAATACCCTTCTTCACTCCTTCATTTTCACACAACCTAAACACCACTTCTCCCCTTCTTTGGCCGAATACAAAGCCATCCCCTTCTCCCTCATTTCTTCTTCTTCTACTCTCTTCTTTCTTCTTTTGCTCGAGGACGAGCAAACCTTTTAAGTTTGGTGTGGTAAAAGCGTTGCTTTTTCGTTTTCCATAACCATTTATGGCATCCAAGGCCGGAGAAACCTCTAGAAAGAGGAAAGGGAAGGCAAAAGCTTCCACCTTCGAGTCATGGGAGATGGATAGATTCATCTCAAGGGTGCATCAAGACCACTTCTATGAAGTTGTGGCCTTGAAGAAGGTGATCCCCGAGGTCCCCTTTTCACTCAAAAGGGGTGAATATCCGGAGATCCGCCATGAGATCCGAAGAAGAGGTTGGGAAGTGCTTACCAACCCCATTCAACAAGTCGGAATCTTGATGGTTCAAGAGTTCTATGCCAATGCATGGATCACCAAGAACCATGATCAAAGTATGAACCCGGATCCAAAGAATTATCTTACAATGGTTCGGGGGAAATACTTGGATTTTAGTCCGGAAAATGTAAGGTTAGCATTCAACTTGCCCATGATGCAAGGAGATGCACATCCTTACACTAGAAGGGTCAACTTTGATCAAAGGTTGGACCAAGTCCTCACAGTTATATGTGAAGAGGGCGCACAATGGAAGAGAGATTCAAGAGGCAAGCCAGTTCAATTGAGAAGGCATGACCTCAAGCCCGTGGCTAGAGGATGGTTAGAGTTTATACAACGCTCAATCATTCCCACTAGCAACCGGTCCGAAGTTACTCTAGACCGGGCCATCATGATTCATAGCATCATGATTGGAGAAGAAGTGGAAGTTCATGAGGTTATAGCCCAAGAACTCTACAAGGTGGCGGACAAGTCTTCCACCTTGGCAAGGCTAGCCTTTCCTCATCTCATTTGTCACCTCTGTTATTCAGTTGGAGTTGACATAGAAGGAGACACCCCCATTGATGAGGACAAGCCCATCACCAAGAAAAGGATGGAGCAAACAAGAGACCCCTCTCATCATGAGATCCTTGAGATACCTCAAGGGATGCACTTTCCTCCACAAGACTATTGGGAGCAAGTAAACACCTCCCTAGGAGAATTGAGTTCCAACATGGGACAACTAAGGGTGGAGCACCAAGAACATTCCATCCTCCTCCATGAAATTAGAGAAGATCAAAGAATCATGAGAGAGGAGCAACAAAGACAAGGAAGAGACATTGAGGAGCTCAAGCACTCCATAAGACCTTCAAGAGGAAGAACAAGCCGCCATCACTAAGGTGGACCCGTTCTTTAATCTCCTTGTTCTTTATTTTCTTGTTTTTCGAAAATTTATGCTTTATGTTTATCTATGTTTGTGTCTTATGATCATTAGTGTCTTAGTGTCTATGCCTTAAAGTTATGAATTTCCTATAAATCCATCACCTTTCTTAAATAAAAAAATGTTCTTAATTGAAAAAGATAAAGAATTGCATGAATTCTAAATTTTATAACAGTTTAATTATATTGATGTGGTGGCAATACTTTTGTTTTCTGAATGTATGCATGAACAGTGCATATGTCTTTTGAATCAGTGGTTCATGGATGTTGGCTCTTGAAAGAATGATGAAAAAGGAGACATGTTACTGAGGATCTGAAAAATCATAAAAATGATTCTTGAAGCAAGAAAAAGCAGTGAATACAAAAAAAAAAGAGAGGAAGCAAGCGAAAAAAAACCGAAAAAAAAGAAGAGAAGGAAAAGAGAAAAAGAAAGAAAAAGAAAAAAAATAAAGTTGTGATTCAAGGCAAAAAGAGTGTGCTTAAGAACCCTAGACACCTCTAATTGGGGACTTTAGCAAAGCTGAGTCACAATCTGAAAAGGTTCACCCAATTATGTGTCTGTGGCATGTATGTATCCGGTGGTAATACTGGAAGACAGAGTGCTTTGGGCCACAGCCAAGACTCAATAAGTAGCTGTGTTCAAGAATCATCATACTTAACTAGGAGAATCAATAACACTATCTGGATTCTAAGTTCCTAAAGAAGCCAATCATTCTGAATTCCAAAGGATAGAGTGACATGCCAAAACTATTCAGAGGCAAAAAGCTAAAAGCCCCGCTCATCTAATTAATACTGATCTTCATAGATGTTTTTGGAGTTCATTGTATATTCTCTTCTTTTTATCTTATTTGATCTTCAGTTGCTTGGGGACAAGCAACAATTTAAGTTTGGTGTTGTGATGAGCGGATAATTTGTACGCTTTTTGGCATTGTTTTTAGTATGTTTTTAGTATGATCTAGTTAGTTTTTAGTATATTTTTATTAGTTTTTAGTTAAAATTCACTTTTCTGGACTTTACTATGAGTTTGTGTGTTTTTCTGTGATTTCAGGTATTTTCTGGCTGAAGTTGAGGGATCTGAGCAAAAACCTGATCCAGAGACTCAAAAGGACTGCAGATGCTGTTGGATTCTGACCTCCCTGCACTCGAAGTGGATTTTCTGGAGCTACAGAAGCCCAATTGGCGCGCTCTCAACGGCGTTGGAAAGTAGACATCCTGGGCTTTCCAGAAATATATGATAGTCCATACTTTGCCCAAGATTTGATGGCCCAAACCGGCGTTCAAAGTCACCTCAAGAAATTCCAGCGTTAAACGCCGGAACTGGCACCTAAATGGGAGTTAAACGCCCAAACTGGCATAAAAGCTGGCGTTTAACTCCAAGAGGAGTCTCTACACGAAAAATGCTTCATTGCTCAGCCCAAGCACACACCAAGTGGGCCCGGAAGTGGATCTTTATGTCATTTACTCATCTTTGTACACCTTAGGCTACTAGTTTTCTATAAGTAGGACCTTGTACTATTGTATTTGACATCTTGGTAGCTATCTTTGAGTTTTATGCTATCTTAGATCATTTGGGAGGCTGGCCTCACGGCCATGCCTAGACCTTGTTCTTATGTATTTTCAACGGTGGAGTTTCTACACACCATAGATTAAGGTGTGGAGCTCTGCTGTACCTCGAGTATTAATGCAATTACTATTGTTCTTCTATTCAATTCCGCTTGTTCTTTGTCCAAGATATCACTTGTTCTTCAACTTGATGAATGTGATGATCCGTGACACTCATCATCATTCTCACTCATGAACAAGGTGACTGACAACCACTCTTGTTCTACAAGCAATCAAAGCTCTAGTGAATATCTCTTGGATTCCTGATAACACGATGCATGGTTGATCGCCTGACAACCGAGTGCTCGCCTGACAAACGAGCCAGCCATTCCGTGAGATCAGAGTCTTCGTGGTATAGGCGAGAACTGATGGCGGCATTCAAGAGAATTCGGAAGGTCTAACCTTGTCTGTGGTATTCTGAGTAGGATTCAATGATTGAATGACTGTGACGTGCTTCAAACTCCTGAAGGTGGGGCGTTAGTGACAGACGCAAAAGAATCACTGGATTCTATTCCGGCCTGATTGAGAACCGACAGATGGATAGCCGTGCCGTGACAGGGTGCGTTGAACATTTCCAATGAGAGGATGGGAGGTAGCCACTGACAACGGTGAAACCCTTGCATAAGCTTGCCATGGAAAGGAGTAAGAAGGATTGGATGAAGACAGTAGGAAAGCAGAGTGACGGAAGGGAAGGCATCTTCATGCGCTTATCTGAAGCTCTCACCAATGATATATATAAGTATCCCTATCTTTATCTTTATGCTTTATTCATTTATCACTATACCCATTTGAGTCTGCCTGACTGAGATTTACAAGGTGACCATAGCTTGCTTCATACCAACAATCTCCGTGGGATCGACCCTTACTCGCGTAAGGTATTACTTGGACGACCCAGTGCACTTGCTGGTTAGTTGTGCGAAGTTGTGTTTATGCCATGGTATTGAGCACCAAGTCTTTGGAGCCATTACCGGGGATTATTTGAATATGGACAAAGTAATGATCACAATTTTGTGCACCAATACTCTACATAAATGAGTTATGCGAAGGTTTCCATAACAGTTTGTCAAACAAAAGAAGGGAGAGGTGATGAAACAACACGCTCATATAGTAATCAACTAAACAAGAAGTAATTCCACAATATTAACAATTTATAGTTATATCAAGTAAATGTCATTCCTTCAGCTTCATTGATATTAAGTTCAAAACTCCTTCATTTTTCAATGGAATATAAAGGAAACAGGCCACAGGGGTTTAATACACAAAATCTCTATAAAAAAATATAGACGGATTTCCTATAATCAATTAACCATAAGCTAGTCCTATTATTTGCAATTAACAGAATGATGAAAAATGAAGAAGAAGAAGAACTGAAACTGAAAGAAGTGGGTGATGGAAGATGTTATTACCAGAAACATGAACTAGAAGAGCAGAGAATTTCAAAGAATAGTGAAGCATCAACTCAAGTGAGAAGCATTACTAACAAAATGAGTGTTTATAGCCTGAAGACAGAAATATATTACAATTAAGAGAATAGATGAGACTTGGAATCATTGAAGATGTGAAATAATTGAGTACAAGACTTATATACTAGTATGAAACAATGATTACTTATACATCTATGAAGCTAAAACGGACCTAATAAGCAAGATGCAAAATCAGAAAGCAAATTAAAACGAAGCAAGCAACATAAACTCAAAAAATTAGAAAGACAATACCACAGTAAGTCCATCAAGGAAAAGATGGTATAGTCTTCACCAAGTCCCACATTCTTTTCTGCATGAAACTAAAAGCATTGTCCAAAACAAAATCAAAACTTTGATCATCTTGTATGGTTTTTTTTCTTCTTCAAAGTGATGGGATGCTACCCATTTTATATTACTCATAAATTTTTAAATGCCAAAGACATGGTAATGGTCAAATTTTTATATATAATCAAGCTTCAAAGTTTAAGGAAGCATGGTTTTGTAGTGGTAAGCAAGCTATAGCACTACCTATTCACTTTCGCACAAGTTGTCGCCCTCACATCAGGCTTCTCCCTAACTGCGAGAATCTCAAAGACTCTAAGAGCCTCATAGGATTCTTCTAAACTGATATTATCAAAGCATAAGATATTAATCATTGAATAGTATAATTTTCAGATAAATAAATAAATAATTCAACACAGATAGGAACGGATCACAGAAAACAAAATCAAATTCCAAGTAAATAAATAAATAAATAAAAAGGCCAGCATCCTTTCATTAAGTAGGCCACATATAGAATAGGACAGTTACCATTCTACAAAAATACATATATATTGAGAGTAATATGAAAGAAATTTCATGGACAAAAATGGAACAAGATTTCTTTCAAAGCACAACTAAGTTATATTTGGTTGCACAATGGAAAACATAATTGATTAATTCTAGTCAAACTCAAATGAATACATAATAACACCCGGATCAAATAGACATTTCTATCAAACACAACAGAATCTTATGCAATATAAGGTACAAAGGATGCTGCTAGGCTCATTATACTACCTTCATAGGGTGACTGAGTAGGGCCAAGGATCATCACATTGGAATATCGCATGTTGTCTTCCGAAGGCGAAGCACTAATTCCAGGTGCTGCATCACCAGATCAAAATGACCCAACATGTATAAACTTTAGCAGAACATAACAACAAATAATTATATAAAACCTTGAACAGATCACTATCACCAAGGTAACGTTTAACTCACACCATCATACAAATTAAACAAGTACTACCAATTTAATAGGGTAAGAGCTTTCAAATCACTACACACAAGAAAGGAAACTTCAAAGTATGCATGCAACCACGATAATGGAGCTGAGAAATGAGAAGTTACCTGGCTCACTGAGCAAACGCTGCGTTTCCTGTTGAGATCAAAGAGCCAAAGAGAGAGTGATCAAAACAATCCACAAAAATCCTTTTCATCATAGTTCACAAACCCTAAAATTTTAAGAGAAAAAATGAAGAAGAAAGAGTCTGAACTAAAATCATAGTTCACAAACCCTAAAATACCACACATCTTCATCAACAACAGCATGCATGTTATCAAATCATAGTTCACAAATCCATATTTCACAGATTAAAACCCCCAAATTAAAACCCCTAATATCGGAACCCTACTCCTCTGAAATTTCAGAACCAACTAGAAATCATCACATACCTATTCAACTAGAAATCAGCACAGAGAAGACGATGATGAGAAGCACGGAGATGACAATGGTGGGGGCGGCGCAGAGACGATTACTAGAGAACGGCGCAGCGACGATTACTGGAGAAGAGCAATGGTCAGTGCAGTGGTGACAATGGCAAAGGTGATGACTGTCGATGGTGAACGGTAAGCGGTGACTAGCGGTGAGTGGTGAGTGGTGACCTGGTCAGCGCAGCGATGTGATGAGTGGTGACTGGTGAGTAGTGACTGACGGTGAGTGGTGACTAGGTGGCAACAGTCAACGGCGACGGTGAGAAGGCGAAGGTGATGATGAGTGTCGTAGGTGATGAGTGTTGAAGGTGAGAATGGCGAAGGTGAGTGTTCTTGAGCAAGAATGGAGAAGGTGACCTGAGGTTGTGCGGGTATTGAAGGCCGTGAGAGGGTTAAGTTGTGCGCGTAAATTGAAGGTGAGAGGGTTATGTTGGAGGGAATTGAAAGGAGATGAAAAATTTCACTAAGTGTTTGGATTTGGCCTTACATACATTAGGCATCACTTTTGAAGTGCACCCAAAACATAACAAATAAGTTACTCTTTAAAAACGTTCCCTTTGATACGAAAAGTAAACCCATAGATATCAACCTACAGCTACGCTTTATAAGTGATTTCTATAATACCTAAGGCTACGCTTTTTAAATGATGCCGCATTTGTGTATCCTTTTCTCTTATAAAAAGGCAACACGGAGAAAAGCGTAGCCTATTCTATGAATAGGCTACGCTTTTCAAATGTAGCTTAAAAAAAGTGTGGCTGAATGGGTATTTTTCTTGTAGTGTGGGGAGGAAGTAGAAGTTCATGAGATCATACCTCTAGAACTCTACAAGGTGGCTGACAAGTCCTCCACTTTGGCAAGGTTAGCCTTTCCTCATCTCATTTGTCACATATGCAATTTGGCTGGGATTGACATAGAAAGAGACATCCTCATTGAGAGGACAAGCCCATCACTAAGAAAAGGATATAGCAAACAAGAGAGCCCACTCATGGACCTCAACAAGAGCATGAAGAAATTCCCCATGAAATCCCTGAGATGCCTCAAGGGATGCATTTTCCTCCACACAACTATTGGGAGCAACTTAACACCTCTTTGGAAGGCTTGAGTTACAATATGGATCAACTAAGGGTGGAGCACCAAAAGTACTCCATCATTCTCCATGAGATTAGAGAAGATCAAAGAGCTATGAGGGAGGAGCAACAAAGGCAAGGAAGAGACATAGAGGAGCTCAGGCGTTCCATTGGATCTTCAAGAGGAAGAACTAGCCGCTATCACTAAGGTGGACCCGTTCTTTAATTTTCTTGTTCTTATTTTTCTGTTTTTTGGCTTTGAGCTTTATGTTTTACTATGTTTTGTGTCTTCCTTACATGATCATTAGTGTCTAGTGTCTATGCCTTAAAGCTATGAATAATTCCATGAATCCTTCACCTCTCTTAAATGAAAAATGTGCTTAATTACAAAAGAACAAGAAGTACTTGGATTTCAAATTTTATCTTGAAATTAGTTTAATTATTTTGATGTGGTGGCAATACTTTTTGTTTTCTGAATGAATGCTTGAACAATGCATATTTTTTATAGTGAAGTTTATGAATGTTAAATTTGTTGGCTCTTGAAAGAATAATAAAAAAAGGATAAATGTTATTGATAATCTGAAAAATCATAAAAATGATTCTTGAAGCAAGAAAAAGCAGTGAAAAGTAAAGCTTGCGAAAAAAAGTGGCGAAAATAGAAAAAAAAAAGAAAGAAAAGGCAAGCAGAAAAAGCAATAACCCTTTAAACCAAAAGGCAAGGGTAAAAAGGATCCAAGGCTTTGAGCATTAATGGATAGGAGGGTTGGTGCACGGAATTGTGATTCGTACTCTTTATTGTTGTATGGAATTAATTCCCCGATAATTGCTCCAAAAACTTGGTGCTCAATATCACGGTGTCTAAAATTTAATTAACAACTTTGCACAACTAACCAGCAAGTACACTGGGTCGTCCAAGTAATACCTTACGTGAGTAAGGGTCGATCCCACGGAGATTGTTGGTATGAAGCAAGCTATGGTCATCTTGTAAATCCCAGTCAGGTGGATTTAACTAATTTAAGAGATTATTAATTTAAAAAAATAATAAAATAAACAGAAAATAAAGATAGAGTTACTCATGTAATTCAATGGTGGGAATTTCGGACAAGTGTATGGAGATGCTTGTCCCTGTTGAATCTCTGCTTTCCTACTGCTTTCATTCAATCCTTTTTACTCCTTTCCATGGCAAGCTGTATGTAGGGCATCACCGTTGTCAATGGCTACATCCCATCCTCTCAGTGAAAAAGGTCCAAATGCTCTGTCACAACACGACTAATCATCTGTCGATTCTCAATCAGGTTGGAATAGAATCCAGTGATTCTTTTGCATCTGTCACTAACGCCCAGCCTTTGGGAGTTTGAAGCTCGTCACAGTCATTCAATCCCGGAATCCTACTCGGAATACCACAGACAAGGTTAAACTTTCCAGATTCCCATGAATGCCGCCATCAATTCTAGCTTATACCAAGAAGATTCTGATTAAGGAATCCAAGAGATATGCGCCCGGTCTAAGGTAGAACGGAAGTGGTTGTCAGTCACGCGCGTTCATAGGTGAGAATGATGATGAGTGTCACGGATCATCACATTCATCAAGTTGAAATGCAACGAATATCTTAGAACAGGAATAAATCGAATTGGATAGAAAATAATAGTAATTGCATTGAAACTTGAGGTACAGCAGAGCTCCACACCCTTAATTTATGGTGTGTAGAAACTCCACCATTAAAATTACATAAGTGATGAAGGTCCAGGCATGGCCGAATGGCCAGCCCCCAAACATGATCAATAGTCTCCTAAGATGAATAATAGAATAAAACTGAGACCAAAGATCCCTAATAAACTAGTAAAAAGTTCTATTTATACTAAACTAGCTACTAGGGTTTACAGAGGTAAGTAATTGATGCATGAATCCACTTCCAGGGCACACTTGGTGTATGTTTGGGCTGAGCTTGATCTATCCACGACCTGAGGCTTCTCTTGGAGTTGAACTCCAAGTTGTAACATGTTTTGGGCGTTCAACTCCGGTTCGTGACGTGTTTTTGGCGTTTGACTCCAGACAACAACATGGAACTGGCGTTGAGCGCCAGTTTACGTCGTCAATTCCCGAATAAAGTATGGACTATTATATATTTCTAGAAAGCTCTGGATGTCTACTTTCCAACGCCGTTGAGAGCGCACCATTTGGAGTTTTGTAGCTCCAGAAAATCCATTTCGAGTGCAGAGAGGTCAGATTCCAACAGCATCAGCAATCCTTTGTCAGCCTCCTATCAGAGTTTTGCTCAGGTCCCTCAATTTCAGCCAGAAAATACCTGAAATCACAAAAAAAATACACAAACTCATAGTAAAGTCCAGAAATGTGAATTTAGCATAAAAACTAATGAAAATATCCCTAAAAGTAGCTTGAACCTATTGAAAACTACCTAAAAATAATGCCAAAAAGCGTATAAATTATCCGCTCATAAAGGGCCCAAAGGAATAAAATCCTGGCCTAAGCGGCTAAACCAAGCTGTCCCTAACCATATGCTTGTGGCGTGAAGGTGTCAAGTGAAAAGTTTGAGACTGAGCGGTTAAAGTCGTGATCCAAAGCAAAAGAGTGTGCTTAAGAACTCTGGACACCTCTAATTGGGGACTTTAGCAAAGCTGAGTCACAATCTGAAAAGGTTCACCCAGTTATGTGTCTGTGGCATTTATGTATCCGGTGGTAATACTAGAAAACAAAGTGCTTAGGGCCACGACCAAGACTCATAAAGTAGCTGTGTTCAAGAATCAACATACTGAACTAGGAGAATCAATAACACTATCTAAAATTCTGAGTTCCTATAGATGCCAATCATTCTGAATTTCAAAGGATAAAGTGAGATGCCAAAACTGTTCAGAAGCAAAATGTTACTAGTCCCGCTCATCTAATTGGGACTATGTTTCATTGATATTGTGAGATTCATTGTATATTCTCTTCTTTTTATCCTATTTTATTTTCAGTTGCTTGGAGACAAGCAACAATTTAAGTTTGGTGTTGTGATGAGCGGATAATTTATACACTTTTTGGCATTATTTTTAGATAGTTTTTAAAAGGATCTAGCTACGTTTTAGTATATTTTTATTAGTTTTTAAGCAAAATTCACATTTCTGGACTTTACTAAGAATTTGTGTGTTTTTCTGTGATTTCAGATATTTTCTGGCTGAAATTGAGGGACCTGAGCAAAAATCTGATTCAGAGGCTGAAGAATGATTGCTGATGCTGTTGGATTCGGACCTCCCTGCACTCAAAATGGGTTTTTTGGAGCTACAGAAACCCAAATGGTGCTCTTTCAATTGCATTGAAAATTAGACATCCAGGGCTTTTCAGTGATATATAAGAGACCATACTTTGTCTGAGTTTTGACGATGCAAACTGGCGTTCAAACACCAACTTCCTGCCCTATTCTGGAGTTAAACGCCAGAAACAGGATAGAAGCTAGAGTTAAACGCCCAAATTGGCATAAAATATGGCGTTTAACTCCAAGAAAAGTCTCTACACATGAAAGCTTCAATGCTCAGCGCAAACACACACCAAGTGGGCCCGAAAGTAGAATTCAGCATCATTTACTTATTTCTGTAAACCCTAGAAACTAGTTTATTATAAATAGGATATTTTACTATTGTATTAGGGATCCTTGATCAGTTTTATGCTATCTTAGACATTGGGGGCTGGCCTCATGGCCATGCCTAGACCATCATCACTTATGTATTTTCAACGGTGGAGTTTCTACACACCATAGATTAAGGTGTAGAGCTCTGCTGTTCCTCGAGTATTAATGCAAAGTACTATTGTTCTTCTATTTAATTTATGCTTATTCTTATTCTAAGATATTCAGTCATACCCAAGAACATGATGAATGTGATGATTTTGTGATGCTCATCACCATTCTCAACCTATGAACGCGTGCTTGACAACCACTCCGTTCTACATGAAAACAAGCTTGAATGTATATCTCTTGGATTCCTGGTCCATGCGTTCGATTGCCTCTCTTGACAATAGAGCTTTCAATTCTTTGAGATAAGAGTCTTCGTGGTATAAGCTAGAATCAATTGGCAACATTTTTGAGATCCGGAAAGTCTAAACCTTGTCTGTGGTATTCCAAGTAGGATCTGGGATGGGATGACTGTGACGAGTTTCAAACTCATGACTATTGGGCGTAGTGACAGACGCAAAAGGATCATTGGATCTTATTCCGACACAAGTGAGAATCGACAGATGATTAGCCCTACGTAACCCGTAGCTGGACCATTTTCACTGAGAGGATGGACGGTAGCCATTGACAACAGTGATCCCCCTACATACAGCTTGCCATGGAAAGGAGTATGAATGATTGAATGAAGACATTAGGAAAGCGGAAATTCAGAAGGAATAATGCATCTCCATACTCTTATCTGAAATTTTCACCAATGAATTACATAAGTATCTCTATCTTTATTTTATGTTTATTTGTCTTTTAATTATCAAAACTCCATAACCATTTGAATCCGCCTGACTGAGATTTACAAGATGACCATAGCTTGCTTCAAGCCGACAATCTCCGTGGGATCGACCCTTACTCACGTAAGGTTTATTACTTGGACGACCCAGTGCACTTGCTGGTTAGTTGTGTGAAGTTGTGAAAAAAGAGTTGTGATTACAATTGTGCGTACCAAATTGTTGGCGCCATTGAGATCACAATTTCGTGCACCAAGGACCAATTTACAATTTTACTAAAAATATAGGGATCAACTGTGTATTTTAACCTAGTCAAATCCAGCTAATTGAGTGTAGCCCTTGGCCACCAACTTGGCCTTGTGGCGTTCTACCAAGCCGTCTGGCTTGAGTTTGGTCTTGAAGACCCACTTGCACCCAACGGCACGCTTACCCTTTGGAAGAGTGGTGATTACCTAGGTTTTGTTGGTTTCGAGGGCCAGAATTTCATCCCTAAGTTCTTGGCGCCAACAACCATCATGATGAATAACTTGCTCAAAACTTTGAGATTCAGTGAGATTGTCGATGTCGAAGGAAAGGGATTTGTGAGACGGGGAGAGATGTTCATATGAAATGAATGAGAGATAGGATACTCTAAAAATGAGGATGAGGCACCAGAGGGGGAATCTGATTCACATAAAACCTGCATACATTGAAAATCTGCTAAATGTGCAAGTGGCTTTCAAATCCTATTTGAGCACTTAAGATGCTGGTCTATATGAGGTTGTTCTAAAGCTACATGATCATGTGATGGTGAGTTAGATGGGAGGCTTGAAGCCACTGCTGGCATGCTATGATCATCATGCAAGTGTGGAGAATGTAAGGGTGACACCTGCTGACCTAAAGATGCATGAGTACGGTGATGTGCTTATGTGCTTGAGGGTATGTGTGAAGGAACTGGCAGCATTTGAGGCATAATAGAGGAGGATTGGATCACCATGTGAATCCTTAAAAGTGTTGGATCGGTGAAAAGGAAAAATGTCCTCATAGAAGACGACATCTCTTGAGAGAAAGACCTCTTTTGAGTATAGATCCATCAATAAAAAACCTTTAGTGTTCATTTTGAAACCCAAAAAAAAAATAGCCTTTCTTGCTCTCTTTTCTAATTTCTTTCTGTGAGCACTTAGGGTGGAAGCAAAGGCCAAACACCTAAATGTTCGAAAATAAGAGATGTTAGGTAAAGAGTGGAACATTTCTTGAAAGGGGCTTGATGCATTTATAAGAGCTAGAAGGAATACGGTTCAAGATATGTATGGCATGAGCTATAGTAAAAGTCTAAAGATGATGAGGCAAATGACTTTGAAAAATAAGCGCTCTAGCCATATTTAACATATCTTGATGCTTGCGTTCCATGGCTCCATTTTGTTGTGGTGTTTCCACACAAGTAATTTGATGAATGATTCCTTTTGATTCATAAAAATAGTGCAGTAGGAACTCTTCGTCATTATCACTTCTTATGCATTTTATTCGTTTTTGAAATTGTGTATCAATTAATTGTACGAAAATGGGAACTAAATGCGCTACTTCAGCTTTGATCTTCATGAAATATGCCCAGGTGAATCTGCTCTTGTCATCCACAATGGATAAGAAATATTTATGGCCTTGACTAGAAGCAAAAGTTAATGGCCCCCAAATATCCATGTGGATGATATCAAAACAAGAAGTGGATTTTGTTTTGCTAAGAGAGAAAGAAAGACGCTTTTGCTTAGCAGAATGGCAGGGTTCACAAGGGACATGTTTCATTTAGCTCTGAAGAAAATCATAGTACTTTTGCAATAGCTTCTATTCTATTCTTAGCAATATGTCCTAGTCTACTATGCCATAATGCTGCCAAATCTGACTTATTTACAATATTATTGACACAACCTTTCTTATTGACTAGTTGAGATTGCTGTGAGAGTGGGTGCAATGTATGCATGTGGACAGAATCCAAGATATACAGGCCTGCAGTTAGTTCAGCAGTGCCAATCATCCTCAAGCTCATCTTGTCCTGGATCTCACAGTTCAAGTCATTAAACGTAAATTGGCATAAAAGCGATGTAGTAACTTTTGAAATGGAGATGAGGTTGAAAGTAAAAGATGGAACATATAGAATATTTTGAAGTTGAAATTCGGTTGAAAAATTAATGTCCCACTGATGACAGTGACAGTTCTCGAACCATCTGGCAATTGAAGTGTGATTGGATTTACTCTTCAAAAACTAGTGAACAAATTTAAAGAACAAGCCACATGTGCCGTGGCACCTGTGTCGAGAATCCAATCTGTGCACTTCAATTTATGTTTGGAGATAAATAGAATTTTGTATATACCTTTGGATGGAGCATAGACTTCAGTAGCCAGATTGATGTTTTGAGCAGGCTTGCCACCATGGTTGTGGAAAAACTCAATTAAAGCTTGTTTTTGTTCCTTCAAAAACAAGTAGTCCAAGCTCTCACTATCTTCCAAATGAGGCTCTCACTGATCTTTTGCAAATCTTCATCAGTGTTCACATTGTTGATGGTTTTTAAGCCAAAACTATGCTTGTAGTGAGGAGAAAACCCATGCTTATGGTAGCATGTGTCAACCAAATGTCCAGTCCTCTCACAGTGCGAGCATTTCCTCAATTAACCACGTCTATTAGTGCCTTTTTCCCGGTTGGAGCTCCCTTTGCCCCTGCCACGTGAGTCATCTTGCCTACTTCCACCAAAACGATTGTTGGAGGAGTTATTGAAGTTCATGGTAACATTTATTAGTAGCTTCCCATTGTTTTGGCTTGAGCGTGTTAGCTGACGCCCTTGCTGCAATAGTAATGAATAAACCTTATTCACATTAGGGAGTGGCTTAATGAGCATGATCTGAGATCTGGCCATTGAGTAATCATCATTCAATCCTCTTAATAATAATTGAACAATAAGAGTTTGAGACCTATACTTCTTCATAAGCTCAATGCCGCATGAGCATGAATCATCACATTCATATTTTATAATTGGTTGGAATTCATCCAGTTCCTCCCATAAGCTTTTGAGTCTTGTAAAATAAGATGTGATGAAGGAATCACTTTGTTTAATAGCAAACATTTCCTCTTCCAATTCTGCAATTCTTAACAAATTTCCTTGATAAAATCGATGCCTAAGATCTTCCCAGAGATCACACATTACATGGCATGATAGAACACTGTGCAAAATTTTACTACTGATAGATGCATGCAGCCAAGACAAGACTAGAGTATTGCACTTATCCCAGGCCTAAAATGAATCGTCAGATCTGTCCCGTTTTGGGAGGGAATCGTCAATGAAACTTAGCTTGTTCTTCGATTTCAAGGACAACAAAACTAACGTCGACCAAGAGTGAAAGTTTAGAATTGTTAATGAATTCGTTGTGAGAGGTATACCTAGATTTTCACTAGGATGGAGATAAAATAGAGTCGAAACATCTTGTAGCAGGTTCGAGCTCGTCTTCCCTGCTTGAGGCATTTGATTATGCATCAGTGCCAGCTGAAGATTCATTAATTTTGCCAGTTTTTGAAGATCTAAGCCGAGAATTGTTGATCTTCCTTGTTCGAGTTGCCTTCTGAGTAGACCATTATGCAGTCTCAAGATCTATGTTTTACTGGATTCTTGGAGAGGTTTTAAGATAAATCCAGGATCTTTCACATTTGATCTCGTGATCGGAGCCTCCAAATCTCTATCAGTGTGACGATTAGATTAGAAACGGAGCAACTATCATTAGCTCTATCGAATGAGTTCAAACGTGAAAGGGAAGAATGGAGGTAAGTAAAGAAAAATTGAAGAGTAGATTAGGATGAAAAAATGAAGATTGTTTCGAGCAAGAACTTGGATGAACAATTTACTTGCAACAATGGATTCATCATTCGACTTCTTCTTCAGTTACTGCATTCCAAATTCTAGCTCCTTCTATGCTCACCGCACCATGATAAAAGGTTGCGTTTAGGAGTGGTGCATGAAATTGCAATCACACTTTTGTAATCCCGCACAACTAACCAGCAAGTGCACTGGGTCGTCCAAGTAATACCTTACGTGAGTAAGGGTCGATCCCACGGAGATTGTCGGCTTGAAGCAAGCTATGGTTATCTTGTAAATCTTAGTCAGGATATCAGAAATTATCAGAGTTGATTGTGAAAAGCAAAAGAACATGAAATAAGTACTTGTTATGTAGTAATGGAGAATAGGTTGAGGTTTTGGAGATGCTCCATCTTCTGAATCTCTGCTTTCCTATTGTCTTCTTCATCAAACACGCAAGGCTCTTTCCATGGCAAGCTGTATGTAGGGTTTCACCGTTGTCAGTGGCTACCTCCCATCCTCTCAGTGGAAATGTTCAACGCACCCTGTCACGGCACGGCTATCCATCTGTCGGTTCTCGATCAGGCCGGAATAGAATCCATTGATTCTTTTGTGTCTGTCACTAACGCCCCGCCTTCAGGAGTTTGAAGCTCGTCACAGTCATTCAATCATTGAATCCTACTCAGAATACCACAGACAAGGTTTAGACCTTCCGGATTCTCTTGAATGCCGCCATCAGTTCTAGCTTATACCACGAAGATTCTGATTAAGGAATCCAAGAGATATCTACTCAATCTAAGGTAGAACGGAGGTGGTTGTCAGGCACACGTTCATAGTTGAGAATATGATGAGTGTCATGGATCATCACATTCATCCGGGTTAAGAACAAGTGATATCTTAGAATGGAAGCAAGCATGATTGAATAAGAAACAGTAGTAATTGCATTAATCCATCAAGACACAGCAGAGCTCCTCACCCCCAACCATGGGGTTTAGAGACTCATGCCGTGGAAGGTACACAAAGAAACGTGTAAAGTGTCATGAGGTACTGATACAATGTCAAAAGATCCTATTAATAGTAAACTAGTAACCTAGGGTGTACAGAAATGAGTAAATGACGTAAAAATCCACTTCTGGGTCCACTTAGTGTGTGCTTGGGCTGAGCAATGAAGCATTTTCGTGTAGAGACCTTTTCTGGAGTTAAACGCCAGCTTTTATGCCAGTTTGGGCGTTTAACTCCAAGTTTTATGCCAGTTCCAGCGTTAAACGCTGGAAATTCTGAGGCTGATTTGCCACGCCGGTTTGGGCCATCAAATCTCGGGCAAAGTATGGACTATTATACATTGCTGGAAAGCCCAGGATGTCTACTTTCCAATGCCATTGAGAGCGCGCCAATTGGGCTTCTGTAGCTCTAGAAAATCCACTTCGAGTGCAGGGAGGTCAGAATCCAACAGCATCTGCAGTCCTTTTCAGTCTCTGAATCAGATTTTTGCTCAGGACCCTCAATTTCAGCCAGAAAATACCTAAAATCACAGAAAAACACACAAACTCATAGTAAAGTCCAGAAAAGTGAATTTTAACTAAAAACTAATAAAAATATACTAAAAACTAACTAGATCATACTAAAAACATACTAAAAACAATGCCAAAAAGCGTACAAATTATCCGCTCATCACAACACCAAACTTAAATTGTTGCTTGTCCCCAAGCAACTGAAAATCAAAATAGGATAAAAAGAAGAGAATATACTATAGACTCAAAAATATCAAGGAAACTTAGCTCCAATTAGATGAGCGGGACTAGTAGCTTTTTGCCTCCGAACAGTTTTGGCATCTCACTCTATCCTTTGAAGTTCAGAATGATTGGCATCTATAAGAACTCAGAACTCAGATAGTGTTATTGATTCTCCTAGTGAAGCATGATGATTCTTGAACATAGCTACTTTATGAGTCTTGGCTGTGGCCCAAAGCACTCGGGTCTTCCAGTATTACCACCGGATACATACATGCCACAGACACATAATTGGGTGAACCTTTTCAGATTGTGACTAAGCTTTGCTAGAGTCCCCAATTAGAGGTGTCCAGGGTTCTTAAGCACACTCTTTTGCCTTGGATCACAACTTTATTTCCTTCTTTTTCTTTCTTTTTCTTTTTCTCTTTTTTTTTTTTCGAAAGTTTTTTTTTTGTATTCACTGCTTTTTCTTGCTTCAAGAATCATTTTTATGATTTTTCAGATCCTCAATAACAGTTCTCCTTTTCCACCATTCTTTCAAGAGCCAACAATTTTAACATTCTTAAAACAACAAATTCAAAAGACATATGCACTGTTCAAGCATGCATTCAGAAAACAAAAAGTATTGTCACCACATCAAACTAATTCAACTAGTTTCAAGGATAAATTTCGAAATCCTGTACTTCTTGTTCTTTTGTGATTAAAGCATTTTTCATTTAAGAGAGGTGATGGATTCATAGGACATTCATAGCTTTAAGGCATAGACACTAAGACACTAATGATCACAAGACACAAACATGGATAATCATAAGCATGAAATTCGAAAAACAAGAAAATAAAGAACAAGGAAATTAAAGAACGGGTCGACCTTAGTGATGGCGGCTTGTTCTTCCTCTTGAAGATCTTATGGAGTGCTTTAGCTCCTCAATGTCTCTTCCTTGCCTTTGTTGCTCCTCTCTCATGATTCTATGATCTTCTTTAATTTCATGGAGGAGGATGAAATGTTCTTGGTGCTCCACCCTTAGTTGTCCCATGTTGGAACTCAATTCTCCTAGGGAGGTGTTGATTTGCTCCCAATAGTTTTGTGGAGGAAAGTGCATCCCTTGAGATGAATCTCTCCATCTCCCATGGCTCGGAGGTGGAAGCTTTTGCCTTCCCCTTCCTCCTTCTAGAGGTTTCTCCGGCCTTAGGTGCCATAAATGGTTATGGAGAAACAAAAAGCAACGCTTTTACCACACCAAACTTAGAAGGTTTGCTCGTCCTCGAGCAAAAGAAGAAAGAAGAGAGAGAGTGGTGGGGTAGATGGGGATCCTGTGGGGTCCATAGATCCTGAGGTGTCAAGGATAATTCATCCCTGCACCAAGTGGCGAGCAAAAATGCTCCCTCTGCTAATCCTGGCGTTAAACGCCGGGCTGGTGCCCATTCCTGGTGTTTAACGCCAGTCTGGTGCCCCTTTCTGGCATTAAACGCCCAGAATGGTGCCAGACTGGGCGTTAAACGCCCATTTGCTGCCCTTACTGGCGTTTAAACGCCAGCAAGTTCTCCTCCAGGGTGTGCTGTTTTTCTTTCTATTTTTCTTTCTGTTTTTGCCTTTTCAATTGATTTTGTGACTTCTCATGATCATCAACCTATAGAAAACATAAAATAACAAAGGAAATTAGATAAAATATAACATTGGGTTGCCTCCCAACAAGCGCTTCTTTAATGTTAGTAGCTTGACAGTGGGCCCTCATGGAGCCTCACGGAGGCTCATAGCAATGTTGGAACCTCCCAACACCAAACTTAGAGTTTGGTTGTGACCTCCCAACACCAAACTTAGAGTTTGACTGTGGGGGTTCTATTTGACTCTGTTTTGAGAGAAGCTCTTCATGCTTCCTCTCCATGGTTACAGAAGGAGAACCTTGAATCTTATAGTTTGCACTGTCTGCAAGCCACGAAACTTCCTGAATAGCAAACAATTGCTCATCCAGAAAGGTTTCAGAGATCTCAGTAGGAGGAAGGGATGCTCCTGCTACTGGTTCTATCCGGGACAGGTGATCAGCTACTTGATTCTCTGTCCCTTTTCTGTCTCTTATTTCTATATCAAACTCTTGCAGAAGCAACACCCATCTTATGAGCCTGGGCTTTGAATCCTGCTTTGTGAGTAGATATTTAAGAGCAGCATGGTCAGTGTACACAATCACTTTCGATCCTACTAAATAAGATCTGAACTTGTCAATGGCATAAACCACTGCAAGTAACTCCTTTTCTATGGTTGTGTAGTTCTTCTGTGTATCATTTAGGATACGGCTGCCATAATAAATGACGTGCAGAAGCTTACCATGCCTTTGTCCCAATACTGCACCAATGGCATGGTCACTGGCATCACACATTAGTTCAAATGGTAATGTCCAGTCTGGTGCAGAGATGACTGGTGCTGTGACCAGCTTAGCTTTCAGGGTCTCAAACGCCTGCAGACACTCCTTATCAAAGATAAATGGCATGTCAGCAGCTAGCAGATTACTCAGAGGTTTGGCAATTTTTGAAAAATCCTTTATAAACCTTCTGTAGAATCCTGCATGCCCCAGAAAGCTTCTGATTGCCTTAACATTGGTAGGTGGTGGTAATTTCTCAATTACTTCAACCTTAGCTTGATCCACCTCTATTCCTTTGTTTGAAATTTTGTGCCCAAGGACAATTCCTTCAGTCACCATAAAGTGACATTTTTCCCAGTTTAAAACTAGGTTGGTCTCTTGGCATCTTTTCAGAACAAGTGCTAGATGGTTAAGGCAGGAGCTGAATGAGTCTCCAAATACTGAAAAGTCATCCATGAAGACTTCCAGAAATTTCTCTACCATATCTGAGAAGATAGAGAGCATGCACCTCTGAAAGGTTGCAGGTGCATTGCACAGACCAAAAGGCATCCTTCTATAGGCAAATACTCCAGAAGGACATGTAAATGCTGTTTTCTCTTGGTCCTGAGGATCTACTGCAATTTGGTTGTAACCTGAGTAGCCGTCCAAAAAGCAGTAGTATTCATGACCTGCTAGTCTCTCTAGCATCTGGTCTATGAATGGTAAAGGAAAATGGTCCTTTCTGGTGACTGTATTGAGCCTTCTATAGTCAATACACATGCGCCACCCTGTAACTGTTCTTGTAGGAACTAGTTCATTCTTTTCATTATGAACCACTGTTGTGCCTCCCTTCTTAGGGACAACGTGGACAGGGCTCACCCAGGGGCTGTCAGAAATAGGATAAATAATCCCAGCCTCTAGTAACTTAGTGACCTCTTTCTGCACCACCTCCCTCATGGCTGGATTTAGCCGCCTTTGTGGTTGAACCACTGGCTTAGCATCATCCTCCAATAGGATCTTGTGCATGCATCTTGCTGGGCTAATGCCCTTAAGATCACTTATGGACCACCTAAGAGCTGTCTTGTGTGTCCTTAGCACTTGAATTAGTGCTTCCTCTTCCTGTGGATTTAGAGCAGAGCTTATGATCACTGGAAAAGTGTCACCTTCTCCCAGAAATGCATATTTTAGGGATGGTGGTAGTGGCTTGAGCTCTGGTTTAGGAGGTTTATCTTCTTCTTGAGGAATTTTCAGAATTTCTTTTATTTCCTTTAGTTCCTCCAGATCAGGCTGAACATCTTTAAAGATGTCATCTAGCTCTGATTCAAGACTTTCAGTCATATTGACCTCCTCCACCAAAGAGTCAATAATATCAATGCTCATGCAGTCATTTGATGTGTCTGGATGCTGCATAGCTTTGACAACATTCAACTTGAACTCATCCTCATTGACTCTAAGGGCTAATTCCCCTTTTTGGACGTCAATGAGGGTCCGTCCAGTTGCTAGGAAAGGTCTTCCTAGAATGAGAGTTGCACTCTTGTGGTCCTCCATTTCCAGTACTACAAAGTCAGTTGGAAAGGCGAATGGCCCAACCTTGACAATCATGTCCTCAATTATGCCTGATGGATATTTAATGGAGCCATATCCGGGTTGGTTTGACTTCTTCAGTCAACCCAAGCTTTCTGATAGTGGATGCAGGTATTAGATTGATGCTTGCTCCAAGGTCACACAGGGCTGCCTTGGTGCAAGCACCTTCTAATGTGCATGGTATCATAAAGCTTCCTGGATCTTGAAGCTTTTCTGGTAAGCTTTTCAGGATGACTGCACTGCATTCTTCAGTGAGAAATACTTTTTCAGTTTCTCTCCAATCCTTCTTATGACTTAAGATCTCTTTCATGAACTTAGCATAAGAAGGTATTTGCTCAAGTGCCTCTGCAAACGGAATCTTTATTTCAAGAGTCCTTAGGTAGTCTGCAAAGCGGGCAAATTGCTTATCCTGCTCCACTTGGCGGAGTTTCTGAGGATAAGGCATCTTGGCTTTATATTCTTCAACCTTAGTTGCTGCAGGTTTATTCCTTACAGAAGTGGTTGGAGAAGCCTTTTTAGAGGAGTTACTATCAGCACTCTCAGGTGTCTGATTCCCCTTTTGCGTTTGAACGCCAAGATTGGGTGGAAAATGGGCGTTTAACGCCAACTTTTCCCTCTTTTCTGGCGTTTGAACGCCAGAACTGGGCAGGGAATGGGCGTTTAACGCCAGCTTTCCCTCCCTTTCTGGCGTCTGAATGCCAATAACATTCCTCTCTGGGCTCTTACTGTCCTCAGAGGGATTTTGGATAGTGGTTTGGCTATCCTCTGTCAATTGTTCCTTCATTGACTTTTTGCTACTTTGGGCAGTGTTATTCAATGTCTTCCCACTCCTCAGTTGAACTGCTTGGCATTCTTCTGTTATCTGTTTAGATAGCTGCTGTTTTGTCTGATTCAACTGTGATTCTATGTTCTTGTTAGCAATTTTAGTTTCTTGGAGCATCTCTTTAAATTCTGCTAACTGTTTTGTCATCAGGTGTAGTTGCTGATTAAGCTCAACCATCTGTTCTTGAGGATTAGGATCAGTGACTACTGCCATAACTTCTTCTTTTGTAGAGAACTCATTGCTAGAGTACAAATGTTGATTTCTAGCAACAATATCTATAAGCTCTTGAGCCTCCTCAATCGTCTTTCTCATGTGTATAGATCCACCAGCTGAGTGGTCTAGAGACATCTGAGCTTTTTCTGTAAGCCCATAGTAGAAGATGTCTAATTGTACCCACTCTGAAAACATTTCAGAGGGCCATTTTCTTAGCATACCTTTATACCTCTCCCAGGCATTATAAAGGGATTCATTATCCTCTTGTTTAAAGCCTTGGATGTCCAGTCTTAGCTGTGTCATCCTCTTTGGAGGGTAAAAATGATTCAGGAATTTGTCTGATAACTGTTTCCATGTCTTTATGCTTGCTGTAGGTTGGTTATTCAACCACCTTTTAGCTTGATCTTTTACAGCAAATGGAAACAGTAATAGTCTGTAGACATCCTGATCCACCTCTTTATCATGTACTGTGTCAGCAATTTGTAAGAACTGTGCCAAAAACTCAGTAGGTTCTTCCTGAGGAAGACCGGAATACTGGCAATTTTGCTGCACCATGATAATGAGTTGAGGGTTTAGCTCAAAGCTGCTTGCTTTGATGGGAGGTATACAGATGCTACTCCCATATGCAGCTGTAACGGGGTTGGCATATGACCCCAGAGTCCTTCTGGACTGATCAATCCCACTTAGGTCCATAATGGATAAAGGGAAATGATATGGATTGCAAATAGATAAATTTTTGTTTTTTTTTTGAATTAACGAAAAAAATAAAATAAAACAAAAGAAAATTAAAATAAAAATTCGAAAATCAAAAAGAAAATAAGATCAAAGCAAATTGAGAACTGAATCAATTAGTTAATTAAAAAGATTTTGAAAATAGCAATTAAAAAGATATGATTGAAAAATTTTTATGAAAAAGATTTGATTTTTGAAAAGAGGAAAGAGAAAAACACAAAAAGACACCAAACTTAAAATTTTTAGAAAATCAAACACTAATTTTCGAAAATTTTTTTAAGAGAAAAACACAAAGAGGACACCAAACTTAGAACTTTTATGGATCAAAAAGGGATTAAGGACATGCAAAATCGAAAATTAAAAGAAAAACAAAAGCATGCAATTGACACCAAACTTAAAATATGAAACTAGACTCAACTAAAAGACTCTAAACCAATAAAAACAAAACAGTCCTAATCTAAGCAACAAGATAAGCCGTCAGTTGTCCAAACTCGAACAATCCCCGACAACGGCGCCAAAAACTTGGTGCACGAAATTGCAATCACACTTTTGCAATCCCGCACAACTAACCAGCAAGTGCACTGGGTCGTCCAAGTAATACCTTACGTGAGTAAGGGTCGATCCCACGGAGATTGTCGGCTTGAAGCAAGCTATGGTTATCTTGTAAATCTTAGTCAGGATATCAGAAATTATCAGAGTTGATTGTGAAAAGCAAAAGAACATGAAATAAGTACTTGTTATGCAGTAATGGAGAATAGGTTGAGGTTTTGGAGATGCTCCATCTTCTGAATCTCTGCTTTCCTATTGTCTTCTTCATCAAACACGCAAGGCTCCTTCCATGGCAAGCTGTATGTAGGGTTTCACCGTTGTCAGTGGCTACCTCCCATCCTCTCAGTGGAAATGTTCAATGCACCCTGTCACGGCACGGCTATCCATCTGTCGGTTCTCGATCAGGCCGGAATAGAATCCATTGATTCTTTTGTGTCTGTCACTAACGCCCCGCCTTCAGGAGTTTGAAGCTCGTCACAGTCATTCAATCATTGAATCCTACTCAGAATACCACAGACAAGGTTTAGACCTTCCAGATTCTCTTGAATGCCGCCATCAGTTCTAGCTTATACCACGAAGATTCTGATTAAGGAATCCAAGAGATATCTACTCAATCTAAGGTAGAACGGAGGTGGTTGTCAGGCACACGTTCATAGTTGAGAATATGATGAGTGTCACGGATCATCACATTCATCCGGGTTAAGAACAAGTGATATCTTAGAATGGAAGCAAGCATGATTGAATAAGAAACAGTAGTAATTGCATTAATCCATCAAGACACAGCAGAGCTCCTCACCCCCAACCATGGGGTTTAGAGACTCATGCCGTGGAAGGTACACAAAGAAACGTGTAAAGTGTCATGAGGTACTGATACAATGTCAAAAGATCCTATTAATAGTAAACTAGTAACCTAGGGTGTATAGAAATGAGTAAATGACGTAAAAATCCACTTCTGGGTCCACTTAGTGTGTGCTTGGGCTGAGCAATGAAGCATTTTCGTGTAGAGACCTTTTCTGGAGTTAAACGCCAGCTTTTATGCCAGTTTGGGCGTTTAACTCCAAGGTTTATGCCAGTTCCAGCGTTAAACGCTGGAAATTCTGAGGCTGATTTGCCACGCCGGTTTGGGCCATCAAATCTCGAGCAAAGTATGGACTATTATACATTCCTGGAAAGCCCAGGATGTCTACTTTCCAATGCCGTTGAGAGCGCGCCAATTGGGCTTCTGTAGCTCCAGAAAATCCACTTCGAGTGCAGGGAGGTCAGAATCCAACAGCATCTGCAGTCCTTTTCAGTCTCTGAATCAGATTTTTGCTCAGGACCCTCAATTTCAGCCAGAAAATACCTGAAATCACAGAAAAACACACAAACTCATAGTAAAGTCCAGAAAAGTGAATTTTAACTAAAAACTAATAAAAATATACTAAAAACTAACTAGATCATACTAAAAACATACTAAAAATAATGCCAAAAAGCGTACAAATTATCCGCTCATCAAGGAGCTTGCAAAGAGAGAACTTATGCACAGAGAAGAAGCAGAGAGCTATTGATACAAGGGCATCTTGGCCAGTTTCACTGACCTTTTTTTTTTACTGTTTTTAGGGTAGTTTCATGCATTTCCTTAGGAAATAAGCTAGTTTTGGGTAGATATTCACTTACACCTTGATTCAAGCATACATTGTGCATTTTACATGATTTCATGAGGATTTTTCATGAATTTAGTGACAAATTGTATGTTGCATTACCCATGACTTAGACTAGAACTTTGATGCACTCTATTGCTTGATTTCAGGACCAAAGGAAGCAAGGAAGAACCACTTAGCAGTCACGTTAATCTAATTAATGTGGCCACTAACGTGAAATGGGAGGTAGCTTGCAAAGTTAATGAGAAAAGTGATTGCCAATAATGCTCTCGAAGCCATCATTGCCCACGTTAAGAGTCACGTTAACTAAGTTAACGTGAGCTCTAACGTGAAGAAAGGACTTTGAGCCAACGTTAGTGACACTTAACATTATCACTAACGTTGGCCAATGATCATAAGTGGCCACGTTAGAGTCCACATTAACTTGGTTAACGTGGCCTCTAACGTTAACAAGGGGAAGGAAGCCAACGTTAGTGACATTCAACATTGTCACTAACGTTGGCCTAAGGTGCAATGTACCACGTTAACTTCCACGTTAACTTGGTTAACGTGGGAGCTAACGTGAGAGGCAAGAATGGTCGACAACGTTAGTGACACCCAACATTATCACTAACGTTGGAAGCAACCACAAAACCCCAAGGAGCCACGTTAACTTCTACGTTAACTTAGTTAACGTAGAAGCTAACGGCAATGAGCGAAAGATGAGCCAACGTTAGTGACACTCAACATTGTCACTAACGTTGGAAATAGTTTGCAAAGCCACGTTAGAAGCCACGTTAACCTAGTTAACGTGGACTCTAACGTGAGATAGGGGCATATTGGAACGTTAGTGACAATGTTGAGTGTCACTAACGTTCTCGAAGATTGGCACGCCTACGTTAAAAGAGCCACGTTAACTAGGTTAACGTGGACTCTAATGTAGGAAAGGGGGAGGCTCTCAACGTTATTGGGAAAGTTGAGTCCCAATGACGTGTCTGAAGGACAAAGAGGCAACGTTAATGGCAACGTTTGTGCCACTAACGTTGAGGTTAACGTGGCCTTTACTTGGGTAAGAAACGTTAGTGAAAAAGTTGAATGACACTAATGTTTTCGAACCCATTTTCTCACTGAATGTTAACACCTCTAACGTCCTGAGCTAAAGTCTCTGCCCACTTCGCACTTTCTCTCTGCAAGTAAAACCAAGCCCAAGTGAAGAAGAGAACTGCTCCAAACTGAAGATCCAAAGGCCCAAGACTTGAAGAATCAACTAGAAGAATAGAAGAGTAGTATATATAGGAGTAGCTTTGAATTATTTAGGAGTTGGAAAGAGTTCTGAAAAGAGAGAGCATTACTCTATTTTTTACTTTCTCTGCTCTTCTAGTTCCGAATGTATTCTCCATCTTTGTTTTCATTTTTTTAGAGCTATGAACAACTAAACCCATTTCATTGGGTAGGGAGCTCTGTTGTAATTTGATGGATCAATACTAGTTTTCTTCATTCTTCTTCTATCTTTTCTCTTGATTTTACTTGAAAGCTTTCGATCTTCATCCCATTGGGTAGTTATCTTGGAAAAGAAACTATTCAAACTTGGATCTCTTCTGAACCTTGAAAGAGGAATGAAGAGATCAAGCTAGAAATGCTTTCTCATGCTGGACCAAATTGGGTTTGGATGGATATGTGACTATAATCCTCTCAAAACTTGATTTGGGAAATGCATGTGGTATAATCAGTGACCACACTTCATCTCTTCTCATGAGCAATTGACCAAGGAATTGGCTATTGATCAAGATTTGAGAGATTGAATTGCAAGAAATTGTAATTCAATCAATTAAGATTGCCAAGGAGATCAATGAGTGCATTGATTGAGGAAGAGATGAAAATGAACTTGATCCGGAGAATTGCAACATCTCCTGTGCCCAATGAACTCCCCAATTCTGATCTCACCCATTCTCTTTAATTTTTGCGTTTACTTTCATGAGCAAACACCCTATTCCCATTTACAATTCTGCAATTTAATTTCAGTCATTTACTTCCAGTTCTTTAATTCTAGCATTTACTTTTCCGTCATTTACATTCCTGCCATTTTATTTTCTGCAACTCTCAACCCAAATTCTGAATTCGCTCAACTAGAACAATCTTCTAATCAAAGTTGCTTGATCAATCAATCCCTGTGGGATTCGACCTCACTCTATTGTGAGTTTTTACTTGACGACAAATTCGGTACACTTGCCGAAGGAAATTTGTTGAGAGACAATTTCCACCTACATCATGAACACAGAGAGAGAAATTTGCTCTCTTGTATTCACATTTCTATAATGATGAATCTCACTTCTCTAACTAGTTACATGTAGGTTTATATATACAGAGTCTTGTGACTACAAAAAGCTACAAGACTTAAATTAATCTCTAACTAACTAGTGCCATGCTGGGATTCTCCTAACAAACTCTAAAACTATCTAACTAACATGTTCATCATATTGATTCCTAACTAACTGTATATCGGTAACCATCATGAGCTCGACTTCCTTTTATCAGATAAAAAGACCTTCATGCATCACACTTTTTGGTTCATGGAATATTTGAAACAAGTTCTAAATATGTTTTTTTTTCTAAAATGATCAAATCAATTTATCATCATAATTGCAAGTAGCAGTTCACAAGATGAAAATTGCTATTTGTTGAAGGAATTGTGTACTAACTCTTCATTCTACCCTAGGTCCTTATCCATTATCTAATAAGCTAATTGTGAACTTGAATTAGATTATGTATTAGAGTTGTGTAAGGATAATTATCTTGTAATCGTGAGTAGCAAATTCTTCTACCACATGCTTTCCATCTTACCCTTTTTCAACCACATTTTGTCCTTCTAAAAAGCTTCTCTAAGACTAAGAAGGGTTAGAGGTAATCTCTCCATAAAAAAAATCAAAATTTGAAAAGTGTCTCCTTTTAAAAGCCAATAGCCTCCAATAATGTTCTATAAGGAGAGCTAGGTTTATAGTTCTGAGGTTATTGATGGTTAAACCTTCAATTTAGTTCGATAACATCTTCTCTAATTTATTCAAGTCATATTTTTCTGTACATATTTGTCTCCACTAAAATTAGCTCAACATCCTATGAAACTCTTTGATCAAGGAGCTAGAAAGCTTAAAATAGAGAGAGAGAGAGAGAGAGAGAGAGAGAGAGAGAGAGAGAGAGAGAGAGTAATTAGAGATCACTTTACCATTATATTTAATCAAAATTTTTCTACAACCATTGAAAAAAGATTGTTTCCAACTTCAGACTTTCTAGCCACTTCCTCTTTGATGAAAGAAAATTTTACATTTTTCAACCCATGTACTATGGATGGAATCCCAGATAATTATTTTGCACACCAAAATATAGAATGTTTAGTTTATAGGCCAGATTCTTACAAAGTTGTATGTTGTAGTATGTTATTGTTAAAGAATACTATTGATTTATCCATATTGATCTTCTGTCCAATATGCCTTTTATAAGTGCTCAGAATGTTTAAGATATTACTACAGGATGTTTCTAATGTATTTACAAAATAAAATTGAGTCATTCACAAAAAAATAGACAACTAATATTAGGACTTTTAGACTAACTTTCACTCTTCAAATACAATTTTTTTACTCTAATTTATGGAGAAGGAAGGAAAGACCTTCACACATGATAGAAAAAAATTTAATGATTGGTGCACGAAATTGTGATCTCAATGGCGCCAACAACTTGGTACGCACAATTGTAATCTCAACTCTTTTTCACAACTTCGCACAACTAACCAGCAAGTGCACTGGGTCGTCCAAGTAATAAACCTTACGTGAGTAAGGGTCGATCCCACGGAGATTGTCGGCTTGAAGCAAGCTATGGTCATCTTGTAAATCTCAGTCAGGCGGATTCAAATGGTTTTGGAGTTTTGATAATTAAAAGATAAATAAACATAAAATAAGATAGAGATACTTATGTAATTCATTGGTGGGAATTACAGATAAGCGTATGGAGATGCGTTATTCCTTCTGAATATCTGCTTTTCTATTGCCTTCATCCAATCCTTCATACTCCTTTCTATGGCAAGCTGTATGTTGGGGGATCACCGTTGTCAATGGCTACCGTCCATCCTCTCAGTGAAAATGGTCCAAATGCGCTGTCACCGTACGGCTAATCATCTGTCGGTTCTCACTCATGTTGGAATAGGATCCAGTGACCCTTTGCGTCTGTCACTACGCCCAACACTTGTGAGTTTGAAGCTCGTCACAGTCATCCCATCCCAGATCCTACTCGAAATATCACAGACAAGGTTTAGACTTTCCAGATCTCAAGAATGCTACCAATTGATTCTAGCTTATACCACGAAGACTCTGATCGTGAACCAGAAGGCTAAGAGATATGCATTCAAACTTGTTTGCATGTAGAACATGAGTGTTTGTCAGGCACGCATTCATAAGTGAGAATGGTGATGAGTGTCACATAATCATCACATTCATCATGTTCTTGGGTGCGAATGGATATCTTAGAACAGGAATAAGCATGAATTGAATAGAAAATAGTAGTAATTACATTAATACTCGAGGAACAGCAGAGCTCTACACCTTAATCTATGGTGTGTAAAAACTCCACCGTTGAAAATACATAAGTGATGATGGTCGAGGCATGGCCGTGAGGCCAGCCCCCAATGTCTAAGATATCATAAAACTAATCAAAGATCCCAGCATTCTTTCAAATACAATAGTAAAAAGTCCTATTTATACTATACTAGTTACTAGGGTATACAAAAATAAGTAATGATGCAGAAATCCACTTCTGGGCCCACTTGGTGTGTGCTTGGGCTGAGCATTGAAACTTTCATGTGTAGAGACTTTTCTTGGAATTAAACGCCAGTTTGTAGCCTGTTTTGGGGGTTTAACTCTAGCTTGTAACCTGTTTCTGGCGTTTAACGCCAGAATATGGCAGGGAGTTGGCGTTTGAACACCAATTTGCGTCATCAAAACTCGAGCAAAGTATGGACTATTATATATTGCTGGAAAGCCCTGGATGTCTACTTTCCAACGCAATTCAGAGCGCGCAATTTGAGTTTCTGGAGCTCCAAAAACTTCATTTCGAGTGCAGGGAGGTCAGAATCCAACAGCATCAGCAGTCCTTTTTCAGCCTCTGAATCAGATTTTTGCTCAGGTCCCTCAATTTCAGCCAGAAAATACCTAAAATCACAAAAAAACACACAAACTCATAGTAAAGTCTAGAAATGTGAATTTTTCTTTAAAAACTAATAAAAATGTACTAAAAAGTGAATAAAACATACTAAAAACTATATAAAAACAATGCCAAAAAGCGTATAAATTATCCGCTCATCACAACACCAAACTTAAATTGTTGCTTTTTCCCAAGCAACTGAAAACAAAATAGGATAAAAAGAAGAGAATATACAATGAATCCCACAATATCAATAAAACTTAGTCCCAATTAGATGAGCGGGGCTAGTAGCTTTTTGCTTCTGAACAGTTTTGGCATCTCACTTTATCCTTTGTAATTTAGAATGATTGACATCTGTAAAACCCGGTTAATTAACGGCTAATTAACCTATAAATGAGAATTTATTCTAGAAAGCCCTAAATGTGGTTTTTATGGCTAAATGTGATAGAGGAGATTGAGACGAGATTTTTGGTACCAATTTTATGGAATTCGGACCAAGATTGGACCGAACGGGTCAAACCGGGCCAAATGGACCCAAAGTGGGCCCTTGGCCCAACATAACTAGACCAAAACCCTAGTTTTCAGCATTCTCTCTCCTCACTAAACACACTCACATGCTGAAAATGGAGGTCATGGAGGGAAGAACACTCTCTCAAGTTCTTTCTCTCACTTGATCTTCAAACCTCCATAACTTTTGATCTAGAGCTCCGATTGCTGCTCCATTTGCGGCCACGCATTCACCGCGGAGAGCTCTACAAAACTCATATATTTAATCTTGAGGTAAGCCACGTTTTGCTCTTCGAAATTCCAGCCTTGTTTTCGAGTTTTATGAGCAAAAATGTTGAAATTTTGGGCTCTTTAATGTTATAGGACCCAACTCTCTTGAAGGAGAAGGTTAATCTTGTCTCCTTGGACCTTGGGTGTGGTAAGATTCTCAAACCTAGTGTAATTTTGTTGTTCTATGATGTTTGGGTTTTGAGATGTTGTGTATGGGTATGATGATTGTGGCTTAGGTTGTGTATGTGTGAATATTGGAGCTTGATTGGTGACTTTGAAAAGCTTGGAAAAGGTTTGGTGGTGAAAAATCTATTCTTGGAGGTGTTGAGGCCTTGAGAGCTTGTGGATAAGTGATTTGGAAGTGCTCCGGTTGAGCTTGGAAAATCGGCTAAGGTATGGTTTCGGTTTCCCGTGTCTAATATGTAATGTGGTAGGAAATACTTAGGCTAGAGGCCCTAAGATAGGCATTGAATGGTTGATGTTGTTGAATAATTGAGATATATGATGTGGTCATATATGTGATGATGATTATTGATGCCTTGGTGGTGTGATGTATGAGAAATATGCATGTTGTGATATATGCTTGATGAATGGTTATGGTTGAATTGTGGGTTGAACCATGTTGATGGTGAGTATGATGTTGATTGTGTACAATAATGATTTATTGGAATTGGTGTTGTTGAGAATTGGCATGAGGAATAGTATATGATATGTCAATATGTTTGAGTTTGAGCCACTTGGGTGAAGTGGGTTAAAATGATGAGATAGTGATTTTGGTAAATTGTGATAATGTGCCAATGTGTGAGTTGAGGAGGCTTGATGTTGAATTTGATATATTTTGATTGATTTCAAAGAAAAGGGATGAAATTGGCATGTTTTGATTGATTTTGAAAAGAGTTGAAAATGACTTGTTTTGAAAATGGCATATTGTGGTTTTGTATGAAAATATGGTTTTTGGGCATACTTTGGTGGTACATAACTTGGACTACGGATCTTCGTTTTGTGCCAAATCTGTTTAAAAGTGAAATTGGATCCGGGAAGTCCATGCCGTTCGAAAAACGGGTGAAAAATGATTTAAAATGAGGAAGTTATGTCCGTTGGAAGATTGGGGTTTAAATCTGTGAATTCTGCAGCTTTTAACTTAGAAAATTTTTAGCAGAATAACCCCTTGCGCGTAAGCGTACATGGCGCGTATGCGCCGATCTTCTAGAAAGCGCCATCCACGCGTGCGCGTGATGTGCGCGGGCGCGCCGATTGTGCTGCACCCAATGCCCAGCCATTTTCCAGAGAGTTATGCCAGAACTGTGCCAGTGTTGTGCCTGGGGCACGAGAACACCCACGCGTACGCGTGGTTGACGCGTGCGCGTCGATTGGGAAATTTTTAATCCACGCGTTAGCGTGCATGACACTTGCGCGTCGATGAGTTTTTGAGGCCATCCACGCGTGTGCGTGGAGTGCGCGTATGCGTGGCCCTGTTTTTCATCCCAAAGTTGATTTTTGAGTTTTAAAAGCCAAATCTCATACTTCTAAGCCTCCGATCTCACCACTTACGTCTTAAATCATTATGATATGTCTAGCTATGAGAAGAAGGGCTAGTGAATGTGGTAACTTGCGAGTGAAGCAAGGGAAAAATGAATGATCAATGAGGATCAAAGATGATTATGTGAGATGCGGAGGATGGTGGTGGAAGTGCTTGTTATGCCATGGGCCGAAAGGCTGTAATTGTTAATGAAACGGCTGGTTATGGATTTAACCGTGAGCCGGGTGGCTGGTTATGGATTTAACCGCGAGCCAGAATGGCTGCGTATGATATGAATATTGGCTGGTTCTAGATTGAACCGTGAGCCGGATGGCTGATATGGATGTTGATCCATGGATGAGAATTCATGCATGTTTATGCTGAATTATTGATAATTGTGATTTGCACTTCCACTATCTGAGATACGAGTTTCCCTGGGTAGTAGCAGTGGCTAGCCACCACGTGCTCCAGGTTGAGACTTGATACTCTGTTGACCCTATGTCGTAAGTGTGGCCGGGCACTGTGAAAGACCCGGATGAGCTCGCCCCCGTGAATATTCACCAGTGAGGGTGATGGATATAGATCATGATTATGATCAAGTTTATAACGAGTATAACTCGAGTTGGGGATGCGTGACAGAGGGACAGTCCAATGGTTAGCGACCAGGACTTGTCGGGTTGGCTCTATAACCGACAAGATGATATCATCAGCCACTAGGGACAGGCATTCATCATATGCATACTATATGAATTATTTGAGATTGCCTATTTGACTGCATATTACTTGCTAATTGTCTAAATGCCTTAATTGTTCCTATTTGTATATTCCTTGTTTGATATAACTGTGTTTGCTACATTATATTCCTGCTGGTGGTTGGGAGGTTTGAAGGAATTGGAAAGGAAAGTATTAGTTAGACTGAAGAATCTTTAGTCAGATGCCCTTATATGGTTTAGCTTGTTTATAAGCTTTGAATTATCTGGAGGAAGTTCTAGGATTGCCTTCGGCTTTCCTCTATTATTATGTATTATATATGTGGAAGCTGTTGCCATGCTAGGGACCTCTGGTTCTCACCCATGCGGATTTTATGGTTTTCAGATGCAGGACGTGAGGTTTCCCGCTGAGGCATGCTGGAGACTTCTAGATTTGCGAAGATCCTTTGTTCTCGGGATTGTGTTTTAGTTTATATGTTTTGCTTAGATACTTTTATCTCCATTAAATAATACAAACTGTGATGACTCCTCTTATGGGAGATTTTGGAGAATAGGTTTTATGTTTTTGTGTCCCTTTGGGTTTCCTTTGGGGTTTTCCTTATTTTATCATATGTATATATTGCTATGCTCGGACCGGTTATCTTCGCAGCCGGATCTTGAGTCTTGATATTCTTGTTTTTGACACTCCTTTGTATATATATAATCTCGCGTTGGTTTATCCTTGTTCGTTACGTTATCGATCGGAGTGTTGCGCTTTTGAGTTGCGATTTTTTTTGTTTATCCCTTTTTCTACAAAGGCTCCTAGTTATAATCAATCATTCATACTACTATACATACTAAATTTTTATTTTAGAGGTCGTAATACCTTGCCATCTCTGAATTATGACTTAAGCATAAGACTCTATATGGTAGGGTGTTACATTATGGTATCAGAGCAGTTAATTCCTGTAGAGCCTGAGGGATAGACTGACTATGCTTCTGTGCATTCTCTATATGTGTGTTATGTGCTATTAGTATATCTGCTTGATATAATTGGCATAAACGTTCATGAGCATGCATTTGGGACTTTGAAGCACTAGACTTCCGATATTGAGACTGATCAACTTAATATCGATTGTTTGGTGCGTATAGGAACCAGATGGCGCCTCGTGGACGCGGTAGGGGTAATGCGAGAGGTCGTACGAATGCTCGTGCGCCGGAGAATAACCCTAATGACCCGGTGAACTTTATGACTGCTTTGGAGAACATGGCTGCTGCTATGCAAGCCACTACTGAGGCTCTTGGTCAACAGATGAACAACCATGGTAATGATGGAGGTGGAGTTCAAGGCCCGATGACACTAGCAAACTTTTTGAAGGTTAATCCGCCTAAGTTCAAGGGAACTACTAGCCCGACTAAGGCTGATACATGGTTTCAGGCTATAGAGCGAGCACTGCAAGCACAAGTGGTACCTGAAGGGCAGCGTGTCGAGTTTGCTACCTATATGCTCACAGGTGAAGCGTCGCATTGGTGGCAAGGCATCCGACGTCTTCTGCAACAGGGTGATGACTATATCACCTGGAATGTCTTCCAAGAAGAGTTCTATAAGAAGTACTTTCCGACTTCTGCTAGGACGGCTAAGGAACTTGAATTGTTACAGCTAAAGCAGGGTACTATGTCCATATCAGAGTATACTGACAAGTTTGAGGAGCTGTTCAGGTTCTCTCGTATGTGCCAAGGGACTCCGGTGGAATATGAGGAATGGAAGTGTGTTAAGTATGAAGGAGGACTCCGGAGTGATATCTTCAGTTCAGTGGGACCAATGGAGATCAGGACTTTCTCCGAATTGGTGAATAAGTGTAGAGTTGCTGAAGAGTGTGTGAAGAGGGCAACCGCCGAGAAAGGGATTCACAAAGGTTCATTCCCACAGAACCGAGGGAAGAGCTTTGCACCTAGAAGTCCGTCTTTCAAGAGGGGAAGCTCTTTCAGGAGGCCCAACAACAACAACAATTTCCAAGGGAAGAAGTTTGGGAAGCAACCTCAGAATGATCAAGCTTGTACTAGGTGTGGAAGTCACCATCCGGGAGCACCATGTAAGGCCGGATGGGGTTTGTGCTACAATTGTGGAAAGGCGGGGCATAAAGCCGCAAATTGTCCTGAGAAGCAGAAACAAGGTGCTGAGAAAGCACAACAGACTGGTCGGGTGTTCACCACTTCAGCTGTAGGAGCTGAGGGATCTGAGACACTCATTCGAGGTAACTGTGAGATAGCTGGTCAAACTTTAAATGCTTTATTTGATTCGGGAGCATCGCATTCATTCATTGCTTTTGAGAAAGCCCATGAGTTAGGATTGAAGATTGTAACCTTAGGTTATGACCTAAAAGTATATAATGCTACCCATGAAGCCATGCTGACTAGGCTAGGATGCCCGAAAGTTTCCTTTAGGTTCAAACAGCGTGATTTTGTTCATAATTTAATCTGCTTGCCGATGATCGGTCTTGATCTTATCTTGGGATTGGACTGGTTATCTAAGAACCATGTTCTGCTAGATTGTTCTACAAAGTCGGTGTACTTTATGCCGGAAGATACAAAAGGGCCGGTCGTGGTGAATAATTATTACTTGAATTCGATGATGGTGAACTGTTCCGGAACCGAATGTCAGGGTATCATGTTGTTAACCGCGGGCGTTTCGGGTGATGATCAAATGTTGGAACAGATTTCAGTTGTGTGTGAGTTTCCGGAAGTATTTCCCGATGATATTGATGAGTTTCCACCTAACCGAGAGGTTGAGTTTGCTATTGAATTGGTGCCTGGGACAGGCCCAATCTCAAGTGCTCCTTATAGGATGTCACCATTAGAGATGAACGAGCTAAAGTCTCAGTTAGAGGATTTGTTGGGAAAGAATTTTATACGACCAAGTGTCTCTCCGTGGGGTGCTCCAGTGTTACTGGTAAAGAAGAAGGATGGGAGTATGCGACTCTGTGTGGATTACAGGCAGCTAAACAAGGTTACAATAAAGAATAAGTACCCATTGCCGAGGATTGATGATCTCATGGATCAGTTACAAGGGGCTGGAGTTTTCTCTAAGATTGATTTGCGATCCGGTTATCACCAGATAAGGGTGAGGGGTGAGGATATCCCTAAGACCGCTTTCAGGACTCGTTATGGTCACTACGAGTACACTGTAATGTCCTTTGGGTTGACGAACGCTCCTGCGGTATTCATGGATTACATGAATAGAGTTTTCCGTCCGTTTCTGGATAAATTCGTTGTTGTCTTCATTGATGACATACTGATTTATTCCAAGACTGAAGAAGAGCATGCGGAACACTTGAGGACCGTGTTGCAGATTCTAAAGGAGAAGAAACTCTATGTAAAACTGTCTAAGTGTGAGTTTTGGAAGAGTGAGGTGAAGTTTTTGGGTCACGTGGTGAGTAAGAAGGGAATAACTGTAGATCCAACTAAGGTAGAGGCGGTGATGGATTGGAAGCAACCAACCACCGTAACGGAGATAAGGAGTTTTCTGGGCTTAGCTGGCTATTACCGAAGGTTTATCAAGGGCTTTTCACAGATAGCTTTGCCAATGACAAAGTTAACCCGCAAAGACACTCCATTTGTTTGGACTCCTGAGTGCGAGGAGAGCTTTCAGGCATTGAAGAAAAAGTTGACCACTGCACCTGTGTTAGTGTTACCCGAGCTAAACGAGCCTTTTGAGGTGTATTGTGATGCCTCATTGAAGGGTCTAGGGTGCGTGCTGATGCAGCATCATAATGTGGTGGCGTATGCCTCACGACAGTTGAGACCTCATGAAGTTAGTTACTCTACACACAATTTGGAACTCGCTGCGGTTGTGTTTGCCTTGAAGGTGTGGAGGCATTATCTCTATGGGGTTAAGTTCCAAGTTTTCTCTGATCATAAGAGCTTGAAGTATCTCTTTGATCAGAAAGAGCTTAATATGAGGCAGAGAAGGTGGATGGAATTATTAAAGGACTACGACTTTGAGTTGCATTACCATCCGGGAAAGGCGAATGTAGTGGCGGATGCGTTAAGTCGGAAGTCATTATATGCGGCTTGGATGATGCTTCAAGAGGAGAAGTTGCTCAAGGGATTCGAGAGTCTGAAAATTGGTGCTCAAAAAGTATCCGGAACCTTGTGTTTGAGCCGATTAGAAATCTCAAGTGACTTTAAGTCTGAACTCCTAAAGGCTCATCAAAACGATGAAGCGTTATGGAAGGTGTTACCGGCTATTGAGCAAGGAAAACAGTGGAGAGTGTCGGAAGAAAAAGATGGGTTATGGAGATTCAAGGGTAGGATCATTGTGCCGGATGTTGGCACTTTGAGGCAAGATATTTTAAAGGAGGCACACAAAAGCGGATTCTCCATTCACCCGGGAAGTACTAAGATGTACCATGATTTAAAGGCGATATTTTGGTGGCCGGGTATGAAGAATGATGTGGCGGAATATGTATCCAAGTGCTTTACTTGTCAAAAGGTAAAGATTGAACATCAAAGACCTTCCGAGATGTTGCAACCTTTAGAGATTCCACAATGGAAGTGGGAAAGTATTGCAATGGACTTTGTGTCAGGATTGCCAAGGACTAGGACTGGTTTTGATGCTATCTGGGTGATTGTGGACCGACTGACGAAGTCAGCTCACTTTTTACCCATTCGTATGACTTACACCCTTGAGGAGCTAGCACGGTTATACATAAAGGAGATTGTGAGACTTCATGGTGTACCTGCTACTATAATCTCTGATAGAGATCCTCGTTTCACTTCAAGGTTTTGGGGTGCATTTCAGAAAGCTTTTGGAACCCGATTAGGCTTGAGCACGGCTTACCATCCCCAAACAGATGGTCAATCTGAGAGAACGATCCAAACACTAGAGGATATGTTGAGAGCTTGTGTGTTGGACCAACCGGCGAGTTGGGATCGGTATATGCCATTAGTGGAGTTTGCATACAATAATAGTTATCATGCGAGCATTGGAATGGCTCCGTATGAGGCCTTGTATGGGAGGAAATGTCAATTTCCGCTATGTTGGTATGAAGCTGGAGAGAAAAGCTTGTTGGGACCGGAAATGATAGCTGAGACTACTGAACAGGTCAAGAAAATCCGAGATAGGATGCTTACGGCGCAGAGTCGTCAAAAGAGTTACGCCGATCAGAGGCGAAAGCCCTTAGAATTTGAGGAAGGAGACCATGTTTTCCTTAAGGTTACTCCGACCACGGGAGTAGGTAGGGCGATTAGAACAAAGAAATTGAATCCTCGATACATTGGTCCATTTCAGATCCTGGAGAGGATTGGACCGGTGGCGTATCGGATGGCTCTACCACCTCATCTTTCGAACCTGCACGACGTGTTTCACGTGTCGCAACTTCGGAAGTACACTTCTAATGCTAGCCATGTGTTAGAACCTGAGTCGGTTCAGTTAAGGGAAGATTTGACGCTTCCAGTGGCTCCAGTTAGAATTGATGATACTAGTATCAAACGGTTGCGTGGAAAAGAGGTTTCTTTAGTCAAAGTGGCTTGGAGTCGAGGCGGTGTTGAGGAACACACTTGGGAACTCGAGTCGGAGATGCGAACGGATTATCCGCACTTATTCTCAGGTAATTGCATTTGAATTTTGTGGGCAAAATTCCCAATTAGGTGGGTAGAATGTAAAACCCAGTTAATTAACGGCTAATTAACCTATAAATGAGAATTTATTCTAGAAAGCCCTAAATGTGATTTTTATGGCTAAATGTGATAGAGGAGATTGAGACGAGATTTTTGGTACCAATTTTATGAAATTCGGACCAAGATTGGACCGAACGGGCCAAACCGGGCCAAATGGACCCAAAGTGGGCCCTTGGCCCAACATAACTAGACCAAAACCCTAGTTTTCAGCATTCTCTCTCCTCACTAAACACACTCACATGCTGAAAATGGAGGCCATGGAGGGAAGAACACTCTCTCAAGTTCTTTCTCTCACTTGATCTTCAAACCTCAATAACTTTTGATCTAGAGCTCCGATTGCCACTCCGTTTGCGGCCACGCATTCACCGCGGAGAGCTCTACAAAACCCATATAATTAATCTTGAGGTAAGCCACGTTTTGCTCTTCGAAATTCCAGCCTTGTTTTCGAGTTTTATGAGCAAAAATGTTGAGATTTTGGGCTCTTTGATGTTATAGGACCCAACTCTCTTGAAGGAGAAGGTTAATCTTGTCTCCTCGGACCTTGGGTGTGGTAAGATTCTCAAACCTAGTGTAATTTTGTTGTTCTATGATGTTTGGATTTTGAGATGTTGTGTATGGGTATGATGATTGTGGCTTAGGTTGTGTATGTGTGAATATTGGAGCTTGATTGGTGACTTTGAAAAGCTTGGAAAGGGTTTGGTGGTGAAAAATCTGTTCTTGGAGGTGTTGAGGCCTTGAGAGCTTGTGGATAAGTGATTTGGAAGTGCTCCGGTTGAGCTTGGGAAATCGGCTAAGGTATGGTTTCGGTTTCCCGTATCTAATATGTAATGTGGTAGGAAATACTTAGGCTAGAGGCCCTAAGATAGGCATTGAATGGTTGATGTTTTTGAATAATTGAGATATATGATGTGGTCATATATGTGATGATGATTATTGATGCCTTGGTGGTGTGATGTATGAGAAATATGCATGTTGTGATATATGCTTGATGAATGGTTATGGTTGAATTGTGGGTTGAACCATGTTGATGGTGAGTATGATGTTGATTGTGTACAATAATGATTTATTGGAATTGGTGTTGTTGAGAATTGGCATGAGGAATAGTATATGATATGTCAATATGTTTGAGTTTGAGCCACTTGGGTGAAGTGGGTTAAAATGATGAGATAGTGATTTTGGTAAATTGTGGTAATGTGTCAATGTGTGAGTTGAGGAGGCTTGATGTTGAATTTGATATATTTTGATTGATTTCAAAGAAAAGGGATGAAATTGGCATGTTTTGATTGATTTTGAAAAGAGTTGAAAATGGCTTGTTTTGAAAATGGCATATTGTGGTTTTGTATGAAAATATGGTTTTTGGGCATACTTTGGTGGGACATAACTTGGACTACGGATCTCCGTTTTGTGCCAAATATGTTTAGAAATGAAATTGGATCCGAGAAGTCCATGCCGTTCAAAAAATGGGTGAAAAACGATTTAAAATGAGGAAGTTATGTCCGTTGGAAGATTGGGGTTTAAATCTGTGAATTCTGCAGCTTTTAACTTAGAAAATTTTTAGCAGAATAACCCCTTGCGCGTAAGCGTACTTGGCGCGTATGCACCGATCTTCTAGAAAGCGCCATCCACGCGTGCGCGTGATGTGCGCGGGCGCGCCGATTGTGCTGCACCCAATGCCCAGCCATTTTCCAGAGAGTTATGCCAGAACTGTGCCAGTGTTGTGCCTGGGGCACGAGAACACCCACGCGTACGCGTGGTTGACGCGTGCGCGTCGATTGGCAAATTTTTAATCCACGCGTTAGCGTGCATGACGCTTGCGCGTCGATGAGTTTTTGAGGCCATCCACGCGTGCGCGTGGAGTGCGCGTACGCGTGGCCCTATTTTTCATCCCAAAGTTGATTTTTGAGTTTTAAAAGCCAAATCTCATACTTCTAAGCCTCCGATCTCACCACTTACGTCTTAAATCATTATGATATGTCTAGCTATGAGAAGAAGGGCTAGTGAATGTGGTAACTTGCGAGTGAAGCAAGGGAAAAATGAATGATCAATGAGGATCAAATATGATTATGTGAGATGCGGAGGATGGTGGTGGAAGTGCTTGTTATGCCATGGACCGAAAGGCTGTAATTGTTAATGAAACGGCTGGTTATGGATTTAACCGTGAGCCGGGTGGCTGGTTATGGATTTAACCGTGAGCTGGAATGGCTGCGTATGATATGAATATTGGCTGGTTCTGGATTGAACCGTGAGCCAGATGGCTGATATGGATGTTGATCCATGGATGAGAATTCATGCATGTTTATGCTGAATTATTGATAATTGTGATTTGCACTTCCACTATCTGAGATACGAGTTTCCCTGGGTAGTAGCAGTGGCTAGCCACCACGTGCTCCAGGTTGAGACTTGATACTCTGTTGATCCTATGTCGTAAGTGTGGCCGGGCACTGTGAAAGACCCGGATGAGCTCGCCCCCGTGAATATTCACCAGTGAGGGTGATGGATATAGATCATGATTATGATCAAGTTTATAACGAGTATAACTCGAGTTGGGGATGCGTGACAGAGGGACAGTCCAATGGTTAGCGACCAGGACTTGTCGGGTTGGCTCTATAACTGACAAGATGATATCATCAGCCACTAGGGACAGGCATTCATCATATGCATACTATATGAATTGTTTGAGATTGCCTATTTGACTGCATATTACTTGCTAATTGTCTAAATTCCTTAATTGTTCCTATTTGTATATTCCTTGTTTGATATAACTGTGTTTGCTACATTATATTCCTGCTGGTGGTTGGGAGGTTTGAAGGAATTGGAAAGGGAAGTATTAGTTAGACTGAAGAATCTTTAGTCAGATGCCCTTATATGGTTTAGCTTGTTTATAAGCTTTGAATTATCTGGAGGAAGTTCTAGGATTGCCTTCGGCTTTCCTCTATTATTATGTATTATATATGTGGAAGCTGTTGCCATGCTAGGGACCTCTGGTTCTCACCCATGCGGATTTTGTGGTTTTCAGATGCAGGACGTGAGGTTTCCCGCTGAGGCATGCTGGAGACTTCTAGATTTGCGAAGATCCTTTGTTCTCGGGACTATGTTTTGGTTTATATGTTTTGCTTAGATACTTTTATCTCCATTAAATAATACAAACTGTGATGACTCCTCTTATGGGAGTTTTTGGAGAATAGGTTTTATGTTTTCGTGTCCCTTTGGGTTTCCTTTGGGGTTTTCCTTATTTTATCATATGTATATATTGCTATGCTCGGACCGGTTATCTTCGCAGCCGGATCTTGAGTCTTGATATTCCTGTTTTTGACACTCCTTTGTATATATATAATCTCGCGTTGGTTTATCCTTGTTCGTTACGTTATCGATCGGAGTGTTGTGCTTTTGAGTTGCGATTTTTTTTTTGTTTATCCCTTTTTCTACAAAGGCTTCTAGTTATAATCAATCATTCATACTACTATACGTACTAAATTTTTATTTTAGAGGTCGTAATACCTTGCCATCTCTGAATTATGACTTAAGCATAAGACTCTGTAGGGTAGGGTGTTACAACATCTATAGGAACTCAGAATTTTAGATAGTGTTATTGATTCTCCTAGTTCAATATGTTGATTCTTGAACACAGTTACTTTATGAGTCTTGGCCGTGGCCCTAAGCACTTTGTTTTCCAGAATTACCACCGAATACATAAATGCCACAGACACATAACTGGGTGAACCTTTTCAGATTGTGACTCAGTTTTGCTAAAGTCCCCAGTTAGAGGTGTCCAGAGCTCTTAAGCACACTCTTTTTTCTTTGGATCACGACTTTAACCACTGAGTCTCAAGCTTTTCACTTGGACCTGCATGCCACAAGCACATGGTTAGGGACAACTTGATTTAGCCACTTATGCCTGGATTTTATTTCCTTGGGCTCTCCTATCCATTAATGCTCAAAGCCTTGAATCCTATGGAGTGCTTGAGCTCCTCAATGTCTCTTCATTGCCTTTGTTGCTCTTCCTTCATGGCTCCTTGATGTACAGTCAAATTCTCTACTACTGAGCTATGGACCCTTGAGATGAATCTCTCCATCTCCCATGACTCGGAGGTGGAAGCTTTTGCCTTTCCTTTCCTCTTTCTAGAGGTTTCTCTAGCCTTAGGTGCCATAAATGGTTATGGAAAAATAAAAAGCAATGCTTTTACCACACCAAACTTAAAAGGTTTGCTCATCCTCGAGCAAAAGAAGAAAGAAAGACGGGGAAGAAAAAGAAAATAGAGGAGATGGAGGAAGAGATAGGCTCGGCCAAGGGGGTAGGAGAGTGTTTGTGATGTGTGAAAATAAAGGAGTAAAGAGGGGTATTTATAGGGAAAGAGAAGGAGAGTGGCCAAATGGAATTGGGTGGGTTTGGGAGGGAAAAGTTTCTGAATTTGAAAGTGAGGTAGGTGGGGTTTTTGGGGAAGAGATATGGAGGTAATTGATGAAGGGAATATAGGGAAGATGATAGGATTTGATAGGTGAGTGGTGTTTTGGGTAGAGTGTTATAGAGATGTGTGAGGGGGAGAGAGAGAGGTGGGGTAGGTAGAGATCCTGTGGGGTTCACAGATCCTTAGGGGTCAAGGATTTCTCATCCCTGCTCCTTTTAGGCGTGCAAAACGCCCTTATTGTGCACTTCTGGCGTTTAACGCCAGACTGCTGCTTGTTTCTGGCGTTTAACGCCAACTTGGTGCTCTGTTCTGGCGTTAAACGCCAGTCTGGTGCCCATTTCTGGCATTAAACGCCCAGAATGGTGCCAGACTGGGCGTTTAACGCCCATTCTACTACTCTTACTGGTGTTTAAATGCCAGTAAGTTTTTCCTCCAAGGTGTGCTATTTTTAATGCTGTTTTTGATTTTGCTTTGATTTTTGCCGTTGTTTTTGTGACTCTACATGATCATCAACCTAAAGAAAACATGAAATAACATAGATAAATAAAAATTGGGTTGCCTTCCAACAAGTTTTTCTTTAATGTCAATAGCTTGACAGTGGGCTCGCATGGAGCCTCACAGATATTCAGAGCATGGTTAGGGCCTGTCAACACCAAACTTAGAGTTTGGTTGTGGCCTCCCAACACCAAACTTAGAGTTTAGTTGTGGCCTCCCAACACCAACCTTAGAGTTTGAATATCGGGGCTTTGTTTGACTCTGTATTGAGAGAAGTTTTTCATGCTTTCTCTTCATATATTCAGAAAAAGAACCTTGAGTCTTGAATACAAGGTAGTCCTCATTCAATTGAAGGACCAGCTCTCCTCTGTCAACATCAATCACAGCTTTTGCTGTGGCTAGGAAAGGTCTGCCAAGGATGATGGATTCATCCTCATCTTTCCAGTGTCTAGGATTATGAAATCAGCAGGAATGTAAAGGCCTTCAACCTTCACTAGCACGTCCTCTACTAGTCCATAAGCCTTTTTCATTGATTTGTCTGCCATCTCTAGTGAGATTTTTGCAGCTTGAAGCTCAAAGATTTCCAGTTTCTCTATGAGAGAGAGTGGCATGAGGTTTATGCCTGACCCTAGGTCACACAGATCCTTCTCTAACGTCATGGTGCCTATGGTACAAGGTATTAAGAACCTTCCGGGATCCTCTTTCTTTTGAGGTAATGTCTGCCTAATCAAGTTATTCAGTTCATTGGTGAGCAAGGGGGTTCATCCTCTTCAGAGGAGGAACAGTAATCAGAGCTCATGAATGGCAGAAGTAGGTTCAATAGAATCTCTATGGTCTTTAGATGAGCCTCAGATTCCTTACGTTCCTCAATTGGGAACTCCTTTTTTGTCCAGAGGACGTCCCATGAGGTCTTCCTCACTGGGATTCACGTCCTCCTCCTCCTTTCTAGGTTCGGCCACACCAAGTAAGGTTATGGCCTTGCACTCTCTTTTTGGATTCTCTTCTGTATTGCTTGGGAGAGTACTAGGAGGAGTTTCAGTGACTCTTTTACTCAGCTGGCCCACTTGTGCCTCCAAATTTCTAATGGAGGACCTTGTTTTATTCATGAAACTTAGCGTGGCCTTAGATAGATCAGAGACTATGTTTGCTAAGCTAGATGGGTTATGCTCAGAATTCTCTGTCTGTTGCTGAGAGGATGATGGAAAAGGCATGCCATTGCTAAATCTGTTTCTTCCACCATTATTGAGGCTTTTGTTGATCCTTCCATGAGAAATTTGGATGATTTCTCCATGAAGGATTATAGGTGTTTCCATAGGCTTCACCCATGTAATTCACCTCGTGCAGGGTTCTCAGGATCATAAGCTTCTTTTTCAGAATATGCTTCTTTAGTACTGTTCGATGCATTTTGCAATCCATTCAGACTCTGAGAAATCATATTGACTTTCTTCCTCTGAGGCGTCCCATTACTCACAGGATTCCTTTCAGAGGTGTACATGAACTGGTTATTTGCAACCATTTCATTGAGTTCCTGAACTTCTGCAGGCATTTTCTTCAGGTGAATAGATCCACCTGCAGAATGGTCCAATTACATCTTAGACAATTCAGACAGACCATCATAGAATATATCCAGGATGGTCCATTCTGAGAGCATGTCAGAAGGACACTTTTTGGTCAGTTGCTTGTATCTTTCCCAAGCTTCATAGAGGGACTCACCTTCTTTCTGCCTGAAGGTTTGAACATCCACTCTAAGCTTGCTCAGCTTTTGAGGAGAAAAGAATTTGGCTAAGAAAGCGGTAACCAGCTTATCCCAAGAGTTCAGGCTATCTCTAGATTGAGAATCCAACCATATTCTAGCTCTGTCTCTTACAGCAAAAGGGAAAAGTATAAGCTTGTAGACCTTAGGATCAACTCCATTGGTCTTAACTGTAAATCATGTTGCTTGTATGCGAAGTTTGTATTCATAGGTTTTGATGAATGACAAACCAACAAACGACATGAAAGACAAACCAACATTCAACATTGAGGAATGAAGAGTTGAAAGCAACGCAACAACAACAAGAAACTCAAGTCCACAACATTTGAAGACAAGTATAGTGTCTTAGGACTTAGGTAACTTCTTGTTAAGAACCAATTGCTAAATCTCTCAACACACACTCACAAAATGTTTTGATGCACATCTTGCAATTCGATGCTAGCCAAATGGTTTAAAACTTGTTTTTCAAAGGTACAAAAGCATAGGAATTGACTCCAACAAGTTTGAGATCAATCCTAAGTATTTTAAAGTGATTTCAAGCCATTCTTTAAGGTTTGCATCGATGCACACTCATCTTGCATCGATGCAAAGCATGCGACGACTTGTTGAATCGATGCAAAGATGTTTGCATCGATGCAACCTAGCTGAAAATTCAAATTTCAGCTTCAAAGACACATTTGCATCGATGCAAAGTGTTATGCATCGATGCAAATAATTCAAAAACATAAAAAACGGCTAGTTTTGACAAAAAGGCTCCATCCCATTAACTCCCCAACGTTTCTAAGGTTTGGGGAGTCTATAAATAGATGGATTGAAGCCTTATTTCAGTGACTTGATTTTTTGCAAACTATATTGTTCATATTCCTTCATTCTACACATTTTTTAAGGTGTTATAATACACAATTTGAGAGAGCAATATCAATTGGTTCAATAGTGCTAAACTTGTAATCATACACTCTTCTAGAGAGTACTCATTTCATCTCAACAATTCTTTGAGAATTTTTTTCTTGTACACTTTGTAAATTGCAGTGTGATCTCCAAGGTTGAGTCAAGAGTTATAAACACTATAGTCGGTGAGGATACCAAAGAGGTATACTAAGTACTCAAGGCAAATCTTAGAGAAGGTATCTCTAAGTGGAGTGGGTTAGTATACGAGTGGTGATCATATACCGTGAGGTGTTAGAAACTAAGGACTCGGATTGTAAAAGGTTTTGCGCGAGCACCTTGAAGCTTGGCAATAGTGGAACTTCTCAATTGCGATTGAGAAAGAAAGTGGACGTAGGACAAGGATTGTGCCGAACCACTCTAAATAGCGTTTGCATCTCTCTAAACTCATCTCTTCAATATTATTGTCTTTTACCTTTGAGCAAATAAATTGTGATCGAAAAGTAGCTTCGTAAGTACTTAAGGAGTAGCTTAAGTCCGATTGGTGAAAAGCTTGATCAATTTATTTGAGTTAGTGTCTATTGGAAAGTAAAAGCTCCTTATAAATGCTTAGCAATTGAGTTAAGCTCTTGGAAAAATACTAGTACAATAACACTTTTGTATATTGTCTTTAACTTTCGCAAAAAGATTCATTGTTGTTGCAATACTCAATTCACCCCCCCTCTTGAGTAATTGTGCATAGGTTCTACATTAACAGTATCACAGATCTGCAAGAATTCAGTTAAGAACTGAAAAGGATCTTCTGATGGAAGTCCATAAAACTTCTAATTAAGGCTTTAGCTCAAAGTTGTTTGCTCCAATGGCAGGGATTGAGATGCTTCTTCCATGCAAGTTGGAATTTGGTGCAGTGAAGTCACCAAGCATCTTCATTGCATTGTTTGTTGGGTTCGGCCATTACTTCTTTTTCGAGATTCTCTATAAGGTTTTCTCTGGATTGTTGTGCTTTAGCTTCTCTTAGCTTCTTCTTCAGAGTCCTTTCAGGTTCAGGGTCAGCTTCAACAAGAATGTCCTTGTCCTTGCTCCTGCTCATATGAAAAGGAAGAGGACAAAAAAAGAAGAGGACAGAAAAGTAGTTAGGTTATTTTGAAGAAGATAAGAATTTTAAAATCAAACAAAAAGTTAAGTAGTTAATTGAAAAAGATTTGAAAATCAATTTTGAAAAGATAAGAAGTTAGAAAAGATTTTGAAATTGATTTTGAAAAAGATATGATTTGAAAAAGATATGTTTGAAAAGATATGATTGAAAAGATATGATTAAAAAGATATGATTGAAATTTATTTTGAAAAAGATTTGAAAAAGAAATTTAGAAAGATTTGATTTTGAAAATTAAAGTTAATGACTTGACTAACAATAAACTAAAAGATATTGTTCATATCCTGGGTCGAGTTGTCCGACCCGAGATGTTCTACAGACAAAGTGACCGACCTCTTCAGGTCAGGACAATCCACCTCTTCTTAAAGAGCTCGGCCAAGTCATCAGAAAAGCCCAAAGAATGGCCCAAATAGAGAACACGCCCTAAATTCTAAGGCAGCCCAAGCCTACAGAGGGAAGGGCTGTTCCCATGAAAGATAAGCTGACCTCACCTAGAAGATAAGATAAGATAAAATAACTAACTTATCTTATCTAAAAAGGTCACTCTACACCATTATAAATACACTAGAGCACCCATGTATAACTCATACTCTGATTCTACTCAATACATGTTTAATACTCTTGCTAACTTAAGCATCGGAGTCCCTTGCAGGTACCCCCCACCCTTTGGTAATAAAGGATCAGCAGCACTCTCAGTTCCACAAGTCAGACACACCAGCTCCGGCCGCTATACACCCGCTGGACACGTAAGTTCTGACCAACACAGAAGATCTCGACCGAGATCGACCTACAGTTTCAGGTAACCCTCGGAACATTGGCGCCGTTGCCGGGGAACCCTGGAAGTCATCCCAACACCATGGCGGACAACCATGACAACGACCACGACTCAGGCTTGGAAGATAGAACACCGCACAAGAACATGGATGCTATACTTAAAGATACTTCGGAATCCAATGGAGACAAAAATTCATCAAATCCGGGAGTGATAGAAGCACTTCAAGATCGATTAAAGCAACTTGAGAAAGAAGCCCAACACCAACGCGAAAAATAAGAGGATTTACATTGGGAGATTAGGCGGCGCCGAGAATTAGAAGATAAGCTTATGAAACTCGAAGCTGATCTCAAAACTAAAGCTACTCGATCCACCCCAGAGGATAGCTCTCACAGAGATCAATACCCATTCACCAGGGAAATTATGAAAACCAAAATTCCAAAAGATTTCAAACTTCCGGATATGATTCTGTACGACAGCACCTCGGACCCCAACCACCATCTCAGCAACTTCAGAAGTAGGATGTACCTCACTGACGCCTCAGATGCAGTTCGCTGCAAAGCCTTTCCAACAACTCTTATCAAGACAGCCATTAGATGGTTCGACAACCTACCTCCAAAATCCATCTCGAGTTTTGACGACCTGGCCAAAAAGTTCCTGGCCAGATTTTCCATACAAAAGGACAAAGCCAAACATGCACCCAGCCTACTAGGAATCAAGCAAGGAGAGCGGGAGAGTCTTCGTAACTACATGGAAAGATTCAACAAAACATGCATGGACATACAAAATCTACCAACAGAAGCTGCCATCATGGGCCTCATTAACGGCCTACGGGAAGAACCATTTAGCCAATCTATATCAAAGAAGTCCCCAGCATCCCTAGACGAAGTACAAGAACGGGCGCAAAAGTACATTAACATGGAGGAGAATTCTCGACTTGGGGAAGCCTCGAGGTTCGGTTCTGCCTACCGAGATAAAGATAAAGAGTCCAAGAAGAAGGAAGATCGCTCTGGGGAGAAAATAAAAAAATATCATAACTACACTCCTCTCAGGGTATCCTTGGTAGATGTTTACAAAGAGGTCTGCCATACAAAAAAAATACCCCCAGCTCAGCCACTCAAAGGCAAAAAGGGAGGAGAAAATCGGAACGAATACTGCGAGTATCACCGAGTCCGAGGACATTCCACCAACGAATGCTTCGACTTGAAAAATATCATAGAAAAATTAGTAAGGGAAGGAAAACTAGATCGGTTCTTGGCCAATCGGGACGAAGAACCAAGAAAAAGAAGAAGGGATGAAGATGTCGGACGGTCTGTACGATCACCCCGCACACCGGAGAGACACGTCCACGTGATACACGGCGGATTTGCTGGAGGAGGAATCTCCAAATCATCCCACAAGCGACACCTCAAAGATGTATACCATGTTGAAGGAAAGAAGGAGACACCAGACATCCCAGCAATCACATTTACCAAAGAAGATGCATCCGGAATCATCTCAGGACACGACGATCCCATGGTCATCACAATCATATTGGCAAACGCCAACCTCCACCGTACATTAATTGACCAAGGAAGCTATGCCGACATCTTATTCAAAACCGCCTTCGACAAGCTCGGCTTAGAAGAAAAAGAGCTAAGAGCATACCCGAACAGCCTGTTCGGACTTGGGGATACCCCAGTACGGCCACTGGGATATGTATCGTTACAACCTTCGAAAAGGGGAACCAATCCAGAACACTCAAGATAGATTATATCGTGGTCGACGTAAGCTCAGCTGATGAGCGGATAATTTATACGCTTTTTGGCATTGTTTTTAGTATGTTTTTAGTATGTTTTAGTTAGTTTTTATTATATTTTTATTAGTTTTTAGTTAAAATTCACTTTTCTGGACTTTACTATGAGTTTGTGTGTTTTTCTATGATTTTAGATAGGAAAAACTACCAAAAGTACCCCTGAAGTTTACGAACGCTGACAAAAGTACCCATAAACTAAGGAAATTAACGTTGTACCCATGAAAGATGGATTCCGTATGACAAAAGTATCCAAATCCTAAATTTTAGTTAATTTTTTAATAAAATTCCTAAACTACCCTACACTCAACCTCAACTCACTTTTTCAACCTTTCATAACCCAATCTGCACCAACCCTTGCCATGGAGTCCGAAACTACTCCTACAACAAACTAGACCGAAATCAATGGTGGTGGTGGTGGTGGAGAATCGAACCTCAACCGATTCACTCATAAGTTTACAATTCATATCCAAACTAAATCAATCAAACACAAAAAATACTCAACATATAAAAAATTTCAAATTCATTCATCCAATTTCTGAAAAGAAGAAAAATGAAATAAAAATGTTAAAAAAAAAGAAATACCTTTTCTTCGCCGGCTGTAACATCATCAATGGCAGAACCTCCATCCACAGCGCCACCCCCCTTTCTTCTTTGATTTCTCTTTACCAAACCCTCTTCCTGCATGCAAGAGCACCACGACCCCACTCTCTTCTCAGACGTGCGATGATGGTATTCTCCTCTGCTGGGTCAGGCGCGCCACGATGACGTTCTCCTCGACTGCAACAGGTGCGCTACGGCAATATTCTCCTCAGGTTGGATCACAGGCGCGCGATGAAGGTGTTGTAGTCACCTTAAGAGTGAAAGGGAGAAGACTCTGTGAGGGTTTTTGAGAGAGGGATAAGTGAGGAAAGAGAAAGAAGTAAGAAGAGAGGGAGTGACGGTAGAATGGGGCAAGGGTGGGGTAGTTTGGGAATTTTATTAAAAAATCAACAAAAATTTAGGATTTGGATACTTTTGTCATACGGAATCCATCTTTCATGGGTACAGCGTTAATTTCCTTAGTTTATGGGTACTTTTGTCAGCGTTCGTAAACTTCATGGATACTTTTGGTAGTTTTTCCTTTTAGATATTTTCTGGCTGAAATTGAGGGACTTGAGCAAAAATCTGATTCAGAGGCTGAAAAGGACTGCAGATGCTGTTGGATTCTGACCTCCCTGCACTCGAAGTGGATTTTCTGGAGCTACAGAAGCCCAATTGGCGCGCTCTCAACTACATTGGAAAGTAGACATCCTGGGCGTTCCAGCAATGTATAATAGTTCATACATTGCCCGATATTTGATGGCCTAAACCGGCATTCTAAATCAGCTCAAAACTGCCCGGCGTTAAAATGCCAGAACTGGCACAAGAATGGGAGTTAAACGCCCAAACTGGCACAAAAGCTGGCGTTTAACTCCAAGAAAAGTCTCTACACATGAAAGCTTCAATGCTCAGTCTAAGCACACACCAAGTGGGCCCGGAAGTGGATTTTTATGTCATTTACTCATTTCTGTAAACCCTAGGCTACTAGTTCTCTACAAATAGGACCTTTTGCTATTGTATTTTCATCTTTGGATCTTTGGATCTTTAGATCTTTGAATCTTTTGATCATGTTTTTATGATTGAACCCTCTTTGGGAGGCTGGCCATTCGGCCATGCCTAGACCTTCTTCTTATGTATTTTCAACGGTGGAGTTTCTACACACCATAGATTAAGGTGTGGAGCTCTGCTGTACCTCGAGTATTAATGCAATTACTATTGTTCTTCTATTCAATTCAGCTTATTCTTATTCCAAGATATTCATTCGCACTCAAGAACTTGATGAATGTGATGATTATGTGACGCTCATCATCATTCTCACTTATGAACGCGTGCCTGACAACCACTCCCGTTCTACAAGCAAACAAGGCTTGAATGTTTATCTCTTGGATTCCTTAATCGGAATCTTCGTGGTATAAGCTAGAATTGATGGTGGCATTCAAGAGAATCCGGAAGGTCTAAACCTTGTCTGTGGTATTCTGAGTAGGATTCAATGATTGAATGACTGTGACGAGCTTCAAACTCCTGAAGGCTGGGCGTTAGTGACAGACGCAAAAGAATCACTGGATTATATTCCAACCTGATTGAGAACCGACAGATGATTAGCCGTGCTGTGACAGAGCGCGTTGAACATTTTCACTGAGAGGACGGGACTGTAGCCACTGACAACGGTGATGCCCAACATACAGCTTGCCATGGAAAGGAGTAAGAAGGATTGGATGAAGACAGTAGGAAAGCAGAGAGACGGAAGGGACAAAGTATCTCCATACGCTTATCTGAAGTTCTCACAAATGAATTACATAAGTATCTCTATCTTTATTTTATGCTTTATTCATAAATCATCCATAACCATTTGAATCTGCCTGACTGAGATTTACAAGATGACCATAGCTTGCTTCATACCAACAATCTCCGTGGGATCAACCCTTACTCGCGTAAGGTTTATTACTTGGATGACCCAGTGCACTTGCTGGTTAGTTGTGCGAAGTTGTGAAATTATGTTTAGACCATGGTATTGAGCACCAAGTTTTTGAAGCCATTACCGGGGATTGTTTGAGTTGTGAAAAGTAGAGATCACAATTTCGTGCACCATTAGCCTACAATGCATTAATAGGTCGGACAACGTTAAATCAACTCGGCGCAATAGTTTCAACTCCACATCTATGTATAAAATTCCCAACCACAGAAGGGATAGCTAGAATAAAAGCAGGCCAAAAGATGGCGTGTCGCTATTATAACGAAAGTCTAAACCTCTGAGGTGAAGGAGGAGAATTCCATACAATTGAACTCGGCGGAGTTCAGAGACGAGAAGAACTCCGCCCACGACCCGAAGGAGAAATAGAAAGAGTCCAGATCGGGGATACCTCGGATAAAACAACTAATATTGGCACAATCCTGAAAGGAGACGCAAAGGAATCACTAATATGGTTCCTACGAGATAATGTCGATCTCTTCGCATGGAAAGCTGCCGACATGCCAGGCATAGATTCCGAACTAATGAGCCACAAGTTGGCAGTCTACCCGGGATCCCGGCCGGTACAACAAAGACGAAGAAAACTCGGGCCAAAATGGTCTTAAGTTGTAGAAGAACAAGTACAAGCACTACTAGAGGCAGGGTTCATAAGAGAAGTTAAATACCCACTATGTCTAGCAAACGTCGTCTTGGTGAGAAAGTCAAATGGGAAGTGGTGAATGTGCACCGACTACATCGACCTCAACAAAGCCTGCCCAAAAGACCCTTATCCACTCCCAAGCATCGACGCTCTAGTAGATACCTCATCGGGATATAAGTATCTCTCGTTCATGGACGCATACTCGGGGTACAACCAGATCCCAATGTATCCACCGAATCAAGAAAAAACCTCGTTTCTCACACCAATAGCAAATTATTGCTACATCGTAATGCCTTTCGGCCTTAAGAACGCGGGAGCCACTTATCAAAGGCTAATGAATAAAGTCTTCTCAAACTACATCGAAAAAATTATGGAGGTCTATGTGGAAGACATGTTGATAAAGACACAAAATGAGGAAACATTACTAACTGACTTGGTTCAAGTGTTCGACACCATACGGAAGCACGACATGCGACTCAACCCGGCTAAATGCACCTTCGCAGTGGAAGCAGGTAAATTTTTGGGCTTTATGCTCACACAGAGGAATCGAGGCAAATCCAGATAAATGCCAAGCCATACTCAACATGAAAAGCCCAACATGCGTCAAAGAGGTACAACAACTCAGTGGGAGATCGGCGGCCTTGTCCAGATTCCTAGCAGGGTCAGCAATAAGATCCATCCTCTTCTACGCTACCTTAAGGAAGGGAAAGAACTTCGAGTGGATAACGGAATGTGAACAAGCCTTCCGAGACTTTAAAGAGTTCTTGGGACAGCCCCCCATCCTATCTCGACCACGAGAGGGAGAACCACTCATACTGTACCTCGCAGTTGGAAGTCGGGCAATAGCCTCAGCACTAATTAGAGAAGACGAAGGGGGACAACAACCCGTCTACTTCATTAGTAAAGCACTACAGGGGGTCAGAGCTGAACTACCAGAAAATAGAGAAGTTCGCCTACGCTCTGATACTCGCATCCCGACGACTTCGCCCATACTTCCAAGCGCACACCATCAAAGTTCGGACCAACCAGCCCATAAAAGGGATATTGCAGAAAACAGAACTAGCAGGAAGAATCCTATAGTGGGCAATCGAGTTGTCCGAGTTTGACCTCCAATACGAGGCACGGACAGCCATCAAATCACAATACCTAGCCGACTTCATTGCAGACTTCACGGACACCACGAAAATCCCCATAAAGTGGAACATATACGTGGACGGTTCCTCGAATAAAACTGGAAGCGGTGCAGGTGTGATAATCGAAAGCAACCAAGGAACCCAACTTGAACTTTCCCTGAAATTTGCATTCCCGGCCTCAAACAACCAAGCGGAATATGAAGCGTTATTAGCTGGTTTGAAGCTGGCCAGGAAAGTTGGAGCTCAAAAACTCAACATCTACAGTGACTTACAAGTCATTACCTCGCAAATAACGGGAAGCTACCAAGCCAAAGATCCTACCATGAAAAAATATTTGGATAAAACCAAACAACAACTTGGACAACTCGGGGAATATAGGATCTGCCACATACCCTGCGAGCAAAATGTCCGAGCTGACGCACTCTCAAAATTAGCCAGCACCAAACCAGGGGGCAACAATAGAAGCCTCATCCAGGAAATACTGCAGAACCCATCAATATCGGAAGAAGAAAAAATCCTAGCCATAACAGGTCGGGATCAAGGATAGATGACCCCCATAATTAACTACCTCAAAACAGAAGCGCTCCCCACAGATGAAAATGAGGCAAAGAGGTTAAAAAGGGAGGCACAATACTACACTATCATAAACAACACCCTATACAAAAGAGGAATCTCAACACCATTGTTAAAATGCATACCGACTTCCAATACAAAGGAAGTCTTGGAGGAAGTACACAGCGGCATTTGTGGCAATCATCTCGGAGCGCAAGCCCTCACAAAAAAGATACTCCGGGCGAGATTCTATTGGCCAACTCTACAAAAGGAAGCTACCGAATTTGTAAAGACATGTCCACCATGTCAGAAGCATGCCAACTTTCACATCGCCCCGCCGGAAAAGCTCATCAGCGTAACCTCACCCTGGCCATTTACAAAGTGGGGACTCGATCTTCTCGGACCCTTTCCCCAAGGATCGGGACAAGTCAAATTCCTCATAGTAGGGGTAGACTACTTCACAAAATGGATCGAGGCAGAACCCCTAGCCAACGCCACTGCTCAAAGAAGTCGGAAATTCCTATATAGGAACATTATTACCAGGTTTGGGGTTCCATACTCCATCACCACGGATAATGGCACCCAATTCACAGATGCAGGCTTCAGAAAACTAGTGGCCGACTTGAACATAAAACACCAGTTCACCTCTGTCGAACATTCCCAAGCCAATGGACAAGCCGAAGTAGCCAACAAAGTCATATTGGCCGGGCTGAAACGGAGACTACAAGAAGCACCACAAGTCCTATGGGCATATCGAACAACTCCACATTCCACTACGAACGAATCCCCATTTCGATTAGCATACGGAGTGGAGGCAATGATTCCAATAGAAGTTGAGGAAGGGTCTCCCTGAGTAGTCCACTACAATGAACAAACCAACTCTCAACTTCAAAGAGAAGAGCTCGACCTACTTCCGGAAATCCAAGAGAGAGCTCGGATCAGAGAAGAAGCACTAAAGCGGCGAATGGCTTCCAGATATAATCAAAAGGTAGTGCCAAGAGGTTTCACTGAGAATGATCTCATCTTAATCCGAAATGATATTGGAACAACTCGACCCGGAGAAGGAAAGCTGGCAGCCAACTGGAAAGGACCCTACCGAGTCACAGAGGTACTTGGGAAGGGCTACTACAGACTGTCCGAACTCGAGGGATGAGAACTCCCCAGATCATGGAACGCCTGTAACCTAAGAAGGTACTATAGTTAGATAAAGGTCTCATCACAAGATGCACTCTTTTTCCTGAAAAGGTTTTTTAATGAGGCGTCAAGATTGAGATTTAATCCGACTTAAGGGTATGAAAAACTCCCGCCTGTATATATTTGCACTTTCTTTAAATAAAATACATTTCAGATATTCTACAAGTTCTCAAGACGCATTAATTTGAAGCATTCATCGTCCGATTATAAAGCAACGGATCGAACAGAAAGTGAAGAACAGATTCACTATATGATCTTGATAGGAATAATCGAACGACAAAGGTGAAAACGCGATTCACCTAAAGGTCGATTAAACCAGGACAGAAACCACAATCTACAAATTGGCAAAAGATGAACACAGAATAATGCAAGAAGTTATCGAAAGTGATCCCAAAAAGAACCTGACGAGGTCTTATGGATTGCTATATAATAACTTAAAAAAGACTGGCCGACATTAAAAAGTCGGACCAAGTCAGTCCAAGTTATCAGCAAATCCCTGGAAAGAGGTCTGGCTAACCCTATTAAAGAGGAATTGCTATAACTTAGAAGAGATCGACCTAACAAAGTCGGTCTCCTACAAAGACAAGTTGTAAAAATAATCCCTGAAAGAGACCTAATAAAGGTCCAAGAAAGAGGATTACAAAAACAACTTAGAAGAGATCGACCTAACGAAGTCGGTCTCCTACAAAACAAGTTGTAAAAGTAATCCCTGAAAGAGACCTAACAAAGGTCCAAGAAAGAGGATTACAAAAACAACTTAGAAGAGATCGACCTAACGAAGTCGGTCTCCTACAAAACAAGTTGTAAAAGTAATCGCTGAAAGAGACCCAACAAAGGTCCAAGAAAGAGGATTACAAAAACAACTAGGAAAAGATCGACCTAACGGAGTCGGTCTCCTACAAAGATAAGTTATAAAAGTAATCCCTTAAAGAGACCTGGCAAAGGTCCAGGAAAGAGGATTACAAAAATAACTTAGAAGGGGACCAACATAAAGAAATCGGTTATAAGGCGCTAAAAATACAAACAAAAGCGAGGAAACCGAGAAACAAGTTGGACCCCCCACAAGTCACAACCTCCAAAGGGATCCAAGCTACAAACAATAAGTATGAAAGAAATCTAAAGAGGCCAACCAGCAAGATTCCAACAGATACCCTGCTAAAGCACAATGAAAGCATAGTATGATAAAGCTTCAAGAGGCCACCAAAATCAACCTCAGAGAAACCATTTTGTTTTCAAAATAAAGTTGCTAAAAATAGCAACCGGAGTATCAACAGTCAATAAAACATCATTCACAAAAAAGAGTTCAAAGCCCACAAACCGGGCTATTTACACAAATACTTAAAGGATATCAACCAAGATCTGGAGCCTTCCCAGCAGCATCAGTACGGAGAGAAGGAGGGCAAGTCTGAATAGGCACAGCATCTACAGTTCCATCATCCCGGTTCAGAATTTGGCAATCCGGATCGGACGTAACAGGAGGAACTGAGGAGGTCGACACTTTAAGAGAAGGCACTGGGGGAGGCTCAGCCTCATCATCATCCTGGTCATCAGGGACAATCTTACCATCTCTCACAACATTGTCCAGGCTGATGAGAGTCAAGTCGGCATCAGGAGCAACAATCCGGAACTGCTCCATCAGGTTCTCGGAGGCGGCAGTTACGCTGCCCACAAGGTGACCCTGGAGCTCACCATAATTAATCCGAGCAGTTTCCAAATCATCCCGGAGATGCATCAATTCCCTATAAGCTGAGACATAGCTATCCTTATGCTTCAGTGCCATGTCCTCAGCCAACTTCAAAGAAGCAGCCAAGGCAATAAAGCTGGCCTTCTCACCATCCAGCTCCTTCTCCACCTTCGCCAACTTTACCTCCAACTCATCCTTCAGACCCTTGATCCGATCAAATTCTGACTTGGCCTCCTCCATGAAGAATTTTGTGGCATGAATCGGGATCCCCTGAACTGTTTAGAAAATAGCCGCACCCATATGAGCCATCTTCACACTACTTTTGGTGATAAAATCCAGATGCTGAAGAAGAGACACGTCGTCCATAGAAAGCCCACCATAGGGGGCAATTTGTTGGTCAACAAACTCAATAGCATCAAAGTCCGGGGCATCCAGGTTAAAGGGCTCGGAAGTTTTTTGCTTTTTTAAGGGAGGGACACCAGAAGCAACGGCAGAAGTCTGAGGAGGATCGACCTGATGAAACCGAGGAGTAGGAATTACTTTCTTCGGCCCGAGAGAACCCGGCACAGGAGGCTTCACTGGGACCTGAGAAGATCCCTCGCCGGTCACCTTGGCCGAGATATTCAGAGCAGCAGTTGCCTTTTTTACCCTTTTAAAGGCCTTCATGGAGTCGTTGTTCTTAGACATCTCTGCAAATACAGAATTAGCCACAGCAAAGAGTTATGGTCACAACAAAGGGAAGAAAAAACTAAGAAACAAGTATAAGAGACAAGTCAGACAAATACGCAAAACAGTCCGAACAAAGGACGGGTCATTTAAAAACCTTTTTGTATCAAGATGGGGTGGTTTTCCCCACAGATCCTCAAGAACAACAACAAAAGCACGCTCAACATCATCAAGCATCTCCCAGGTATAACGAGACACTCTCACATCCTTCTGCCACTCTAGAGGGAAAGAAGGCTCATCATTTTCATCCAGAAAAAAGGGGCGGGCCCCCTCGACAGCACGAACCTTAAAGAAGTAATTCTTGAAGTCCTTGAAGGACTCATCATACATAGCAAAAACTTTGTGGCCCTGAGTGGACCTAAAGGAAACCCAAGAAGCTTTCTTTTTTGAAGAACCGCCAGGCTTGGCGGAAACAAACAAATAAAGAAAAAGAGTCTGGGAAGGTGTTACATCTAATTCACGGCAGAGAAGTTGAAAAATTTTAATAAAACCCCAGGAATTGGGGTGAAGCTGGGATGGAGCAATATTACACGACCACAACAGGTCGGTCTCAAAAGCAGTAAAAGGAAAGGTAACGTTCAACTGGCTGAAAAAGTATTCGTAGGCATAGAAGAAGGGATGCTCCCTCTCAATGGAAGTCAGAAAACAAACTCTCTCATCAGAATCAGGAGCAATAAGCTCGTAATCCTCTTCACAGGCATTGATACCACAAATCCTATAGCGCTTCCTCAGCTCTGTGCAAAACTCAGCATCCACAACTAAAACACACAACAAAATAAGGGAGTCCAGCCAATCAGACATCCCCTCGGGAACTCTGGAAGACATCTCTACAATGTTATTGCGAGAAGACATGAGGCCAACTAACCCTACAAGTAAGAAAAGAAGATGGGGTTACCACAAACATCTCGGACGAAGGGAGAAAACAACTCAGTCAATACCTCTCAAGCGATGGAACAAAGAAAAGGAAAACCCCAAGACTCAAACCAAAAGTCCTGGGGCATCCCTTGGAGGCAGTAACAAAGCAAGGTTTCCAGAAATCAATCTACAAAGCTTACATCCCAGCATATCTCAAAAAGAAATCCAAAAAATAGCAAAACACCTTTCTGCAAGGAGAAATACAAAAAATCGTTGCACTCTACCAAACATGCCAAGCAGAGACCATTAAAGGTGCAACCTTTTTTCAAAAATCAGACAAAAAGCAAATCTTCAAACAAAGCGAGGAATAGACGCAGATTTTTATCAAGTATCAGGCAGGAAAAAACCACAAACGACAATAAAACCCTAGAAAGCCTCAACGGAAAAGCCAAGACAATGCATAAAAGAAAGACAGGAAGAACATGTTACAGTGACAAGCAAATACAAGACTTCGAAAGATTCAAACTTTCAAACATGCAAAATCGAAGCTTCACCAAAAATTGAAAACGAAACTACAAGAAAGCCAGTACTTACCAGGAAAAGAACAGCAAGCTTCTAGAAAATTGAAGATGGAGACGAAATCTGAGATGCCCTCTCACAAGCAAAAACGCGAACAAAGAGCAATGTCGCAGAAGAGAAAACACGAAAACTACGGACTCCAAGAGAAAGCAGAAGCGCAAACGAAAGAACAGAAAGCAAAGAAAGCAGAGAAAAGAAGTTACGAAAAGGCTAAAAGAGAAAAACCGTTTCTGGGTTTTCAAAATCAAAGTAAAGAACCAAAGGGAAACGGGGCAATTAATGCTCAAATTAAAGAGGGCATTAAACCCTCGCACGTTCCCAAAAAAGTGCCGATATAAAAGCGCGCGTCTTTTAGAAGAAACGTTCTACTTTCAAAGCTGCTACAAAGGGGTCGACAAAATGCTTGAGTTCGGCTTCACCAAAGAAAGATCGAAGTCAAGGACTCAATCTCAAAAAGAAGACCGAGCTCAAGCAGGGGCACTGTTCATATCATGGGTCGAGTTGTCCGACCCGGGATGTTCTACAGACAAAGCGACCGACCTCTTCAGGTCAGGACAATCCGACCTCTTCTTAAAGAGCTCGGCCAAGTCATCAGAAAAGCCCAAAGAATGGCCCAAATAGAGAACACGCCCCAAATCCTAAGGCAGCCCAAGCCTATAGAGGGAAGGGCGGTTCCCATGAAAGATAAGCTGACCTCACCTAGAAGATAAGATAAGATAAAATAACTAACTTATCTTATCTAAAAAGGTCACTCTACACCATTATAAATACACTGGAGCACCCAGGTATAACTCATACTCTGATTCTACTCAATACCTGTTTAATACTCTTGCTAACTTAAGCATCGGAGTCCCTTGCAGGTACCCCCCACCCTTTGGTAATAAAGGATCAGCAGCACTCTCAGTTCCACAAGTCGGACACACCAGCTCCGGCCACTATACACCCGCTGGACACGTCGGTTCCGACTAACACAGAAGATCTCGACCGAGATCGACCTACAGTTTCAGATAACCCTCGAAACAGATATGATTCTAGAATTTAAAGGTTGAACCTTTCTTAACAAGAAAGTAACAAACTTGAAATTTTTGAATCAATCACATTAATTGTTAGTAAAGTTTTTGAAAATTTGAAATGAAATTAAGAAAAAGATTTTGAAAAACAATTTTTAAAATTTTCGAAAAACAAAGGAAAAAAACTGAAAAAGATTTGATTTTGATAAAGATTTTGAAAAGATAAATTTTTGAAATTGAAATCTTGACTTGACTAACAAGAAACAATTTATTTTAAAAATTTTTGACTAAGTCAACCCAAAGATTTCAAAATTTATGAGAGAAATAAGGGAATGATATTTTTTTAATTTTTTTTAATTTTTAATGAGGAGAGAGAAAAACACAAAAATGACTCAAAACATGAAAATTTTGGATTAAAACAAATGATACATACAATAACACTATGAATGTCAAGATGAACACCAAGAACATTTTGAAGATCATGAACATCAAGAACTTATTTTTGAAAAATTTTCAAGAAAGGAAAAACATGCAAGACACCAAACTTAGATATTTTTCATGTTTAGACACTCTGAATTCAAAAATGCATATGAAAAACAACAAAAGACACAAAACAAGAAAATATGAAGATCAAACAAGGAGACTCATTAAGAACAACTTGAAGATCATGAAGAATGCAATGCATGAATTTTCGAAAAAAAATTTTTGAAAAATTAAAATATGCAATTGACACCAAACTTAAAAATTGACACTAGACTCAAACAAGAATCATAAATTTTTTTTTTGGTTTTTATGATTTTATAAAAAAAATTTTGGATTTTTCGAAAATTATTTTTAGAAAAACGAAAAAGAAGAAAAATTTTGAAAGATTTTTGAAAACTTTTTGAAAATAAAATAATGGTTAAAACAAGAAGAAAATTACCTAATCTGAATAACAAGATGAACCGTCAGTTGTCCAAACTCGAACAATCCCTAGCAATGGCGCCAAAAACTTGGTGCACGAAATTCTGATCTCAATGGCGCCAAAAACTTGGTATGCACAATTGTAATCTCAACTCTTTTTCACAACTTCTCACAACTAACCAGCAAGTGCACTGGGTCGTCCAAGTAATAAACCTTACGTGAGTAAGGGTCGATCCCACGGAGATTGTTGGCTTGAAGCAAGCTATGGTCATCTTGTAAATCTCAGTCATGCGGATTCAAATGGTTATGGAGATTTGATAATTAAAAGATAAATAAACATAAAATAAGATAGAGATACTTATGTAATTCATTGGTGGGAATTTTCAGATAAGCATATGGAAATGCGTTATTCCTTCTGAATCTCTGCTTTCCTACTGCCTTCATCCAATCCTTCATACTCCTTTCTATGGCAAGCTGTATGTTGGGGGATCACCGTTGTCAATGGCTACCGTCCGTCTTCTCAGTGAAAATGGTCTAAATGCGCTGTCACCGCACGGATAATCATCTATCGGTGATCACTCATGTTGGAATAGGATCCAGTGACCCTTTTGCGTCTGTCACTACGCCCAACACTTGTGAGTTTGAAGCTCGTCACAGTCATCCCATCCCATATCCTACTCGGAATACCACAGACAAGGTTTAGACTTTTCGGATCTCAAGAATGCTGCCAATTGATTCTAGCTTATACCACGAAGACTCTGATCGTGAACCAGAAGGCTAAGAGATATGCATTCAAGCTTGTTTGCATGTAGAACGGGGGTGTTTGTCAGGCACGCGTTCATAAGTGAGAATGGTGATGAGTGTCACATAATCATCACATTCATCATGTTCTTGAGTGCGAATGGAAATCTTAGAACAGGAATAAGCATGAATTGAATAGAAAATAGTAGTAATTGCATTAATACTCGAGGAACAGCAGAGCTCCACACCTTAATCTATGGTGTGTAGAAACTCCACCGTTGAAAATACATAAGTGATGATGGTCCAGGAATGGTCGTGAGGCCAGCCCCTAATGTCTAAGATAGCATAAAACTGATCAAAGATCCCAGCATTCTTTCAAATACAATAGTAAAAAGTCCTATTTATACTAGACTAGTTACTAGGATTTACAGAAATAAGTAAATGATGCAGAAATCCACTTCCGAGTCCACTTGGTGTGTGCTTGGGCTGAGCATTGAAACTTTCATATGTAGAGACTTCTCTTGGACTTAAACGCCAGTTTGCAGCCTGTTTTGGGCGTTTAACTCTAGCTTGTAACCTGTTTCTGTCGTTTAACGCCAGAATAGGGCAGGGAGTTGGCGTTTGAACACCAATTGGTGTCGTCAAAACTCGAGAAAAGTATGAACTATTATATATTGCTGGAAAGCCCTGGATGTTTACTTTCTAACGCAATTGAGAGAGTGCAATTTGGGTTTCTATAGCTCGAAAAAATCCATTTCGAGTGCATGGAGGTCAGAATCCAACAGCATCAGCAGTCCTTTTTTAGCCTCTGAATCAGATTTTTGCTCAGGTCCCTCAATTTCAGCCAGAAAATACCTGAAATCACAAAAAAACACACAAACTCATAGTAAAGTCCAGAAATGTGAATTTTACTTCAAAATTAATAAAAATATACTAAAAAGTGAATAAAATATACTAAAAACTATATAAAAACAATGACAAAAAGCGTATAAATTATCTGCTCATCAGTGATAAAGAGTCTTCTTCACAGATAAGATTTAAAAAAATCATAAAATTATCTTTCTACTATCATAAAATAAAAAGTTGATGAATATAGTACCTTATTACACAAGTTTAATTAATATGGTATTTAAATTCATATAAAGTGTTTGCAAACCATAAGAATTTAATTCTTTTAAGAATTAGAATTCTTTTCCATACTTTGGTACTAAAAATAGTGTAGAAAGAATTATTTTATAGAATTGTAATTCTCATTTTATAGCTCAAAACAAATTAGACCAATTTTGATTTGATTTTCAATTCCATTTTATTAGGTTGATATATTTTTACCATAAATACTCCTTTTAAATAATTAACAAGACAATAAGTACTCCTACTTCTTTCATGTACTATTAACATCACCTAACTATCAAGTCATTGTCTCTCATTATCCAAACCATCTTGTAGCAACACCACCTACATACAATTATCAACGACATCAACAACAATTAGAAAGTTAGATAGATCATTTCTTTACCATCAACATCCCTTTGTTTTGATGCACTCCTTTCCTATGTTCCTCCAACAATAACTGACAACACTCAACTACAACAATAAAAACATAGAAACTAATTATCTAAGAAAAGTTACTCAAAAAGATTATTTTAGAGATGAACAGAGAAAAAAAAGAGAGAAACAAAAGAACGATATAGAGCAAAGAAAAAAATCAAATGGTGAAGACGACAACATAGCAAAGATTCTGATGTTGAAAGATAATATATAGTGAGATCAGGATGTAACAAAATACATGGTAGTGTTTATTGAATCAATCACCCTTATAAGCCTAAGATCAAGCCCAAAAAACATAATCAGTTTTTTCTTTCCTTCTTTTTTCTTTCTATCACATGTTTATATACATTATTCTAGAATAGTGAGTTATCACAATTCTGTTCGCTATTAGGAATCTTATAGATTTTTTAGAAGATTTGATGAGCTATTTATTTCACGCAAGTGTATATATATTGTACTCACCTTTATTGTTTTGAATTAGAAAATTTTTAATACATTTTCTTCACAATAGCATCACTTCCCATTTTTCTGTTATAGTATCAGAGCTCATAGTAGCTCTGCTGATTTACATACATGGTTAACACCACTAATCTAAATAATTCTCCCTCTTCTTTTTTTCTAGTTTTTCTTTTTCTCTCACCATGAATTATGTCAGTTCTCCTCAAAATCTATCCAGTCCTTTCTACATACACCCTAGTAAGAACTCAACATCTGTTCTTGTTTCTCCTGTTCTTACCGGTAACAATTACCATTCTTGGAACTGTTCTTTTTTCATGGTTGTTATCTCTAAGAACAAGTTCGATTTTCTCACTGGCACTATTTCTCTCCCTTCTTCTGATGACAATCTATTTTCCGCCTGGGAAAGATGCATCAATTTTGTCCTTTCCTGGCTTTTTCGCTCTCTGTCCCCATCAATAACTCAGAGCGTTATTTACTTCTCCAATTCTTTTTCTGTTTGGTAAGACCATCACTAGCGAATCTCCTAAACTAACCTTCAGATTGCTGAACTCTAGGAAGAAATTTATGCATTGAAACAAGGTTCTCTATCTATTACAAATTTTCATACAGCACTCAAAACATTATGGGAAGAAATGGAGAACTTACGAACTCTCTCTACTTCTTTATGCCCTGCTAAAATGTATCACCTCTAAGACTTTATTATTCAGTTTCTGAAGGGGCTGGATGACCGCTTTGCAGTTGTCTGATGCCATCTACTTCTGCTTGACCTACTGCCGCCAGCAACGAAGGTTTTTGCCATGGTTATCCAACATGAACGCTAATTGCTCGCTACCTCTAGTGTTCTCGAAGAACACAAAATTCTGGTTGCTCCCGTTGATAGCCGTCGCAGCACACTCGTTCGCGGACACAACTCCTCTTTCGCAGGTGCAGTTCATGGCTCCTTTTTCACCGGTGCAAGTCATTGCAGTGCTTGTTCTAGGATCTACATCCACTATAGAAGAACTGGTCACACCATTGATGTTTGCTATACCAAACATGGATATCCACCGGGTCACCTGCGGTTCTCTGACAGGCCACGCCTCCCTGATCGCCCCGTCGCCTCTGTCAATAACGCTACCGCCACACCTTCTCCTTCCTCAAGCACCCTAGTTCAGCGAGAAAGAGGTGCTAAGGACACTCCATCAGGAACAGTTCCTAGACTCACTTTCGCTCAACATAATACCCTGATGGCATTTTTAAGAAAAGTGGAGGCCCACAATTCAGCAAACAAAGATGAAACAAGTCTCTCTTCTTCTCAAATTGGGCTTCTTCCTAGCCCAAATTTGGGTACCCATTATCTGTGTTCTTCTTCCCCTTTTTCTATTTTAAAAAATTCTTTTTTAAAATTAAATTTACCTGGTGTTTGGGTAATAGATTCAGGTACTACTGATCATATTACTTTAAATTGGTCCAATTTTTTATCCTACTCTAAAATTAAGCCTATAATTGTGAACATGCCAAATGGGTCCAAGCTATTGCTTCATATGTTGGTGTCATTAAATTTTCAGATTCCTTAATACTTTCTAATGTTCTTTATTTACCACAATTACATTTTAATTTAATTTCCGGTTCACAAATTAGTTCTATGCTTCCTTATCGACCCCTTTTTTTTTCAATTCTCTTGTATTTTTTAAGAATTGAACAGTTTGAGGATGATTGATTTGGATAGATTAAGAAATGGATTGTAAGTTCTCACACACACTACCCTCAACAATGATTACCCTCCTTCACACTCTATTAATTCTACTAATACAGCTATTGTTACTCTATTTAATTTATGGCATTTTCGTCTAGGACATATTTCTAGAATACGCCTTGTTCGTTACCTAATGATTTCGGGTTCTCGACAAGTCGGATGCTTGGATGCAAGGGAGCGGGTGAAACCCTGAGCTGACGTGGAGTGAGGACAAAGGTGGGCGCTGGTGACGTCGGAGGCGGTGTGGAGCGTGGGGGTGGCCACTTGCAAGGACACTCCGACGAGCAAGTCAGTGTCCGTACGAGTTGGTAGCCAAATTAGGTAAGATGATGTGTACCTTGGGGGAGTGCTGACCTCTCCCCTTATATACTGTGCTGGGCGGGCCTAGAAGTGACCTGGCCCACTGGCCAGAATGCTTGCGCTATTCATGTGCACGTGGAGAAGTGTTGGTTGCCCTAATCGTCGGGTTGGGGATTCGGGTCCCGCTCTGATGAATTCGACCCGACCGGCTCGCTAGGCGTGAGGTTTGGGTTGTGTTGGTGGTGTGGCCGTATGTCGATCGGGTCGGGTGTCCGAGAGCCGATCCGTTGGATTCCCTTTGAGGATTAGTTTGGGCCTGAGTCAGAGGTGGTGTCCCGACCCGGCGAGTAGTTGGACTGGGCTTGTAGCGGTCCCGTAACATGCCTTAATATTTTATATAGACCTTTTTTTAATTTCCTTACACCATGATGAGCCTTGTGATGTTTGCAATTTTTCTAAGCAAAAAAAATTCCCTTTTTCCACCATTGTTAATAAAGCAAATGCTATTTTTGATTTATTGCATTTAGATATTTGGGATCAATTCTGTCAAAATTATGTTCATAATCATAAATATTTTTTAACTATTGTGGATTATTTTACCTGCTTTACTTAGGTTATTTTACTAAAAATAAAAACTAAAGCATAATAACATATTAAAAATTTTGTTGCATTAGTAAAACTCAACTTAATTCAATGGTTAAAATTATTCGTTCTGACAATGGACACGAATTTTTTTACCTAATTTTTATTCATCCAAAGGCATAGTTCATCAACGTAGTTGTGTTGAAATTTTCAAATAAAACAAAAAAGATGAATGAAAATATCAACATATTTTAGATATTGTCAGTGCTCTTATGTTTCAATCAAATTTACCAATTATTTTTTTGTGTTATGCTATTTTTCATGCCATTTATTTTAATTAATAAAATTCCATCTTCCATTCTCAAATTTAAAACCCCTTTTGAAATTTTATTTCATAAACTACATAATTTTGAGAATTTTAAGGTTTTTGGTTGCTTATGTTTTGTTTCCACTATTCATAATTAATGTTCTAAATTTGATCCCAGAGCGCAAAAGGTTGTATTCATTGGTTATCAAAATAGTTTTAAAAGATATATTGTCTATCTATTGTATCAAAAGAAAATCATAGTGTCCAAAAATATTATTTTTCATGAACTCATTTTTTCTTTGTCCAAAAATCACTCTGGCCCAATCATTCTCACTTTCATAGCCTTGACTTTTCTTTCCCTTCACTTTTTTCAACAAGCCCAAGCCCTAACACTCTTCACCCATCAAACACTACCTCCTTTTCTATTGGGCCTCAAACAATCACTCATGATTCATTACCCATCCAACACTTATAAATACTATCAAATGATCACCTAATCAATTAGCAATCACTTTCATCATCTTCCATATATGCCCTCATTTCTCACCCTACCTCTCCAACCGCTTCTCCTTTCTTGCCCAAAACACCTCCTCTACTTCCTTCCTCTTCATCTAGCAGTGTACCCTTTTTGCACCCGCAATCCTCTATCCCTCCTTCATCTCTGAATGATTCTCCTTCGCCTTTGGTTCACGATCACACATTCTCCTTTACCCAAATCCCTTCTCTGCCAGCTATTGACCATGCTCGCCAGAGCCAACGCCAACCACGACCACACCCTCACCTTTTTTTTATTTCATATGCAATTCATCTCTTATTTCTCAAACCCGTGCTTCCTCAAGTACTAGGTATTTCCTCTCTTCTGGTTTTTCTCTTGCTTTTTTCTCTGCTTCTCATAATAAATTTATCTCATCTTTATATTCTGAATGTGAACCAAGAACTTTCTAGGAAGCCATTAAGGTTCTTCATTAGCAGTCTGCCATGAATGAAAAACTTGCTGCCTTGAAACTAAACAAGACTCGAAAACTAGTGAATTGTCCTCTAAAAATCTGACTTATCGGATGCCAATGGGTTTACAAAATTAAATGCCAACCGAATGGTTCTGTTGAAAATTATAAGGCCCAGCTTGTAGCAAAAGGTTTCACACAAACAGAATGGGTAGATTTTCTAAAAACTTTTTCTTTGGTAGTGAAGCCAACAACTATTCGCATTGTTTTAGCCTTAGCATCAATAAAGAGATGGTCAATTCAGTAGCTGAATGTCAATAACGCTTTTTTGCACTGAGACTTGACAGAAACTGTCTATATGACTCTTCCTCCCAGTACCAATTCAACCCATCCAAATCAGTGTTGCAAGCTTCTTAAATCTCTCTATGGGTTGAGACAGTTTAGTAGAATATGGTATGACAAACTTTTCTCTCTTCTCCTTTTCTATGGTTATCAGCATACTACTTTTGATTATAGTCTTTTTGTCAAGTTACTGAGCGATGAAATTTGCATTTTATTAGTATATGTTGATGGCATAGTGATTACTAAGAATTCCGTTGCTGAGATAACTTCTATTAAATGAATTTTAGACTGCAACTTTAGGATTAAAGATCTTGATAGATTAAAATATTTTTTAGGTATTAAGGCTACTCATTCCTCCAAAGGTATCTCTTTATCCCAACATAAATACTATCTTAATTTGCTGAATGATTCTAGTTTGCTTGGTGATAAACATGTTTTTGTACCTATGGATAGTACTGTTAAACTTTTTCAAGAGGATAGCCCTCTTTCTCGGATCCTTTTATTTATCGCCGTCTTGTTGGCCGCTTGATTTACTTGACCACTACTCGGCCTGACATTATGTATACAACTCAGCAACTCAATCAATTTAAGGCTTCTCCTTCTCAAGCTCACTACAAAGCTGCAATGCGGGTTCTTCGATCAGTTCAAGGCTTTGTAACGAACAAAGGAGCAGTAGCAAAAAGGGAAAACAATATAGTGGGGCAAAATGACCATAAGAGGGCAGAGTTAGTTAGAGAAATTGGACACGTGGAGCAAGACCCGAATGTACAGGGTGTGAGACGCAGTAGCAGAAGGCGCACTATTAGTAGGAAATGGGAGAATCATGGGCAGTAGATCATTGTGGTTTTTGTCTCTCTCATTTCTGAATTCTCATCTCTCTTCTCTACCTTCTTTTCCTCTTATAGTCTCTCCTCTCTTTCTTTCGCAGGTTCTAGCAGGGCATCATGGCTGCTACGCGCTTTTAATTGCCTCAATAATTCCATTGTTATAGCTTCACAATACTATCTTACTCTTTTCCTCTCTTGCTTATGATCTGTCTCTCAATCCCTATACTTATTAATACAATTTCACTACAATTTTGAGGCATTTATCACTGATTACTGCCGATTGCATTTTATTATAATTTCTGCACCCTTCCATTTAGTGCTCTCCTTTTCAAGAGTAGTCTGGATAGAGGTCTGTTTTTTCTTATGAATCTACTCTTTAGATATGTGCCTTCAGCGATTTTAATTGGGTCGGATGACTAGATACCCGCCGTTCAATGACTGGGTATTGCCTTTTTTTAGGAAAATTTTTAGTGTCTTGGGAGACTAAGAAACAAAACAAGTTGCTCGCTCTTCAACCGAGGCTAAGTGTCATGCTTTATCCAATACAACTTGTGAATTGTTATGGATACTGAATCTACTACAGTTTCTTCAAATTTTTTGTGACCGAATCCCTGTCCTATTTTGTGATAACCAAAGTGCTTTACATATTGCTGCCAACTCAGTGTTTCATGAGAGGAACAAACATCTTGAGGTCGATTGCCATCTTGTTCGACAGAAAGTCAAGCGGATGTAAAATTATTTCCTGTTTCTTCTTCTCAATAGTTGGTAGACATATTCACCAAACTTTTACCTACTCAACTGTTTCATGCCAATCTTTTCAAGTTTAAAATTGTTGACGTATACCATCCTTTAACTTGCGGAAAATATTGAATCAATCATCCTTATAGGCCTAAGATCAAGCCCAAGAAACATAATTAGTTTTTCCTTTCCCTCTTTTTTCATTCTATCACATGTTTATATACACTATTCTCGAATAGTGAGTCATCACAATTCTATTAGTTATTAAGAATTTTATAAATATTTTAAAAGATTTGATAAGCTGTTTATTTTACACACATATATATATATATAATACTCATCTTTATTGTTTTGAATAACAAAATTTTAAATACATTTTTTTGACAATAGTATCACTTCCCATTTTTCTGTTAGTGTTAAAGGAGAGGAAAAAATTAAAAGAGGGATATAAGTAATAAAATTAAAATTGTCAAAATACAAACTTAGTTCAATTCTATTCCATGTTAAATAAATTCATTCCAAAAATGAAAATTGTGTTAAGAATTGGAAATTAAATTCAACTCATTTCTCTTTAAAAAATAATTCTTTTCTTATCTCGTTATATTTTTCAAGCATACACATAGAAAAATTAATTTTGTTAAAAAATTAATTTTTTTTAACTATCAATCACTCAACAAATAATAAATTATAAAAAATTAAGTAGGAAGAAAGAGGAGAAAAGAGAAATTTAAAAGAAAACAAAAACGTTGAACTAACAGTTTGTAGAAAAAAAAATTAGTTTTCAATCTTTTTCTATACGTTTTTAACATATCAGTTTTTTATTTTTTTCCATTAATTTAAAAAATATTAATTATCTATATCTCCTAGTTTAAAATTATTAACTTTTCTTATTTATTAGGGAATCAAAATGAATTTTGCTTTTGAAATTGTTATAAGTGAATTGCATTAGATAGTTGACATATAATGTATTTTATAAAATAAATAGTTTTTTTTTTTGTTTTCGGCACAATTTCGTAAGTCAAGGATTATTCTGTTATGAATTTGAGCTTTATTTAAGGTTCGTTGTTAGTTAATAAGTTGTTGCATGCATAAGATAGAATTCAAACTTTTAACATTTATTTAAACAGACTAATGAGCTAATCATTAGACCAACCCAAATTGATTAAACAAATAGTTGTTAGGTCGAGAAATTTTAAAAGAAAATAGATCTAGAATTCAAATATTACCCCAAAAAAAAGAGTATTTACCCATTTTGGTCCTCAAAGAATTTTGCACCAGACACTTTAGTTCCCAAGTAAAATTAATTACTCGATTGGTCCGTAACAATTAACTCCATCAGTTACTTAGATTCTTTACTCCGTCAACTCTAACGGAGAACAAAATAGTCCCTGGCAACTCTAACAGAGAAAAATGGTCCCTAATCTCCTCTGTTTAGAAATGACATTGTTCTCCTCCAATTTTTATCATATCTCGCATAACACTAACTGTTTAACACTGTAACTTCAATTTACACCAACTTCAATGTTCACAAGAAGAAAAATTTCCAACTTCTTCTCAACCAATTCATACTCAGGAAACTAATGACTATGTCTCTCAAGTACTTGTTGTCTTCGATGGATCCCATGAATCTAGACAGCAAGTCTGATTTGTTAAGACCCATCGTCGTCGTTGCCATCTCCCTTCTCATTTGCCCTATCATCTCCATGACCACATTGTCCACCTCTCCGATCGCTTCCTTCAACTTCTTTTCCGAACCAATGTTCAGTAATTGCTTCAGTTTTCATATGAGCAGCAATGACGACATTGCTCGTTGTACTGATAGTTTAGATGTGAGGTTGAAGCTGTTTGCCAACTTAAATTCTAGAAAAGAAGGAATGAAGCACTCGAGGTCCATTCCAAATGATAATTTGCATATGATGTCAAAGGATAATCTTCTCATGATATCCTAATGCCCAACAATCTATATTGCTTGCCGGAGAGTGGAGAAAGGCGTGCTCTTGGGGTTTGTGGAGCTTGGTCTTGAGGATGTGGTGGACGTTGTCAGAGTTGGAGGTGATGCTGTTATCGAGGATGTGGAGGTAGATGCTTCTGGTGGGTGAAGTGCAGAGAAAGTGGGTGTACCAGTCACAAAGATTTAGGAAGTGTGTGATTCATAACATGTTGAGGTAGGTGCGACACGCGCGACTGTTACATCATGGCTTAATCTTGAAGCTGAAGAGGAGGAAGTAAAAGATGGAAAAAAAGAATATGAAGGTAAAGAAGGAGAGTATGGATGTTAGAATTATGCGAGATATGATAAAATTGGGAAAGAATAGTGTCGTTTTCGAATAAAGGGGTCATGAATCATTTTGTCCCTTGTTAGAGTTGTCAGGGATTATTTTGTTCCCATGTTAGAGTTGTTAGGGACTATTTTGTCTTTCATTAGAGTTAACGGAAATAAAGACCTAAGTAATTAATGGAAATAATTATTAAAAATCAATCGAGTAATTATTTTTAGTTGAAAACTAAAATGTCTGATTCAAAATTTGAGACCGAAATTGGATAAATATTCCAAAAAAAATAAAAAGAAACACCAAATGTTGGTCTCTTTGAAACCGTTGAAACACGTAAAATACTTTCCGCCCAAATCACTTCACTATTAAGTTGTAAGTCCTAAGTCCCAATTCACTTGTTCAATATCAATCGCTTTACTAATTGAAAAGCCATCTCCGCATCACACAAGCAACCAAGAACCACCACCACTACCATCATGCCATTACAAGCAGTAACAGTTTAGAACTAGAAAAAAGATGAAGTTGAAAATCGCAACGCTACTCTTTTATCTATTCACTACTCTCTTGTTTTCTTTTAAAATTTTGATCTTGACTCCATTGCGATTTACTTGTAAAATGCAAATATTCACTGCAATTTACTCATAAAAGAAATAAGACATAAATACGAATAATGTTGTTAGGTGATAGAGATAATCAGTTAAATTTTTATAAGAGACTAGTGGAGCCAAATAAATAGTGAGTTTATATTTATATATATATATTTATGTCAAGTTGATGGAATTTAAAAAGAAGACACCGGTTTAACATGGTTTGTTAAATGTTGAAATTATACATCACGAGGAGTCTTTCTTCACTGAATCAACCATGTGTTTTGCATGAAGAAGACTTTTCCTTAATAATCTCATAGAAATGTACCTCTTTTTCCATAATTTAATAATTTATTCGTGTAATTATTCTTTTTCTGAATTTTGATAAAATTCTAATTTATCTCAGACAAATTTTAGAGTGCAAGATGGATTGAAAATTTTCCCTAAGTTACTTTGTTGTTTGTGATTAAGGTATTCATATAATGTTAAGTTGTTTGTACAATAAAAACAGAAAATAAAAAAAAGGGAAAGAAAATAAATAAATAATCTTTAAGTTAGAAAATACTACAATGTCGTTTGTATTCTCAGAAATTTTAATATAGTTTATGCATGGAGTATTTCATTTTTAATAACAAATGCATGCACTGAAGTTTAATTTACAAAAGTGTTACATGTATATAAAAAATCAATTACAAAATTAATTATTATGCATTTATGTATATATTAATTTACATAGTTTTTTCAACTAAATAATTAATCCCCAGAATAATCAAATTTATAATATACAAATAATCAAACTTGTTTATAGTATTATAATTAAGATAAATTTTAACATGTTAACTACGTATTTTTATATATAGTTACTAACTTTAGTGCACATATAAAATAAATGTTTAAAAAAATATTAGTTGGACAATTTAATTTTTAATTACTAAATTAGTCTCAACTTCTTTTTTTTTTTTTTTGGGTGAACAACTTCTGTTTTGTTAAGAAAATCAATTTCACGCCTAAATTTGTTAAAAATTTGGACAATCTACCGCATTGTTATTTAAATGGTAGGAAAAATATAGGTAGACAATAAAAATATTAAACAATGTGAACAATGAATATATCGTACGTTCAATTCATTAGGTGTGCGAATAATTATTCTAATATTAAGATTTAAGTAAGTAATTTAGAGTATAATATGTTTTACTTGAATTGAGTAAATTTTAGAGCCAATTGTTCATGTTGTTCAAAAAAAATTATTAATTACCTAACATAACTCTTAAAAAGAAAAAAAAGTCTCAAAAATATTTTTAACATATTAGTTTTTTTTTTTTTTGGACGGAAACATATTAGTTGAAAAAGTTTTTGGTGGTGAGGTGAATAGATAACTGCGTTAGTCTTACATTTTTTTATGGTAGACTTATGGCCCAATAAGAAAGATAACAGAGAAGCCAAAATTAAAGAAAGCCCAGTTTGTTGTGGGTTTCATGCTGACCCCATGAAGCCCAAAATCGCAGTTAGTCTTAGCGAAAACTCTCGCGTAGTTTTGCAGGCCCTCTGTGGCTTTGTTAACTTCGCTGTAGACAATAGGACACCGAAAATTTTACCAAAAAAAAAAAAAAAATAGGACACCGAAAACAGGATTTCAGAAGTGAGTCGGGTATCGCCGAGCAGCAAGAATCCCATGGAAGGTGCAGGAGCCATGTAGAAGATCGATCAAGAAGCTTAGGTGGCGGTGGAGCGCAGAAGGGAACGGTGGAGTTGCAGGCGTCGACGGTGACACACACGAGCGAGGAGCGACGAATCAGGCGCATCTGGGAGAGGGAGATTCTTCTCGCCGGGTCAGGTTTCGGAGATCCGGTTATCTTCCGAGCACTGTTTCCATTGATTCAGGGGATTCGAGTTCGAAGATGCTGCCGTCCACCTCGCCAGAGCTCTTTCGGTCATTTAGTCGCTTTTGCTCAGGGAAAGCCGCTGCAATGGAGGGCGTCGATTCTGGTCTCACGCGCAAGATGGAAGGGGAAATGTAGGTTTGAAATTCGGGTCGGGTTGGGGATTTGGAGCTTCTGTTTTGGGTCTGGGCCAGTTTTGCCCCGGGTCCCTGCCCAAAAAAAAAAACACACAAAAAGAAAACAGGAACGCTGTAAAGTGTAAACTAGCTTCCATAGTTCCTCTCTTTCTCCAAATCGGTTCCATGTTTTCGACTTTCAGTTGCCTCTGCGAAATTGAAGAAACCTTACCCTTAATTTAATTCCTTATGCTCCTTCCGTATTTTCGAAACCATACTCAACCAACATGGGTTATTCTGAAACCAATCAGCATGACGAAGAAGCATCCAAGATTCCAGCGTTGCCAACTGATGCACCTAATGGTATCGATTCTTTCTCCTGAAATTCGCTCCACATCCTTTTATATTTTTATATTTTTTTAATCTAATTTGATGTTGTACCTAAATTGAACTTATTGGAATGAGTTTTTTCGTAACCTTTTTTTACAAAATTCAATGTTTTATTATGGAAACTTCGCATTATCTGTCAACTGTGCCTTATGCACACTCTAGGCTCGAGAAATTGTTGCGTTATTGCATGGTATGAGTTTAGGGTTTATGCATTATTGCAAATAAAAGTGATTTCTCTTTGAGATATTCGGTGAGCAATATAATCCCCTGAAGACTGGCAAGATTGATGGATTGAATTTTAGCTGTTTTTAGTCAGATACTAAAATGCACATGACCTATGTTCCACGGAAAATTTTCCTATTGTTAGTTTTGTTAGAGTATATGTTATATTCTAAGATGAATTTTGTTATTTTTCTTTTTGTTGTGTTGTCGAACTGTTGGGCATTGATGTTGTATGATACATATGAGCATTTGAGCTCATCTTTTTTCTATTTGTGTTACCAGATGCAGATGATGTGAAATTGAGGTCTAGGGACCAAAGAGAGGCTCTCCTGGGTGAGCCAAAGTGTATCATATGTGGCCGTTATGGTGAGTATATCTGTGATGAAACTGACGATGATGTTTGCAGTTTGGAATGCAAACAATTACTACTAGGCAGAATTGCCAAATCCTTGCCTCCTGTTGGAGGAGTTCTTCAGCCGCCTAAAAAACTACCTGCAGCTGACGAGTGCTTTTATGTTAGAGAGAATGATTGTGAATCAGGAACTTTATCTTTAGCTAGAGATCAGGTTGAATTGCTTAGAAAGAAGCTTGAAATTCATGTGAAGGGTGATGTAGTGGCGCCGGTTTTGTCATTTGCTTCATGCAGTCTCCCTGACAAGCTCCTCCACAATGTAGAAGCAGCGGGGTATGAAATGCCTACCCCTGTTCAGATGCAAGCAATCCCTGCCGCTTTGACGGGAAATAGCACGCTTGTTCTGGCGGAAACAGGATCTGGAAAGTCTGCTTCGTTTCTTATTCCAATAATTTCTCGATGTGCAAGTCATCGCCTTGTATTTACTTCAGATAAGAAGCCTTTAGCGATGGTGTTAACACCTACCAGAGAGCTTTCTATACAGGTTGAAGAGCATGCAAAGTTGCTCGGAAAGGGGTTACCATTTAAAACTGCCCTTGTGGTTGGTGGTGAGGCCATGGCTAGACAACTCTATCGCTTTCAGCAAGGAGTTGAACTGATTGTGGGAACACCAGGAAGGCTTGTCGATCTTTTAACAAAGCATGAGATCGACTTAGATAACGTGATGACTTTAGTTTTGGATGAAGTTGATTGCATGCTTCAAAGGGGTTTCAGAGATCAGGTCATACAGATATACAGGGCTCTGTCACAACCTCAGGTCTTGATGTATTCTGCAACAATGTCTCATGATTTAGAGAAGATGGCAAACTCTCTTGCGAATAGTGTGTCGGTTATCTCTGTTGGGAAGGTGAATAGCCCAAATAAGGCTGTGAAGCAGGTCGCTATTTGGGTTGAGTCAAAGCAAAAGAAGCAGAAGCTGTTTGACATATTACTGAGTAGGCAACATTTTAAGCCACCGGCTGTAGTGTATGTGGACTCCAGACTTGGAGCAGATCTTCTGGCAAATGCAATAAAAGTTGCCACAGGAATTTCAGCTAATTCAATTCATGGAGAGAAGTCCATGAAGGAAAGGAGAGAAATAATGCAGTCACTTTTGGTTGGTGAGGTTCCGGTGGTTGTGGCTACTGGAGTTTTGGGTAGGGGAGTTGACCTATTGGGTGTGAGGCAGGTAATTGTGTTTGACATGCCAAATTCTATTAAGGAGTACATACATCAGATTGGAAGGGCATCTAGGATGGGAGGGGAAGGTGAAGCCATAGTTTTTGTGAATGAGGAGAGCAAGAATGTCTTTGCAGATTTAGTTGATGTATTAAAATCTGGTGGAGCAGCTGTTCCCCGGGAGCTTGCCAATTCACGGTATACCACTGGATTTTTTCCTGGTGGCAAGGGTTCAAAAAAGCGAAAGCATAGATAACAAAGTTTCTATTTTCCCGCTTAATTCCAGCTGTAGTTTTGATCTTGCAATGTTAGGAAATGGCACAAGAGAATACACACATTCATTACACTTTTGCAATTTGCATGAAGGCTCTCGTCCAGAGATTATGTTGTGTGACCAATGTATTCCTTATTGCCTTAAGTTTAGTACCCTTCCAAGATTTTTAGAAACTGCAAGTGCTGTTTCTGCCTGTAATAGATAACATAGAGGCTGAGATTGGTGAAAGGATGACATGCAAGAGTCACATTGTCTCCTCTTTGTTCATCCAAACACGACGTGAATAACAAGGCTTTAAGATTGTTATGGTGGAGATTTGATACTGTTGGGAACCTGGTCAATTGTAAACTAGGGTCTTAGTTGTGAATATGTAATTTTTTATTGTAAGCTGGGATGGGTTTTGTAACAAACATCAAGGAACAGGAGAGTGAATTTTCTATAGTGGTTAGGGTAGAGCTATATGAACAATGGGAGGGGCATATCTGATATTTGAAAGGGAAATAGAATTAGGAGTGTGTGGTGGTGTGTTCCTCTTAAAGAACTTCAGGGGGAAAGGATTGGACTGCCAGAGTAGAGTATATTGTTTTATTTCTTGTAATTTCATGCTTTTAAGTTCTGATAGGTTATCTAAATGTCAACTCTGGTGTATTCTCTGTGTGTTAATTCCATACCAATTCTTTTTATGCTTGTAGTCCATTTCTATCATAATTTTGCTGACATTTTACCAATAATGTGCAATGTTTTATTACTGTTAATCTGGATTAACTAGCTCCATGTCAGTAAAATTATGAGCTTAATGCTTTGCAGCTTTGGCTATATTATTATGTATTATCCAAATCCAAATTAGTTAGAAACTATAATGAAGTAACTAGGTTGGGAGGATTGCTCTGTAATGGGCCTCTGCATTATCCAAATCCAAATTTGTTAGCCAGTGAGTTGGATAATAGATGGAAAAAAAACGAAAAAGATAAAGAATCATTTCTTATTAGTTATGAATCCAATCTATGTATCTATTTGAGAATAAAATTTATCTTCAATGATGATGACTCTTTTTCAACCAGCCGAATAACATATTACTGTGCTGAAGGAGACCAACAAAACTTTTCTGCCATATCATTCTCATTTTTCCATCATTGCAGAGAACATAAAGCAAGACTTGACTAATAATATTCTTCTAGATACTGACTAATCTTCTAAAGCTTTTTCTATTCCTCCATTTAAACGTATAGTTGTCTTAGTAGTTCCATTTTTGTCTCTATTTGAAGGACAACAAATACGAATAATGAGAATTTCACTAGCATCACTTTTGTTCTTTATTATGATAATCATCTTTGTTTATAAGTCAAGTTACCGCAATACAAGTAACTAGCATAATGATACTCCTTACATAATTATCATTGTTAATGAATATACTTAATGTCCCTTTCAACTAACTAGTCAAGGGTACAATTTTTCTTGCCACCATTTGTAAACATAAATGTATGGGGACTACAAATGTTTCTGTACCAATACTATACTTTTAACCAATCTACTTTTTTTTTTTTCTGGGTACAAACCAATCTACTTTTATTTGATGTGCCTATCCTTTGGACTTTCACATCGGGTGATAAAGCTATGTAATTTGATGAAATATTAGGTTATAAATTAGAGAAAAATATATTAAAGGACCCTTCCAGTTACTCTAAGAAATAATGAGGCTCCTGGCCAATTTCTTTTTTTTTTTTCAGTTTTTGATCTTTAATTGTGTAAGACTATTAGACTAATTAATCATTTCGTCAATGATTTTTTTCTACAGTTAATGGAATATGGTTATATAGAATATTTAAACTGCTGATCTGTCCATTAAATATCAACTTAAATTGATAATCTTTTTTGCTGGGATCTCATTGTCTTTAGGATCATTATCAATGGTCGTTTAGATTTTTTTTTTCTCTGTTTTTTTGTTACCTTTTTCATCATATATACACACTAAATTTACTGTTTAAGAACCCAGAAATATTAGTTCTCTTTTTAAAAAAAATTACTTACAAAAATTGAATAAAGAATATAATTTTTTTAATCTTTTTTCTATTACATAAAAATATTGTTAAGATATTATATTATTATAATTATGTTAAGTCTTAGGTGTATTTAATTTAAATTAAACATCATAAGCTATAAAGATTCATTTATTATTAACTATTTGTTTGAATTATTAGAAGAAGTAAATATTCTATTTTATAATAAATAATAAAAAAATTAACACAATATTTTATCTAAAATAGATATAACAAATGAGAATATTTATATATTACTATTCTAATTTAATCCCCTTAACAACTTAAGGTAAACTATTTATATATCTATCTATCTAATATTATAAAAATTAATATCAAAATCATTTTAATAATGATACATAGATTGCTTAGCATTTTGAGTATATTAGTGTAACTGTAATTCTATCATCAAAATTATAAAAGGAACATAGGAGTTTGTTGCTAGATATTTGATCAAATAAGATTGTCCAATTTCTATAGAATTTATCATTAAAATATTTCTAGAGCGGGTTATTCACATTTCATTTGATAGTCAAAGACGAATTGAAAGCTAAGCAGTGATAATTCTAAGGATTGGATTCTCTGGGAAAACCCAATGAACCTAAAAAAGGATAAAGGCCTAGCAGAAATTGCTAGTTTTTCGAGTAGATTGGGGCGTGGATATAAGGGTCTTTATGATACAATCAATAATTCATTTCATTTTCAATTAGGTATTGTTCTAGTCTCTTTAGGAATTATTACTTCCTTAGTAGCTCAACACATATACTCTTTACCTGCTTATGCGTTTATAGGCTCCAGGCGATTCATTCATTTGACCATACACTAGAGTAACTTTTGATTCTCCAATAATTTTTTTATTAATTACTCCGGATTCTTTCATTTTCATGTAAAAATCATTTTCCTCACGAATACATTAAGTATATTTTTTCTATTAACCTCAATGTTAAATTTTTATGACAGTTCCTACAGTAATTAACAAGGTGACCCCTACAAATAAAATCTCTTTTTAATAATATTAAATATTCTCTCAATTCATATTTTGTAACAGTTTTTACAATAATTAATAAGATGCTCCTGCAATTAAAATTCTCTCTTAATAATGTTAAATATTTTCTTAATTATTCATCATATTTTGTAAAACACATCATTTTTATGCATGTACACATCAGACGCAATTTTGGAGTCTGAAATAATGAAAATACTATTGCCAACTCCTAACCTTAAACTATTACAACCAATTTTATGCCTAATAATCCAATACTTTTTTGCATTCATTTTAATAGTTTTGCAAAACTCACAAATAACCATAATAATGTTGGATGAAACTATGACTTCTGTTCAGTATTTATAACGTAAAATTATGATAAAGTGACAGTAAAAAAAAGGGAATGAAAAAGTATTATATAGAATCACTACCAAAGATATTTAAAAAATTAATTCACATTTATAATAAGATTATTAGAAATAGTAATCGTTAACTTAAAATGCTAATTTTTGAATTGATTCAAGTGATCATTCAATGTTATTTTATTTTACTTTATTATTTATGTTTTAATTCTATCCAACGAAAAATTACAACCTATTTGTACTTATCAAAATAATTGATAATATAGATATATGAAGATTTAATTTTTGAAATAGAAATTAGTAAAAATAACTTTAGAGATTATACAAATAATTACTTTGTATAAAGTCTTAAAATGTTCAAAAATTTACAATGTATATTTTCATATAATTAAACTTCCATAATTACAAGAAATATACTTTTCATAACATATTTTTTATTTATATTCATATTTATATATTTAAAATTATTTATATAATATTTATTAATCACTTGTATTATTTATTTTGCAATATAACGACTTAACTCTTAACACGTTATGACCAATGTTAATCGTCAGTCGACCTATAGAACTCTAGACTTTGTATTACTTATATAAATATGAGTCTGTTGCGCTTATTGTAATTTGGGAGTTCATCGAGATTTATAAACTTTCTTAGGGTGATTTGAAATAGAGATAAATAAAATTACAAATCAATATAATAGAATATGAAATAGAACATAAATATCATATAGATAATGTCATCGGGGCTCAATTTGATACAACACGCCTATCAAAATAGATACATAAAACTCCAAACATACATAGTGTCCATAAGCCGATACATAATAGACATATATACATATATTATATCTGACATCCCTGGTCCTAGCTCACGTAAGAGACTTTAATCCAGAATCTGGGATATCATAAATACAATAAAAGCTCTATCCCTCGAAAAAATTATTAACAATGAGGAAAAAGAACTAGCATCCATATGTTATGATCTCTGCTGGGTGTCCTCAAAAGGAAATCCCACAAGCAGATTAATCACATGTGGGTGTTGGGCAACTGCTCCGCTCTCCTCCTCCTCTTCCTTCAGCCACACTCTCTGTAGGTGAACTGGGGGCCAAATCAGCCACTATCTGGTCCTCCCATGGTGGTATCTCCTCAAAGGGTCTTCCTCTTCGGATGCACTTGTTAGGAAGTAATTATCCACGGTTGGTGTGAGAGCCTGCCCAAACGGACCGAACCGCTCGACTAGGGGATCCAAGGGCTAATAATCTGGTTGCGGCTCTTGAGGTGTAACTAGCTAGGGTTCTAGATCAAATCACTGAGGAAACTCTGACAAAAATGGTGGTAGTGAATCAGACTCAGGGTCCAGGTGATTAAGAGGCTAAGGTGGAAATGAAAACTGTCCGCCACCAAGATGCAACTCTGCAAAAAAAAAAAAAATCGTAGGACATATCGACGTCAAACTTAGAACTAAGTAAAGGATGTAGTGTAACAGCCTGATTTTACAACAAAGAAATTTTTTTACTGAAAATACAATAGAGCAAGCATCTCAACTAATAATAATATAATATTATTAAGTTATTATTTTACCTGGTTTAGTACAAGCTGCAATAAATTTATTAATATAATAATCAAGTCCAAAATCTACCGATACGAATTAAGGCCGACACTCTCCGATGAACTTAGCTATGCTAAGGCACTCTAATAAATCATTCATGGCCGAAAGAAGGTATAACAGTGGATCCTTTTAAAGTTGAAGTTGTGTTGCAATGGAACGAAATACAACTATTACAAAGATTCGAAATTTCCTTGGATTAGCCGGGTATTATAGAAGGTTTATTAAGAAATTCTCACAGACAGCATTACCTTTGACTCATCTTACAAGAAAAAAAGTTTCTTTTGTCTAGTCGGCTGAAGGCAAAAGGAGTTTCAAGAACTTGAAAGAAAAGTTGACCACGGTGACAGTTCTAGCTTTGCTAGGATCACAAGAACCTTTTAAAGTATACTGTGATTCTTCTATGAAGAGATTAGGATGTGTACTGATGTAGAATAGAAAATTAATGGCTTATGTATCACAGTAGTTGAGGCCTCATGAAAGAAACTAACCAACCTGTGACCTGGAATTGGCTGCATTAGTATTTGCTCTTAAGATATGGAGGCATTACTTATACGCTGTTCAATTTGAGGTCTTTTCTGATCATAAGAGTTTGAAGTATATTTTTTATAAAAAAATCTTAATATGAAGCAACGTAGGTGGATGGAGTTTTTAAAGGATTACGATTTTAAGTTGAATTACTACTTCAGAAAGGCGACTGTAGTAGTTGATGCTTTGAGTAGGAAGAGTTTAAGTATATCGTGGATGATGATAAAAAAAAAAGTGGAGTTAGTTAAAGAATTTGAAAACCTTAAACTAGGAATGAAAGAGACACCATATAAAGTTTGTTTGGCACAGTTACATATCTCATCTAACTTCAAGACCACCATTCACCAAGCGCAAGTTCAAGATTCAGAAATAATGGCTTTGTTGAAATGTCTGAGAGAGGAAAGACAAGGAGACATATGCCAAGATAAGAAAGTATCGTGGAGGTATAAAGATAGGATAGATATACCACATACGAAAAACATGCGAAAAAAGATACTAGTGGAAGCTCATCAAAGTAGATTCTCCATGCACCCTGGCGTTACAGAAATGTATCAAGATCTGAAGCAAATATTTTGGTGGCCAAGAATGAAGAAGGATGTAGTTATTTTTGTATCAAAATGCCTTACTTTCAGAGGATAAAAATGGAACATCAAAAGCCCTCGGGAACTCTGCAACTTCTCTAAATACCACTATGAAAATGGGAAGAAATTACGATGGGTTTCATTATAGGGTTACCCAAAACGTCTACATGACACAATGCGATATGGGTCATTGTGGGCAGATTAACAAAATCAGCTCATTTCCTTCCAATTCGGGTGGATTATACATTGGAAAGACTAGGCCGAGTGTATATTCAAGAGATAGTGCGACTACACGGGGTACCTTCCACTATTGTGTCTGATCAAGATCCAAGGTTCACTTCCAGATTTTTGGGAGCCTTTCAGAAGGCATTCAATACAGAGTTACATATGAGCACAATATATCATTCGCAGACTAATGGACAATCAGAATGGACTATCCAAATTCTAAAAGATATGTTACGATATTGTGTAATGGATCATCAAGGCAGTTGGAATAGGTATCTATCCTGATGGCATTGTGCGAAGCTTTATATAGGAGAAAGTGTCAGTCACCGTTATGTTGGTACGAAGGAGGCAACAAAGCCAATATCTTAGGCCCAGGATTGATTCAAAAAATGACTAAACAAATTAAGGTGATTCGCGACAAGATTTTAACAGCTCAAAACCGTCAAAAGAGCTATGCCGATAATAGACATAGACCTTTAGAGTTTAGTGAAGGTGACCAGATTTTTCTAAAAGTAACCCCTACCACAGGAGTAGATCGAATAATTAGGACTAAGAAACTTAATCCTTGATACTTAGGTCCCTTCCAAATTCTTAAAAGAGTCAGTCCAGTGTTATGTCAAATTGCTCTTTCCCTTATCTGTCAAACCTTCATGAAGTCTTTCATATTTCTCAACTTAAAAAGTATAATCCCGATGAGAGTCATGTAGTACAACCAAAAATAGTACAGTTACGAAGTGACTTGACTTACCCAACATTGCCAATAAGAATTATAGAAAGAAGGGATAAATAGTTGAGAGGGACGATAGTTCCCTTAGTCAAGGTGGCTTGGGAAAAAAAGGACTAGAGAAATATACCTGTGAATTAAAAGTCATGTCTTCGTTATCGTCAATAATTGTGATGGTAATTGTATTTCGCTTTCACTTAGTTAACCTCTACAATGAAGGTAAGTCAAGTGAGAAAACCAACTTAGGTTCACAAGTCCTAATCAAAGACTAGGTTTAGTGAAGTCTAAGCCAATCAGCTATTTTCAATCATCCTTCAACAAGAGAATTTGATAACTCTATAGTCTCAACTAATCAATCCAAGTCAAGAATATAAAAAGCTAATTTAAAATCTAACCAAGTATTTTATCAAACACTTGGAAGGCATAACATAAAAACATAGAAGAGTAACAAGGAATATTAACTTTAAACAACCAATTGCAAGCATCAATAACACAAATTAAAGAAAGCAACAATAACCATAGAAAACATAAATTGCATTAATATGGAAATTGAATATAACATCAAATATTCATAAACTAAATTGGCAACATAAAGTAATCAATAAGGAAAATAAATAAACTAGAATGCTAAAAAAATAAAAGTAGAAGAGAAACTAAATTAAAATAAGATAGAATTCAGAATTTTGAGAAGAACTAAAGCTAAAAACCCTAAAACCTAGAGAAAGGAGAGAGCCTCTCTCTCTAGAGAACTACATCTAAAACCTAATGTGTGAATAATGAGGAGTGTGTGATTGATTCCCCCATTCTGCAGCCTCTAATCTGTGTTTTCGGGATTGGAACTGGGCCAAAACTAGCCCAAAAATCGCCCCAGCATTTTCTAATATCTGCAGCACATGACGCTCTGTCACGCGTACACGTCGCTTGTCTTCTGCGCCAATCACGTGTACGCGTCATACCATGCGTGCGCGTCGCTGCTAGCTTCCCAAAACCTCAATTTCTTGTGTTTCTTCTACTTTTGCATGCTTCCTTTCTGTCCTCTAAGCCATTCCTGCCCTATAAACTCTAAAAACATTCAACAAACATATCACGTCATCGAATGGTAATAAGATCAGAGAAGATTAAAATTAGCTAGTTTAAGGGCAAAGAAGCATGTTTTCACTCATAGTACAAAATTAGGAAGGAAAATATAAAACATGCGAATTATATGAATAAGTGTGAGAATAATGGATAAAATCTACTAAATTAAGCACAAGATAAACCCTAAAAATGGGGTTTATTAACTATCCTCATCTTTTTATAGGTAGCTGAATTATAAGGACAAAATATTCTTTAAGGAGAATAGAATGTAATAGCCCGATTTTGCGACGAAGCAACTTTTTACTTAAAGTACAATGGAGAAGGCATCTCAACTAATAAGAATATAATATTATTATTAAGTTATTATTATACCTGATTTAGTACAAATATAAATTTATTAATATAATAATCGACTCCAAAATCTATCGGTACAGATTAAGGTCGACACTCTCCAATGAACATAGCTATGCTAAGGTACTCTAATAAATCCTTCATAGCAATTATGTTTCTAGTATTAAATATATTAGTAACTCATATATTTGCTCTAATAAAATAAATACAAGTGATCTGATATATCTAACTTTAGTACTTATCTCAAAAAAAATATTTTAATGATAAAACCATCCTTATAACCCCAATTAAGTGCCACGACTTTATTGATTAGAAGCCACCTCCTCTTTATCTTCTTATTCTCTTCCACGAGAGTGAAATAAAGAAAATAGAGAACGTGTAAAACCAAGAGCTTCCATGGCAAGTTTTAAGTTCGGTTAACTTCGCAACAAAAACTCCCATCAAAATTTCAAATTGATTAAAGTGTTCCTCTCATCCTCCTCTTCAATCTCATACCAATTTCTTTGAAAGAATTTGAGGTAGGATTATTGTTTCAATTTTGAAGTAATGTACTAAGAAAACTTGATTTTCTTGATTGTTTTTATTGAAACCTAGGTAAAAAATTGGTGTTAGAAGTTTAAAGAATAAAACCGATTTTGAACCTAAGAAAAGGTAAATATTTAATTAAATTAACTTGTGTGAATTGTAATTTAGATATGTAATTTATGAATTTGATATTTGATTACTGAAAATTTATGTTTAAGTGCTCTTTGAGTTTGATTATTTATTGTATATAAGCCTGAAAATTTAATATTTCTAGAGAATATTTTAGTCGAGTCTAAAATGTCTTTGAAAGAAGTTGACTTAACTTTATTTTAATGTTGTTTATAAAGTAGAACTCAATATTTAAGCTGAAAGAAGAAATGATAAAAGTTTAAAATTTAAAAGTTTAAAGTTTAAAATTTAAGGTTTGAAGTCTAAAGTTTAAGATTTAAGGAATTAAAGTTTAAGTATTAAGGTTTAAGGAATTAAAGAATAAGGTTTAAAGGTTTGAGGAATAAATATTAAGGAAAAGATTGAGAAGGATTGAATAATTTGAATTAAAGAATATGATATTGAGCACAATCTCGTGAGGAGGGTGATATTTAACACTTATTTGAGATATTGTGCATGAGATTCAGTGGGGACGGCGATCTGTAATGTCCACTTGAGACCAGAAGAAAAGTTCCCCATGAGGATGACGATATGTAATGCTCATGCAGGGGACGTTGGCTGAGGTAGGAACGGCAATACATAACGCATATCTCAGTGCCACTGTCGGGTATCGGGCAACGAACTGACACGTGAGCTCATGACCTGTATAGGAATAGACATGCAACATACTTGTTTGTCGCATAAATTATTTGATGCTATTGTTGAGTGTATGAATGTATTTGTTTATTTTTATTTGAGATTTTATGATATTCCTTAAGGTGTCTGAGGCGGTGAATTGAATGTGCTTGGTTAGAACTGAGAAAAAATAAAGTGTTAATATAAAAAAAAGGTAAAGAAAATTCTGTTGTGTGAAACCCTTGTTGAGAACTCCCAAGTTCTCACGCCTTATCCTCTTTTTCCCGCAGATGGAGACAGGTATCATGTTTTATGAGATGTACGGGCCGTTTGTTTACGAGGATCCTATTTTTGGGAGTTATTTTATCTGTAGGATACCTCGTGTTAGGTTTTACAACGTAACAGACCATTCTTTCACCCTATAGATAGTCCAAATTTTGATGCAGCTATGCCGTACGACTTCCTATTATCATAGTCACATCCGAACGAACCTACACACGTGTTTTCTTCTCATCCAGTGCATGAGGCTTCACCTGAGCACAACCTAGATGATGTGCATGTCCCTCAGCCTCCACTTGAGGCAGCTGCACCTTCGGGGACACAGTCTCTACGTTTTTCTGTGGATTAGTTAGTCGCCCAGTATGGACCACTGGATGAGGCCCTCACGCCAGTCTACGCTAACGGACCTATCCATGTGAACTGTGATGTTGGCAACCCTGCTAATTTGGAGGCCCCAAAGGAGGAGGAGGATCCAGAAGAAAATCCTGGGTGTAGAGTTAACCCTACTTTTGTTAGAATATGGGAGGGGCTAGAGATGCCTAGACGACTAGGTTAGTGTGGATGCAAATTTAGAGGCTTTCTGAATAAGCCAGGCCCTGGAACATCGGATGTACATAGATGTATGTATTATGTATCTATTATGAATGGATGTAATATACCTGAATTTGGTTAACGAGTTTGTGGATAATTGTATTCTATAATGTGTGTGTGTGTGTGTTTAATATCTGTACTTACTATTTTTTATGAATATATTATTAACCATCTTGTACAGACTACCTCGTCTTTTCAATAAAATTTCTCTTTAATTACAAAAAAATATATATTACCCGAAAACCGTACATAAATTTTAACAACAACCCATATTTATATATCATATTAAAGTTATAAGTTAAATAAGTTAGTAACATTTTATCTCTAGTATGATCATGACGTACTAGGAGTAGGGTTGTTATATGCAGCAACTAATTATGATGCATATCTATCCCTAATGCTGGCCATGAGCTCACACGTTGCTTGACTACCTGTAAGAACCATAATTCTTATCGACCGTTTAGATAATATAAAATAATTTAATCATCCAAAATAGGTTTCAGAAATTAGAAGTCTTAATTTAGAAATTTAACGATGAGATTTGAATTTAGTGAAATTTTCTGAGTGGGAAAATGTAATTTTCAGCAAAAAATTGCGTAAAAATACGCACCGATAATTTAGTCAGCGGTACCGGCTTAAGTCTGTCCAGTACTAATGAGCGGATAATTTATATGCTTTTTGGCATTATTTTTAGGTAGTTTTTAGTAAGATCTAGCTACTTTTAGGGATGTTTTCATTAGTTTTTATGCTAAATTCACATTTCTGGACTTTACTATGAGTTTGTGTGTTTTTCTGTGATTTCAGGTAATTTCTGGCTGAAATTGAGGAACCTAAGCAAAACTCTGATAAAAGGCTGACAAAGGACTGCTGATACTGTTGGATTCTGACCTCTCTGCACTCGAAATGGATTTTCTGGAGCTACAGAACTCCAAATGGTGCGCTCTCAACAGCGTTAGAAAGTAGACATTCAAAGCTTTACAGAAATATATAATAGTCCATACTTTATTCAAGATTAGATGACGTAAACTGGCACTCAACGCCAGTTCCATGTTGTATTCTGGACTCAAACGCCAGAAACACGTCACGAACCAGAGTTGAACGCCAAAAACACGTTACAACTTGGCGTACAACTCCAAGATAAGTCTCAGCTCGTGTAAAGATCAAGCTCAGCCCAAACATACACCAAGTGGGCCCCGGAAGTGGATTTATGCATCAATTACTTACTTCTGTAAACCCTCGTAGCTAGTTTAGTATAAATAGAACTTTTTACTAGTGTATTATATGTCTTTGATTGTAAGGTCTTTTGACCATTCGGTCTTCTGATCACGTTTGGGGGCTGGCCATTTGGCCATGCCTGAACCTTCATCACTTATGTATTTTCAACGGTGGAGTTTCTACACACCATAGATTAAGGGTGTGGAGCTCCGCTGTACCTCAAGTTTTAATGCAATTACTACTATTTTCTATTCAATTCAGCTATTCCTGTTCTAAGATATTCGTTGCACTTCAACATGATGAATGTGATGATCCGTGACACTCATCATCATTCTCACCTATGAACGCGTGACTGACAACCACTTCCGTTCTACCTCAGACCGGGCGCATATCTCTTGGATTCCTTAATCAGAATATTCGTGGTATAAGCTAGATTGATGGAGGCATTCATGAGAATCCGGAAAGTCTAAACTTTGTCTTAGGTATTTCGAGTAGGATTCCGGGATTCAATGACTGTGACGAGCTTCAAACTCGCGATTGTTGGGCGTGATGACAAACGCAAAAGAATCAAGGGATTCTATTCCAACATGATCGAGAACCGACAGATGATTAGCTGTGCCGTGACGGAGCATTTGGACCTTTTTCACTGAGAAGATGGGATGTAGCCATTGACAATGGTGATGCCCTACATACAGGTTGCCATGGAAAGGAATAAGAAGGATTGAAGGAAGGTAGTAGGAAAGCAAAGATCCAACAGGGACAAGAATCTCCAAACACTTATCTGAAATTCCCACCATTGAATTACATGAGTAACTCTATCTTTATTTTCTGCTTTATTTATTATTCGAAAACTCCATAATATTTATTATCCGCCTAACTAAGATTTACAAGATGACCATAGCTTGCTTCATACCAACAATCTCCGTGGGATCGATCCTTACTCACGTAAGGTATTACTTGGACAACCCAGTGCACTTGCTGGTTAGTTATGCGGAGTTGTGACTAAGTGTGATTTACGTTTGAGAGCGCTACCAAGTTTTTGGCGCCATTGTTGATGATCACAATTTCGTGCACCAAGTTTTTGGCGCCGTTACCGGGGATTGTTCGAGTTTGGACAACTGACGGTTCATCTTGTTGCTCAGATTAGGTAATTTTCTTTTCAAAAAGTTTTCAAAAATCCTTCAAAAATTTTTCTTTGTTTTCGTTTTTTTCCAAAAATTATTTTCGAATAAAAATACAAAAAAATTAAAAAAAATTAGAAAATCATAAAAACCAAAAATATTTTTGTGTTTCTTGTTTGAGTCTTGTGACATGTTTTAAGTTTGGTGGCAATTGCATATTCATTTTGTTCTTGCAATTTTCGAAAATTCATGCATTCATAGTGTTCTTCATGATCTTCAAGTTGTTCTTGATAAGTCTTCTTGTTTGATCTTGATGTTTTCTTGTTTTGTGTCTTTTACTGTTTTTCATGTGCATTTTTGCATTCATAGTGTCTAAGCATTAAAGATTTCTAAGTTTGGTGTCTTGCATATTTTCTTTGCATCAAAAATTTTTCAAAAATATGTTTTTGATGTTCATCATGATCTTCAAAGTGTTCTTGGTGTTCATCTTGAAATTCATAGTGTTCATGCATGCATTAAGTGTTTTGATCCAAAATTTTTATGTCTTGGGTCATATTTGTGTTTTTCTCTCTCCTCATTAAAAATATCTTTTCCTTTTTTCTCTCAAAATTTCGAAAATTTGGGTTGACTTAGTCAAAAAAATTTTAAAATTAGTTGTTTCTTGTAAGTCAAGTCAAATTTTCAAATTTTAAAAATCTTATCTTTTTAAAACTTTTTCAAAATTCAAATCTTTTTTCATTTTTCTTTCATGATTTTCGAAAATTTCAAAAATTATTTTTCAAAATCTTTTTCTTAATTTTATTTCAAAATTTTTGAAACTTAACTAACAAGTAATGTGATTGGTCCAAAAATTTGAAGTTTGTTACTTTCTTGTTAAGAAAGGTTCAATCTTTAAATTCTAGAATCATATCTTTTAGTTTCTTGTTAGTTAAGTAATTAATTTTAATTTTAAAAATTAAATCTTTTCTAACCATATCTTTTTAATCATAAAATTTTATCTTTTTTTTCAAAAATTTGATTTTAAAATATCTTTTCTAACTTCTTATCTTCTTATCTTCTTATCTTTTCAAATTTGATTTTCAAATCTTTTTCAACTAACTATTTGACTTTTTGTTTGTTTCTTATCTTTTTCAAAACCACCTAACAACTTTTCTCTCTCTAATTTTTGAAAATACCTCCCTCTTTTTCAAAAATTCTTTTTTTAATTAATTAATTATTTTAAATTTTAATTTTAATTTTATTTCTTATCTTAATTTTCGAAAATCATTAACTCCTTTTCAAAATTATTTTCGAAATTCTTTCCCTCTCCTCTTCTTCTATTTATTTATTTATTTACTAACACTTCTCTTCACCTCTCTTCATCTCAAATCACTACCCCTATCCTCACCCTTCTGTTTGGATTCTCCTTTCTTTATTCCCCTTCTTCTTCTACTAACAATAAGGAACCTCTTTACTGTGACATAGAGGATTCCTCTTCTCTTCTTTTCTTGTTCTCTTCTCTTTCATATGAGCAGGAACAAGGAAAAAGGCATTCTTGTTGAAGCTGACCCTGAACCTGAAAGGACTCTGAAGAGGAAACTAAGAGAAGCCAAATTACAATAATCCAGAGACAACCTTACTGAAATTTTCGAACAAGAGAAGGAGATGGCAGCCGAACCTAACAACAATAATGCAAGGAGGATGCTTGGTGATTATACTACACCTACTTCCAAGTTTGATGGAAGAAGTATCTCAATCCCTACCATTGGGGCAAATAATTTTGAGCTGAAACCTCAACTAGTTGTTCTAATGCAACAAAACTGCAAGTTTCATGGACTTCCATCAGAAGAACCCTATCAGTTTTTAACTGAGTTCTTGCAGATCTATGAGACTGTAAAGACGAATGGAGTAGATCCTGAAGTCTACAGGCTCATGCTTTTTCCTTTTGCTGTAAGAGACAGAGCTAGAGCATGGTTGGACTCTCAACCTAAAGATAGCCTAGACTCCTGGGATAAGCTGGTCACGGCCTTCTTGGCTAAGTTCTTTCCTCCTCAAAAGCTGAGCAAGCTTAGAGTGGATGTTCAAACCTTCAAACAAAAAGATGGTGAATCCCTCTATGAAGCTTGGGAAAGATACAAGTAGATGACCAAAAGATGTCCTTCTGACATGTTTTCAAAATGGACCATGATAGATATATTCTATTATGGTCTGTCTGAGTTCTCTAAGATGTCACTGGACCATTCTGCAGTTGGATCCATTCACCTAAAGAAAACGCCTGCAGAAGCTCAAGAACTTATTAACATGGTTGCAAATAACCAGTTCATGTACACTTCTGAGAGGAATTCGTGAATAATGGGACGCCTCAAAGGAAGGGAGTTCTTGAAATTGATGCTCTGAATGCCATATTGGCTCAGAACAAAATGTTGACTCAGCAAGTCAACATGATTTCTCAAAGACTGAATGGATGGCAAAATGCATCCAACAGTACTAAAGAGGCATCTTCTGAAGAAGAAGCTTATGATCCTGAGAACCCTACAATGGCAGAGGTAAATTACATGGGTGAACCTTATGGAAACACCTATAATTCATCATGGAGAAATCATCCAAATTTTTCATGGAAGGATCAACAAAAGCCTCAACAAGGCATTAATAATGGTGGAAGAAATAGGCTCAGCAATATCAAGCCTTATCCATCATCTTCTCAGCAACAGACAGAGAATTATGAACAGAGTACATCTAACTTAGCAAATTTAGTCTCTGATCTGTCAAAGGCCACTTTAAGTTTCATGAGTGAAACAAGGTCCTCCATCAGAAATCTGGAGGCACAAGTGGGCCAGCTGAGTAAGAAAATCATTGAAACTCCTCCTAGTACTCTCCCAAGCAATACTGAAGAAAATCCAAAAAGAGAGTGCAAGGCCATTGATATAATCAATATGGCCGAACCTAGAGAGAAAGAAGAGGACGTGAATCCCAATAAGGAAGACCTCATGGGACATCTCTCAAGCAAGAAGGAGTTCCCTATTGAGGACCCACGGGAATCTGAGGCCCATATAGAGACCATAGAGATTCCATTAAACCTCCTTCTGCCATTCATGAGCTTTGAAGACTATTCTTTCTCTGAAGAAGATGAAGATGTAACTGGAGAGCAAGTTGCTCAATATCTAGAAGCTATCATGAAGCTGAATGCCAAGTTGTTTGGTAATGAGACTTAGGAAGGTGAACCTCCCTTGCTCATTAGTGAACTAGATACATGGGTTCAGCAAACTTTACCTCAAAAGAGACAAGATCCTGGCAAATTCTTAATAACATATACCATAGGCACCATGACCTTTGACAAAGCTCTGTGTGACCTAGGGTCAGGCATAAATCTTATGCCACTCTTTGTAATGGAGAAACAGGGGATCATTGAGGTACAGCCTGCCATATTCTCATTACAAATGGCAGACAAGTCAGCAAGACAAGCTTATGGATTGGTAGAGGACGTGTTGGTAAAGGTTGAAGGCCTTTACATCCCTGCTGATTTCATAATCTTAGACACTAGGAAGGAGGAGGATGAATGCATCATCCTTGAAAGACCTTTCCTAGCCACAGCAGGAGCTGTGATAGATGTTAACAGAGGAGAATTAGTCCTTCAATTGAATGGGGACTACCTTGTGTTTAAGGCTCAAATATCTTCTTCTTTAACAATGAAGAGGAAGCATGAAAAGCTTCTCTCAGTACAGAGTCAAACAAAGCTCCCACAATCAAATTCTAAGTTTGGTGTTGAGAGGCCACAGCCAAACTCTAAGTTTGGTGTTGAATCCCCACATCCAAACTCTAAGTTTGGTGTTGGGAGTCTACAACATTGACCTGATCACCTGTGAGGCTCCATGAGAGCCCACTGTCAAGCTATTGACATTAAAGAAGCGCTTATTAGGAGGCAACCCAATTTTTATTTATCTAATTTTATTTTATTTTCATTGTTATTTTATGTTTTATTAGGTTCATGATCATGTGGAGTCACGAAAAAATATTAAAATTAAAAAATAGAATCAAAAACAGCAGAAGAAAAATCACGCCCTGGAGGAAGGACTTACTAGCGTTTAAACACCAGTAAGGAGCATCTGGCTGGCGTTCAACGCCAGAACAGAGCATGGATCTGGCGTTGAACGCCAGAAACAAGCAGCATCCTGGCGTTTAAATGCCAGGAATATACCCTGAGGAGAGCTAGCACTGAACGCCAGAAACAAGCATGGAACTGGCGTTCAACGCCAGAAACATGCTGCAGCTTGGCGTTGAATGCCCAGAACATGCATCACCTCGGCGTTTAAATGCCAGAATTGCATGCAAAGGCATTGTACATGCCTAATTGGGGCAGGGATGTAAATCCTTGACACCTCAGGATCTGTGGACCCCACAGGATCATCTCAGGATCTGTGGATCCCACAGGATCCCCACCTACCATATTCTCCCCTCTTCTCAACATTCATCCTCTTTTTCCAATAAACACTCTTCCCCAAAACCCTTCACCAATCACCTCAATCTCTCTTCCCAATTACCCCCTTCATCACTCACATCCATCCACTCTTTCCCCAAAACCCCACCTACCTTCAAAATTCAAAATTTCTTTCCCACCCAAACCCACCCTAAATAGCCGAACCTACTCCCTCTCCCCTCACTATATAAACCCCTCTATTCTCCTTCATTTTCACACAACACAACTCCCTCTCCTATACCTTGGCCGAATACACCTTTCTCCACTCTCCTCCATATTTTCTTCTTCTTCTTCTTTTCTTTCTTCTCTTGCTCAAGAGCGATCAATATTCTAAGTTTGGTGTGGTAAAAGCATAAGCTTTTTGTTTTTCCATTACCATTGATGGCACCTAAGGCCGGAGAAACCTCTAGAAAAGGGAAAGGGAAGATAAAAGCTTCCACCTCCGAGTCATGGGAGATGGAGAGATTCATCTCCAAAGCCCATCAAGACCACTTCTATGATGTTGTGGCTAAGAAGAAGGTGATCCCTGAGGTCCCTTTCAAGCTCAAGAAAAATGAGTTTCCGGAGATCCGACATGAGATTCAAAGAAGAAGTTGGGAAGTTCTGACCAACCCCATTCAACAAGTCGGAATCTTGATGGTTCAAGAGTTCTATGCCAATGCATGGATCACTAGGAACCATGATCAAAGTATGAACCCGAATCCAAAGAACTATCTTACAATGTGACGTTAGGATTTTTGCTAGTAAAGAATTTTATAAAAATAGTCGCGTTGTAGATATAGATTCTAAACCAACAGAAATCCCTTCGTGCAAATGTTTTGGTTGTCACAAGTAACAAACCCCTTTAAAATTGATAACCGAGTATTTAAACCTCGGGTCGTCTTCTCAAGGAACTGCAGGGAAGTATGTTCTTATTATTGGTTATGCAAAGGTATGTTTTGGGGTTTTGGATTAAGGTAAAAGGTTAGTTGAATGACAAGTAAAATAAAATAATAATAACTATAAAATAAACTCTTGGCAAAGTATGAGAACTGAAAGTCCTATCCTAGTTATCCTTATCAATTGTGATGAGAATTGGAGTTTTCTCCTACTTTGTTAAACTCTAACTATGAAGGTAAGTTAAGTAGATGAATTAATTCGAATCCTCAAGTCCCAGTCTTTCCTTGGGAAAAGTTAGAGTTATTGGATCTCAAATTAATTCTTGAAGAATTCCAATTTGCAGTCAACAATGAGTTTGATAACTCAAGAGTCGCCAATTAATCAACCAAAGCCAAAAGGTAGAAAAATCTAAATTATTTATATCATAAATAAAAGAAACAAATCATAGATCTGAAAATATCTCAAATTGTATTTAAATAAGAAAATCAATCCAAACATGGAACATTGAAAATAAATAAATACAAAGAATATTGAACCTGAGATGCAGAAGAAATATTCATAATCCTAATAAAAATCCTAATCCTAATCCTAAGAGAGAGGAGAGAACCTCTCTCTCTAAAAACTACATCTAATCCTAAAATTATGAATTATCAGAGCATAATCATGAATGGATGCATTCTCCTACTTTATAGCCTCTAATCTGTGTTCTCTGAGCCAAAAACTAGGTCAAAAACAGTCCAGAAGTCACTTCCAGCGCTTTCTGGTCCGTACAGGTCGCGGCCAAGTGACGCAGAGGCGTCATCCATGCGTCCGCGCGGATTGCTGTTCGCAGATACGACGCGGGCGCGTCATTCACGCATTCGCGTCGCCTAACTTCAGAGCAACTATATCAAATTATATATCAAATCGAAGCCCTGGACGTTACCTTTCCAACGCAACTGAAACCGCGTCATTTGGATCTCTGTAGCTAAAGTTATAGCCATTTGAGTGCGAAGAGGTCAGGCTAGACAGCTTAGCAATTCCTCCAACTTCTTGTATTCCTTCCACTTTTGCATGCTTCCTTTCCATCCTCTAAGCCATTCCTGCCCTGTAATCTCTGAAATCACTTAACACACATGTCAAGGCATCTAATGGTAATAAGAGAGGATTAATAATAAGCAAATATAAGATCAAAGAAGCATGTTTTCAATCATAGCACAAAATCAGGAAGGAAAATGTAAAACATGCGAATTGTATGAATAAGTGAGTAAAGAGTTGATAAAAACCACTCAATTGAGCATATAATAAACCATAAAATAGTGGTTTATCAACCTCCCCACACTTAAACAATAGCATGTCCTCATTCTAAACTCAAGAGAAACTATAAAGAGATGAAGAGGAATGATAGAATGTATGAGATGCAACCTATGAATGCAACTAAATGCAAAATGTTTCTACCTACTTGGTTAAAAATAAATAAGTTCTCCAAGACAAACATAAATCAGATTTCACTATTTCAAATCATACAGTGAAAACAAGTCAACTTGTAAGAAGATAGCTCATGAAAGCAGGAAACATAGAATCAAGCATTGAACCCTCACTAGTAGTGTATATGCGCTCAAATCTCTCAAGTGTCTAGGGTCAATCTCTCTACTCTTCTCTAATCATGCTTTCTAAAACTTTGTTCTTCATCTAACCAATCAACAAATATTTAGTATACTAATGCAAACATCATGAGGTCTTTTCAGGGTTATAATGGGGCTGAGGTAAAGGTAGGGATATATATATATATAAGGCTAAGTGAGCTAATTAAGTGAATCCTTGATTAGTCTAAGATCTCACCTAACATACATACTTTATAAAGCAAAGCTTCTTTACCTATTCTCCCATATTTTTCCCACTTTTGATGTTACATGCTCATGCATTAGTTTTAATTTTGTCCCATGTGCATTGCTTTATTTTGCATTTGAAGAATTCTTTTGTATCCCCTTTATTCAAATACTGAATTATATTTTTTTTTATGCACATGGTAATTCAATTATTTTGATTTCACATGAGCATGCTTCCCAAAAACTTTATTTTGAATTATTTCATTCTTTTCAACTTCCCACCCTTTGTTTTTATCATCCATGTTCCTAATAGGTTTCCCACACTTAAACAATTACACAATTTTTATCTTAAGCTAACCAAGGATTCAACTTGGGATTTTAAATTTATTTTTCTACTTAAGGCAAGTGTTGTGGTTTATAAAATAAGAGGAAATTAAAGGCTCAAGGGGCTAACAAGGGTGATGTAAAAGGTAGGCTAATTTTGGGATAAGTGAGCTAGAATCAAATAATGGCCCCAATCATATACAAGCATATAAATATATTAAATATTGGACATATAGAATGGAACAAAGCAAAGATTACAATTATAGAGAAGAAAACACACGAGAATAAAAATTTATGGTTAAATAATGTAACCATGTAAATAAGCTTAAAATCTCACAGGTTGTGTGTTCTTTGGCTCAAAAACCATGTTCCAAATACAACTTCAAACAAATTTAACACAAAAATTTTCAATTTAAATTAGTGAAATATTATAAAATAAAGTCTTGAAAAGAAATTTATTACTTCAACCAAGTGGTAAAATATGCAATCAAACATGCAAATGCAATAACTAACAAGGAAAATAAACCATTGGTGTTGAGATAGAAGAGTAACTAACCCATGGGGATCAGTATCGAACTCCCCACACTTAAAGATTACACCGTCCTCGGTGCATGCTAAGATGTGCAAGTGGACGGGTTGCTTCAACTGATGCTTTTCTCCAAAGATTGAGCAGATGAACTTGTTTGTCTCCCCAGTAAGAAGCTTTTCCTCTCCCTTTGTGGTGGCCATCCTGAAAGAAGAGGGAAAAGAAGAAAAAGTAACCCAGAAATAAAAATAAGAATATAAATAAAATCTGGGTGGGTTAATGCCAAATAATGGGGGTCTCAATTACATGGTAGCTACAACATGCAAGTGAGAAAATAGTAGAGACACATGGCATATCAATAATGTAAAAATTCGCAAAAATGAGGGAAGAGAGTGTGGGTAAGGAGAGATAATATAAATTCATATCAATACAAAAGTGATACAGGTATAAAAGATTGGCATTGATATAAATAATATTACCTAACCAGAATAAAATAAGTCACTAAGCACTCAAAATAATTCAAGAGAAGATGCAACAGTTAAATAAGAAAATTCAACACCAAAGGAAAAATAATGAATTTAGAAAAGAAGGAAGAATATACACTAAATTAAAATGCAATGAATGGAATATGCAAATAAATAAAATGAAAGATAAGAAGAATGAGAAGGGAAAGAAGTGAGTAAGAAAGGAGGGAGGAAAAATTAGGATTGGGGAAGAAAAGATAAGATATTTGGCAAATTAGGATAAGCTGTGCGGCACAAGCGACACGATCGCATGGGGCACGCGGTCGCGCGACTTGCGCTGATACTGATTGACGCGGTCGCGTCGGTCACGCGGTCGCGTGACACAATTCATGCTACTGGCGCGAGGGCAGCCTCGCGCTCGTACAACTCTCTGTTCAAATTATTATTAGTGCCAAATTTTAAGTGACGCGATCGCATAGGGCATGCGATCGCGTGAGTGGGCTTTAGAAGAATGTGACGCGGTCGCGTGGGTCACGCAGCCGCGTAGGTAGAATTGTGCGTTCAGCACCAATCCAGCACCACTCTAGCACAATAATTGGTTGTGCACCCTTTTACGTTGAAATCCAGGGCACGCGGCCGCGTGAGTCACGCGGTCGCGTGGGAGGCCATTATTCCCATGTGACGCAGACGCGTCAGCGACGCGGTCGCATGGGACGATTTGTGCCACTGGCACGCCTCCAGCCACGCTCTCCGTGACTATCTGTTCAATTCTTTTCTTCCCAACGCACTAGTGACGCGGACGCGTCAGCGACGCTGCCGCGTCGCGTGCGTGTTTTCCTTTTTTTTACTATGCAATTATGCAGTATGCAGTATGCAGTGTTAATGTAAATGCTATGAAAATTCCCAGGTTCAATGAAAATAAAATAAAATAGAAAAAATAAACAACACGAAATAAAATTGAAAAAGAACGATCATACCATGGTGGATTGTCTCCCACCTAGCACTTTTAGTTAAAGTCTTTAAGTTGGACCTTTGGTGAGCTCCCTGTTATGGTGGTTTATGCTTGTACTGATCCAGGAATTCCCACCAGTGTTTGTACTTCCAATAGCCTCCGGGGTGCCAAACTAAGCATGTAAAGCCCTTAAGGAGCTTCAAACAGATTCTTAGGCTCCCAGGGTGACAAATGTCAGAACAGATTCTAGGATCCCAAACCTTACTTTTACACCCGTTTTTGTCTCGATCTGCATTTTTCCAGCCGGGTGAAAGGTGATCTGAATTCTCACTGCAGCGACCAAACAGCTTCCTAGACCCATTCAGTTGAGCTTTACACCAACCTTTGCGTTTAAACTTAAAGCTTCCAACCATAATGAACCTTGCAGGACAAATCTTACCACTGGCCATCTTTCGCTTACTCTTAATGTCACAAAGAGCTCTAAGTTGACCATCCGTCTCCAGTAGCCCATATTCAAGTGGAATTAGAAAGCTAAGGGATATGAATTTTACCCACTTGAATATTGTGAAGGATGATGGCAACTTAGGGGGAGGTATTTTTAATGAAATTACAAGCTCCACTCCCTTGTGCTCTTTTCTGATAATTACCACCTCTTTGCAAGTTTCTTCAATTTCAACCTCCTCCTCTTGTTAGCTTTCTTCCAATTCAATCTCCTCTTCATTGCTTTCCAAGGGCATGGGAAGTTGTGCTTCTTCTTCTTGAATCTCCATCTCTTGATCAACCTCTTCCAAGTCTTCAACTGTGATATACTTTAGAGGTTGTACACCCTTCTCAACAACAAATTCAAACTCCTTAGAAGAGGGTTCTGTGATTTGAGGTTCCCGTGGAGGTTTTGCATCTCCTAAATCTTCAACCACTTCTTCCTCTGCAACTATTATAGCTTCCTCCACTTGTTCCAGTACAAAGTCATGCTCCTTATTATCCACTGGAGTCTCTAGTGTCTCTTTCATGCGACGTTCTTCATTAGATTGTCCACATGAAGCCATGGGGGTTCCTTGAGTGTCCAAACGTTGGGAAGCTAATTGATTTATCGCTTGATTCAATTGACGAATGGTTGCCTGAAATCGATCCACTGTTTCCTTGAAACGATCCTTTGTCTCTTGATGCACTCGGCTTTAATAAATAGGATCATAGTGCTCTTGGATTGATGGATATGGAGATGGTGAATATTGAAGTGTTAGTTCTTAGGAATAATTTGGTTGGAATTGGGGTGGTTCTATATATGGTTCATATGGCTCATAAGGTGGTTGGTATGGTGGTTGAGGGTTAGGGTCATATGGAGGTGAATGGTGGAAAGGGGCTTGTGAGTATGGTGGTCCAAAGTCATGTTGAGGAGAGGATTCATAGGCATATGGTGGTGGTTGTTGATAGTCCATTGGAGGTGGTTGTTACCATGAGGGTTGATCAAATCCTTGTGGCTCCTCCCATCTTTGATTATTCCAACCTTGATGCCTGTTCTCATTGTAATTTCTTCTTCCTGCAACATAATTGTAACCAGACTCATAGCCAAAGGGGTGAGAGTTCATAGTAGTGAGAGAAAATAAAAACAAAAACTAACAAAAAGAAAATATTTTGAAAAAGAGATGATTTTAAAAAAAATGAATTTTGAAAAATAAGATAAGATAAGATAAAAATTTTAAAATAAAAATCTAAATTTTTTTTAAATATTTATAATAACCAATAATAAGGCACACGTTTGCAATTCCCCAGCAACAGTGCCATTTTTGACGTTAGGATTTTTGCTAGTAAAGAATTTTATAAAAATAGTCGCGTTGTAGATATAGATTCTAAACCAACAGAAATCCCTTCGTGCAAACGTTTTGGTTGTAACAAACCCCTTTAAAATTGATAACCGAGTATTTAAACCTCGGGTCGTCTTCTCAAGGAACTGCAGGGAAGTATGTTCTTATTATTGGTTATGTAAAGGTATGTTTTGGGGTTTTGGATTAAGGTAAAAGGTTAGTTGAATGACAAGTAAAATAAAATAATAATAACTGTAAAATAAACTCTTGGTAAAGTATGAGAACTGGAAGTCCTATCCTAGTTATCCTTATCAATTGTGATGAGAATTGGAGTTTTCTCCTACTTTGTTAACATCTAACTATGAAGGTAAGTTAAGTAGATGAATTAATTCGAATCCTCAAGTCCCAGTCTTTCCTTGGGAAAAGTTAGAGTTATTGGATCTCGAATTAATTCTTGAAGAATTCCAATTTTCAATCAACAATGAGTTTGATAACTCAAGAGTCACCAATTAATCAACCAAAGCCAAAAGGTAGAAAAATCTAAATTATTTATATAATAAATAAAAGAAACAAATCATAGATCTGAAAATATCTCAAATTGTATTTAAATAAGGAAATCAATCCAAACATGGAACATTGAAAATAAATAAATACAAAGAATATTGAACCTGAGATGCAGAAGAAATATTCATAATCCTAATAAAAATTCTAATCCTAATCCTAAGAGAGAGGAGAGAACCTCTCTCTTTAAAAACTACATCTAATCCTAAAATTATGAATTATCAGAGCATAATCATGAATGGATGCATTCTCCCACTTTATAGCCTCTAATCTGTGTTCTCTGGGCCAAAAACAGGGTCAGAAACAGCCCAGAAGTCACTTCCAGCGCTTTCTGGTCCGTACAGGTCGCGGCCAAGTGACTCGGAGGCATCATCCATGCGTCCGCGCGGATTGCTGTTCGCAGATGCGATGCGGGAGCGTCATTCACGTGTTCGCGTCACCTAACTTCGAAGCAGCTATGGCAAATTATATATCAAATCGAAGCCCCGGATGTTAGCTTTCCAACGCAACTGAAACCGTGTCATTTGGACCTATATAGCTAAAGTTATAGCCGTTTGAGTACAAAGAGGTCAGGCTGGACAGCTTAGCAATTCCTCCAACTTCTTGTATTCCTTCCACTTTTGCATGCTTCCTTTCCATCCTCTAAGCCATTCCTGTCCTGTAATCTCTGAAATCACTTAACACACATGTCAAGGCATCTAATGGTAATAAGAGAGGATTAATAATAAGCAAATATAAGATCAAAGAAGCATGTTTTCAATCATAGCACAAAATCAGGAAGGAAAATGTAAAACATGCGAATTGTATGAATAAGTGAGTAAAGAGTTGATAAAAACCACTCAATTGAGCATATAATAAACCATAAAATAGTGGTTTATCACAATGGTTCGGGAGAAATACTTAGATTTTAGTCCGGAAAATGTGAGGTTGGCATTCAACTTACCCATGATGCAAGGAGATGCACACCCCTACACAAGAAGGGTCAACTTTGATCAAAGGTTGGACCAAGTCCTTAGGGACATATGTGTTGAAGGAGCCCAATGGAAAAGAGACTCCAAAGGCAAGCCGGTTCAATTAAGAAGACTGGACCTCAAGCCTGTGGTTAGAGGATGGTTGGAGTTCATCCAACACTCCATCATCCCCACTAGCAACCGATCTGAAGTTACTGTGGATCGGGCCATCATGATTCATAGCATCATGAATGGAGAGGAAGTAGAAGTTCATGAAGTCATCTCCCTTGAATTCTACAAAATAGCCGAAAAGCCCTCTACCTTGGCAAGGCTAGCTTTTCCTCATTTTATTTGCCATCTATGTTACTCAGCTGGAGTCATCATAGAAGGAGACATCTCCATTGAGGAGGACAAGCCCATCACTAAGAAAAGGATGGAGCAAACAAGAGAGCCCACTCATGGAACCCAAGAGACGCATGAGGAAGCTCATCACCAAGAAATCCCGGAGATGCCTCAAGGGATGCACTTTCCTCCCAACAACTATTGGGAACAACTCCACTCTTCTCTTGAAGATTTGAGTTACAATATGGATCAATTAAGGGTGGAACATCAAGAGCACTCCATCATTCTTCATGAAATTAGAGAAGATCAAAGAGCAATGAGGGAGGAGCAACAAAGGCAAGGAAGAGACATAGAAGAACTCAAGGACATCATTGGTTCTTCAAGAAGAAAGCGCCACCATCACTAAGGTGGATTCATTCTTTGTTCTTATTTTTCTGTTTTTCAGTTTTTATGCTTATTATGTCATCTATATTTGTGTCTCTGTTACATGATCATTAGTATTTAGCAACTATGTCTTAAGGCTATAAATAATTCCATGAATCCTTCACCTCTCTTAAATGAAAAATGTTTCTAATTCAAAAGAACAAGAAGTACATGAATTTCGAAATTATCCTTGAATTTAGTTTAATTATATTGATGTGGTGACAATACTTTTTGTCTTCTGAATGAATGCTTGACGATTGGATTTTTGATGGTTTAGAATTTCACTAATGAAATCTCGTTGTAAAGTATAGTTTCTAAACCAAACAATAATCCTTTCATACAAAAAGTTGTTTGTCACTAAAACAAACCCCTAAATTTATAAACCGAAGTATTCAAACCTCGGGTCGTTCTCTCTAGGAATTGTAATGAAGTGTCTTGTTATTGGTTGTGAATTGTATTTGGGGTTTTTAAGCTTTTGGACAAGAAATATAAATGGCAAAGAAAATAACCTAACAACTAACAAAGCTCTTGGCAAGATATGAGAACTAGAAGTCCTATCCTAGTTATCCTTCTCAATTGTGATGAGAATTGTGTGTTGCTCCCACTTAGTTAACCTCTAACCATGGAGGAAAGTCAAGTGGATGAATCAATTTGATTCCTCAAGTCCTAATCAACTCCTAAAGGAAAGACTAGCTTTAGAGGCATTCAAATCAATTAGCAACTTCTAATTATCAACCAACAAAAGAATTAGATAACTCAAGAGTCACTAATTACTCTACCTAGGCCAAGAGAAACAAAATCTAACTAATAGCTATAAGAGACATTTCATCAAACACATAAAAGGCAATAAAAGTAAACAACATAAATTGCAAGAATTAAAGAGAGATCTAACTACAAAGGCAAGAGATCAACAATAGAAAAGCAAAGAAGAACAATTATTATGAATTACCTCTTATTGAATTGAAAGAAAATGGGAGAAACAAAAGTAGATCTACAACAAAACACAAGAACAACATAAAGGAAATTACAACAAAAGAGTAGAAGAAGATGAATCTAACAACAAAGAATTGAAATGTAGAAGTAGAAGAAAGCAAAGATTAAAACCTAGATCTAAGAACTAATCCTAATCCTAATCCTAATTCTAGAGAGAAGAGAGAGCTTCTTTCTCTAGAAACTAACTCTAACTACTAAACTAAACTAATGGTAACTAACATCTGGTAAAGTATTTGATTCCCCTTCAATCCTTGGCTTAAATAGCATCAGAAATGAGTTGGATTGGGCCCACAAGGCTTGAGAATTCGCTGGCCCACGGATTGCATTAAGTGAACTAGGTGGCACAACGACGCGTACGCGTATAGTGCGCGTACGCGTCCCTATCTTCGGTGCAACTAGGGCAAATCTTATATCGTTGCGAAGCCCCGAATGTTAGCTTTCTAACCCAACTAAAACCGCATCATTTGGACCTCTGTAGCTCAAGTTATGGTCGTTTAAGTGCGAAGAGGTCGGCTTGACAGCTTTCCGGTTCTTTCATTTCTTCATGAGTTCTCCAACTTTTCATGCTTCTTTCTTCATTCCCTTGATCCAATCTTTGCCTCCTAAATCTTAAATCACTTAACAAACATATCAAGGCATCTAATGGAATCAAGGAGAATTAAATTTAGCTATTTTAAGACCTAAAAAGCATGTTTTCACTCTTAAGCACAATTAAAGGAGAATATACAAAACCATGCTATTTCATTGAATAAATGTGGGTAAAAGGTGATAAAATCCCCTAAATTCAATACAAGATAAACCGTCAAATTGGGGTTTGTCAACCTCCCCACACTTAAACCAAGCATGTCCTCATGCTTAAGCCAAGAGAAAGCAAAGGGCATCAACATTTATTCAATGAAAACTAACTAAATGCAATCTACCTATATGCAACTATCCACATGAATGCAATTGCTTGGTCAAAATAAATCAATTCCCAAGAAGCATATATGCACAAGGGCTAAGGACTAGCAAGTCTAATCCACAATCGAATTGAGTTATTAAATATTTTTACAAACTTGCATGAAAAGTGATGATTGTAGGTGGAAGCATGTAATTGAGCATCGAACCCTCACCGGATGTGTTTGCACTCTATTCGCTCAAGTGTTTAGGGTTGATTCTCTCAATTCTCCTCTAATCATGCTTTCTAAGATTTGTTCTTCTTCTAACAATCAACATATATTTCATGCATGCATACATTTATCATGCGGTCTTTTCTTTAGGTTGTAATGGAGTTAGGGTTAAGGTAGGGTCATATATGGCCAGTGGACTAGGATTTGAATCTTTGATTAGCTTAAACTTTCCCACCTAACCTATATAATGACCTATACAATTAAGTACTAATCTAACTACCCATTCCTCACTTTTTCACATACTCATGCATTTTCTTTTCATTTCACAACACTTATGCATTGATTTTATTGAGTTTCGCTTTGGGGCATTTTGTCCCCTTTTTATTATTTTTTTTCTTCTTTTTCTTTCTTTTTCTATTTTTTTCTTTTCCATATTATTTTTATTTTTTTTCTTTTGTTTTTCTCATTTTTTTTTCTATATACAAGAGCATCAATGCATAAGGTTTTACATTTGATCAATACATGAGCATGTACCCAATTCTCAATAGTTTCAACAAAATACAAAATACACTCCTTTTATTCACCCAATGTCCCAAGGTTCCCACACTTGAATGATTCTCACACACACTAGCCTAAGCTAATCAAAGATCCAAATTAAGGACATTTATTGTTTTTCGCTTTAAGGCTTGTAATGTGCTAAATTAAGAACAAGTGGGTTAAGCGTAGGCTCAAATTGGCTAACAAAGGAATATAGAAGGGTTGGCTATTTGGATAAGTGAGCTAATGAAATGATGGCCTCAATCATATAAATGCATGTATACACAAAATAATGGACATAAAGAATCAAACAAATCAAAGATTACAATCATAGGAAGAGAATAATGCACACAAGAAGGAAAATAAGTGGTTATAATATGTAACCACACCATTAGGCTCAAATCTCACTTGCTTGTGTTCTTAGCTCAAAAACATGATCCACAATATATATATATATATATATATATATATATTTCAGGCAAGTTCTATGAAAAGTTTTTTTACTCAAATCAATTGGTGCCCTATAGATAGAAATCTTAAAAAAAATTCATTATTTTGACTAAGCTTATTGTGTATATATATGCAATAAGAATCCTAAAAACCTAAAATGAAATGCAAAAGTGTTGGGATTAGAAGTTTGTCACCCAAGATCGCCGAACGGTCGGACGACCTCCCCACACTTAAAAGTTTGCACCGTCCTCGGTGCATTGAAGGATGAGCAAGGTGGACGGGTTGCTACAATTGATGAGCTCCTTCAAAAGGTTGTGCGGATGACTTGTTTGTTGCCCCATTTAAAAGCTTTTCCTTTCTCCTCCGTATTGGTGGCCAACCCAAAAGGAAAGAAAGAAAGAAAATTAAGCCTATAACAAAGATATCAAGGCAATTAGAACATAGGCGGGGGCTAATGCCAAATAAGAGTATGGTTCTCTACTACATGGTAGCTACAATATGTGAGTAAGAAAACAATATAATCTAATGGCATATTAACTAATACTTGATGCAAGAGTAAAATCAAAGCATGAAGAGCATATGGCACATCAAGTTCACATAAGAAGAAGTGGGTCATGAAAGACAATATGAGGTCATATCAATGCACAAAGACATAAGAGTCATACAAGATGAAGCATTGATTTAAAAGTTTCATCACCCAACAATATCAAACAAGTCAAGAAGCACCAAAATAATGCAAGAATTTCTCAACAATTGAGTGTAAGAATCCAACACCATTATTGAAATGACTAAAAAAAACGAAAACATACTACAAAAACTAAATGAAAATGGGAAGAGTAGAAGTATGCGAATGTGATAAGCAAAAGAAAATGGAAGGGGAGAAAAAAAACTCTTTTTTTTTACCGACGCGTGCGCGTCATGCGTGCTTACGCGTCGATGTGCATATTGGTTGAAGGACGCGTACGCGCCAGGTGTGCGCACGCGTGCATCGAGTTAGGCCGGAGGCATGATGTCGGCCCTAGTCTGGCACAACTTTCGGGTAAAAGTACCGAGAGTGCAAATTGTGCAATCGACGCGCGCGCGCACAGTGTGCGTGCGCGTGCATTGCGAATTTAAGATCATGTGCGCGTACGCGCCAAGTGCGCGCACGCGTGCATAGACTTGTGCCTTAGGCCCAATGTTCGCACAGTGCAGGCCTAACTCTCGGGTTTTTGGCTGGAGTCGAATTTTTTGCATCCACGCGTACGCGTACAGTGCGCGTCCGCGTGGGTGGTCGAAAAATGCTCAGGTGCGCGTGCGCGTTAGGTGCGCGCACGCGTGGATGGTGTTCTATTTTTCAAAAAATATTTTTCTAAGTTCTTACACCAATCCAAGCCTTTCAATCCTCCAAATAGCTACCAAAACACCCTAAAACCTTATTCAACATACTATACTACTAACTAAACTCAATAAAACAATAAAAACAAGAAATTAAACTAATTCTACCAATATTTACAAAAGATAAAAATGAAAATGAGAATCTACCTACAATGGCAACTCAATTCACTTATTAACAAACTAAAAGAGTATGGAAAGAGTTTACCATGGTGGGGTGTCTCCCACCTAGCACTTTTGTTTATTGTCCTTAAGTTGGACTTATGGGGAGCTCCTCTCAAGGGGGCTTGTGCTTGTACTCATCTTGGAACTTCCACCAATGCTTGAATCTCCAATAAGATTCATTCTTCAATTTCAATATCTTCAAGCTTTGATGGAGTTCTCCACAAACCATGAGCTCCCAAATTTGATTTTCATTGTGCGATCCGGGATCCCACACTTTGTTTTGACACCCGTCCTTAGATTGATCGTCATTATTCCATCCGGGTGGTATGGCCTTGGAATTCTCAAAGAAGCTTCCAAACAACCTCCTAGACCCATGCCATTTGGTTCCACACCAACCATTGCTCTTGAATTTTGGGCTTACAACCGTCATGAGCTTAAAATGACGTTTCCAACCACTACACAATTCTTTCCTACTCTTAACTCCACAAAGAGCTCTAAGTTGACCATCATTTTCAATTAAACCATATTCAAGTGAGAGAGTAAAGCTTAGGGATAAGAGTTTTACCCACTTGAATGTTGTGTTGGATGGTGACTTGGAAAGGGAGACCTCCCCACACTTAGACAATGCAAGGTCTACTTCCTTGTGCTCTTCTTTAGTTGTTTCTACCTCTTCACAAGCTTCTTCAATTTCAACCTTTTCCCCTTTTTCACTTGGCTTGGTGTTGTCTTCAAGAACTTCATCTTGCCCAATGGAAGGTGATTCAATTTTGGATAGGAATTCATTGATGAATGAATCCATCTCTTGATCAACCTCTTCATATTCTTCAATTTCAATATACACCATGCCAACTTTTTCCTCTTGGTAGCTCTCTTTTGATTCACTCTCTTCTTCATTGTTCACCAAGGGTATGGGAGGTTGTGCACACTCTTCTATAATTTCAACTCCATGTCCAATGGGAGAGGATTCCATTGTAGAGAGAAATTCATCCATGATTGAATCCATCTCTTGATAAGCCTCTTCCAAGTCTCCAACGATGATATGCCTTGGAGGTTGCGCACCCTCCTCAACATCAATATCAAGCTTCTTGGAAGAGTTCTCCATGATGCTACATTCCCATGGACTTTCAACATCTCCTAAATCTTCAACCACCTCTTCCTTTTCTTCAATGATCATAGGCTCCTCCAATTCTTCCAACACAAAATTTGACTCCTCCTTCTCCACCGGATTTTCCACTTCCTCCTTCATGCTTTGTTCTTCTTTTGACTTTTCACATGGGGCTACGGAAGCACCTTGAGTGTTCAAGCATTGGTAGGCTAAGGTAGACACTGCCTTGGTCAAGTTGGTCACAAACTCAAGTGTATCCCGCTTCATGGCCTCTTGTCCTTGAAGTAACAAAGTGAGAGGATCGTCTAGTGGGGCTTGGGGTGAATAGGAAGGATCATTATTTTGGAGAGAGGGTTCATAATAGGAAGGTGGTTCTTCTTGGTAAGGTTGTGGAGATTGTGTGTATTGAGGTGGTTCTTGGTAGTAGTAATCTTGGAATTGTGGTGGTTCTAAAGGTTCTTGCTCATAATGGTTATAGGAGTATGGTATGGTTGCTTGGTCATATGATGGATATGGATCATAGGAAGGTTCTTGGTATGGAAAGGCTTGTGAGAATGGTTGAGGTTCATGTTGAGGATAGGATTCATAGGCATATGATGGTGGTTGTTGAGTGTCACAAAAAGAGTCATCATAGCCGTTAAATTGACATGCATTAGGATGGAAATTACACCTACAAGTATTCGGAGGTTGTTGCCAATAGGAGTGATCAATTCCTTGAGGCTCCTCCCATCTTTGATGGTTCCATCCATGGTACATGTTGCTATTAAAGTTCACATTTCCTACAACACAATTAGAACCAAACTCATAGCCAAAGTGAGAATTCATTATGGAAAAACAAAATAAAACTAACAAAATCTAGTAAACAAGCAAAAGACAAACTATTTACACTATTCACATATGTACAATAACCAATAACATAACACCATTGCAAATCCCCGGCAACGGCGCCATTTTGACGATTGGATTTTTGATGGTTTAGAATTTCACTAATGAAATCTCGTTGTAAAGTATAGTTTCTAAACCAAACAATAATCCTTTCATACAAAAAGTTGTTTGTCACTAAAACAAACCCCTAAATTTATAAACCGAAGTATTCAAACCTCGGGTCATTCTCCCTAGGAATTGTAATGAAGTGTCTTGTTATTGGTTGTGAATTATATTTGGGGTTTTTAAGCTTTTGGACAAGAAATATAAATGGCAAAGAAAATAACCTAACAACTAACAAAGCTCTTGGCAAGATATGAGAACTAGAAGTCCTATCCTAGTTATCCTTCTCAATTGTGATGAGAATTGTGTGTTGCTCCCACTTAGTTAACCTCTAACCATGGAGGAAAGTCAAGTGGATGAATCAATTTGATTCCTCAAGTCCTAATCAACTCCTAAAGGAAAGACTAGCTTTAGAGGCATTCAAATCAATTAGCAACTTCTAATTATCAACCAACAAAAGAATTAGATAACTCAAGAGTCACTAATTACTCTACCTAGGCCAAGAGGAACAAAATCTAACTAATAGCTATAAGAGACATTTCATCAAACACATAAAAGGCAATAAAAGTAAACAACATAAATTGCAAGAATTAAAGAGAGATCTAACTACAAAGGCAAGAGATCAACAATAGAAAAGCAAAGAAGAACAATTATTATGAATTACCTCTTATTGAATTGAAAGAAAATGGGAGAAACAAAAGTAGATCTACAACAAAACACAAGAACAACATAAAGGAAATTACAACAAAAGAGTAGAAGAAGATGAATCTAACAACAAAGAATTGAAATGTAGAAGTAGAAGAAAGCAAAGATTAAAACCTAGATCTAAGAACTAATCCTAATCCTAATCCTAATTCTAGAGAGAAGAGAGAGCTTCTCTCTCTAGAAACTAACTCTAACTACTAAACTAAACTAATGGTAACTAACATCTGGTAAAGTATTTGATTCTCCTTCAATCCTTGGCTTAAATAGCATCAGAAATGAGTTGGATTGGGCCCACAAGGCTTGAGAATTCGCTGGCCCACGGATTGCATTAAGTGAACTAGGTGGCACAACGACGCGTACGCGTATAGTGCACGTACGCGTCCCTATCTTCGGTGCAACTAGGGCAAATCTTATATCGTTGCGAAGCCCCGGATGTTAGCTTTCTAACCCAACTAGAACCGCATCATTTGGACCTCTGTAGCTCAAGTTATGGTCGTTTAAGTGCGAAGAGGTCGGCTTGACAGCTTTCCGGTTCTTTCATTTCTTCATGAGTTCTCCAACTTTTCATGCTTCTTTCTTCATTCCCTTGATCCAATCTTTGCCTCCTAAATCTTAAATCACTTAACAAATATATCAAGGCATCTAATGGAATCAAGGAGAATTAAATTTAGCTATTTTAAGACCTAAAAAGCATGTTTTCACTCTTAAGCACAATTAAAGGAGAATATACAAAGCCATGCTATTTCATTGAATAAATGTGGGTAAAAGGTGATAAAATCCCCTAAATTCAATACAAGATAAACCGTCAAATTGGGGTTTGTCAATGCTTGAACAGTGCATAATTTTGATCTTGTTGTTTATGAATGTTAAAAATTGTTGGCTCTTGAAAGAATGATGAACAAAGAGAAATGCTATTGATAATCTGAAAAAATCATGAAATTGATTCTTGAAGCAAGAAAAAGCAGTGAAAAAGCAAAAGCTTGCGAAAAAAAACAAAAAAAATAGAAAGAAAACGAAAAAACAAGCAAAAAAAGCCAATAGCCCTTAAAACCAAAAGGCAAGGGTAAAAAGGATCCAAGGCTTTGAGCATCAATGGATAGGAGGGCCCAAGGAAATAAAATCCAGGCCTAAGCGGCTAAATCAAGTTGTCCCTAACCATATGCTTGTGGCATGCAGGTCCAAGTGAAAAGCTTGAAACTTAGTGGTTAAAGTCGTGATCCAAAGAAAAAAGAGTGTGCTTAAGAGCTCTGGACACCTCTAACTGGGGACTTTAGCAAAGCTGAGTCACAATTTGAAAAGGTTCACCCAGTCATGTGTCTGTGGCATTTATGTATCCGGTGGTAATACTGGAAAACAAAATGCTTACGGCCACGGCCAAGACTCATAAAACTAGCTGTGTTCAAGAATCAACAAACTTAACTAGGAGAATCAATAACACTATCTGAAATTCTAAGTTCCTATAGATGCCAATCATTCTAAACTTCAAGGGAAAAAGTGAGATGCCAAAACTGTTCAGAGGCAAAAAGCTACAAGTCCCACTCATCTAATTAGAATTAATATTCATTGATATTTTGGGATTTATAGTATATTCTCTTCTTTTTATCCTAATTTATTTTCAGTAATTTATACGCTTTTTGACATTGTTTTTAGGTAGTTTTTAGTAGGATCTAGCTACTTTTAGGGATATTTTCATTAATTTTTATGCTAAATTCACATTTCTAGACTTTACTATGAGTTTGTGTGTTTTTCTATGATTTCAGGTAATTTCTGGCTGAAATTGAGGGACCTAAGCAAAACTCTGATAAAAGACTGACAAAGGACTGCTGATGCTGTTGGATTCTGACCTTCCTGCACTCGAAATGGATTTTCTGGAGCTACAAAACTCTAAATGGTGCGCTCTCAACGGCGTTGGAAAATAGACATCCAGATCTTTCCAGAAATATATAATAGTCCATACTTTATTCAATATTAGATGACATAAACTTGCGCTCAACGCCAGTTCCATGCTGCATTCTGGAGTCAAACGCCAGAAACACGTCACGAACCAGAGTTGAATGCCAAAAACACGTTACAACTTGGCGTTCAACTCCATGATAAGCCTCAGCTCATGTAAAGATCAAGCTCAGCCCAAACATACACCAAGTGGGCCCCAGAAGTGGATTTATGCATCAATTACTTACTTCTGTAAATCCTAGTAGCTAGTTTAGTATAAATAGAACTTTTTACTAGTGTATTATACGTCTTTGATTGTAAGGTCTTTTGACCATTCGGTCTTCTGATCACGTTTGGGGGCTGGCCATTTGGCCATGCCTGAACCTTCATCACTTATGTATTTTCAACGGTGGAGTTTCTACACACCATAGATTAAGGGTGTGGAGCTCCGCTGTACCTCAAGTTTTAATGCAATTACTACTATTTTCTATTCAATCCAGCTATTCCTGTTCTAAGATATTCGTTGCACTTCAACATGATGAATGTGATGATCCGTGACACTCATCATCATTCTCACCTATGAACGCGTGACTGACAACCACTTCCGTTCTACCTCAGACCGGGCACATATCTCTTGGATTCCTTAATCAGAATATTCGTCGTATAAGCTAGATTGATGGCGGCATTCATGAGAATCCGGAAAGTCTAAACCTTGTCTGTGGTATTCCGAGTAGGATTCCGGGATTGAATGACTGTGACGAGCTTCAAACTCGCGATTGTTGGGTGTGATGACAAACGCAAAAGAATCAAGGGATTCTATTCCAACATGATCGAGAACCGACAGATGATTAGCCGTGCCGTGACAGAGCATTTGGACCTTTTTCACTGAGAGGATGGGATGTAGCAATTGACAACGGTGATGCCCTACATACAGGTTGCCATGGAAATGAATAAGAAGGATTAAAGGAAGGCAGTAGGAAAGCAGAGATCTAACAGGGACAAGCATCTCCAGACACTTATCTGAAATTCCCACCATTGAATTACATGAGTAACTCTATCTTTATTTTCTGCTTTATTTATTATTCGAAAAATCCATAACATTTATTATCCGCCTAACTGAGATTTACAAGATGACCATAGCTTGCTTCATACCAACAATTTCCGTGGGATCGACCCTTACTCACGTAAGGTATTACTTGGACGACCCAGTGCACTTGCTGGTTAGTTGTGCGGAGTTGTGACTAAGTGTGATTCACGTTTGAGAGCGCTACCAAGTTTTTGGTGCCATTGTTGATGATCACAATTTCGTGCACCAGGTACTGTGTGAGAATAATAAAAATAGTAGAAAATCTTAGGAAAACTTTTAGAATTAAAAACCAGGTACTAATTCTAAAGGTTTTGGCCCAAAATGGCCAAATGAGATAAAAATACTAATGGGTTAGACCGGGCCTAAGTTGGGTCCAAGCCCAACATATATATTCACTTTTCATGAGCTTTTCAGCTCATTAAACACACACATAAGGGTTTGGGGCTGCTGGAGTGAGAAGAGAGAAACCCCACATTACACTATTCATATTCAACTTCTTTCGCTTGTAGCTCGAGCTACGGTGTTCTGAGTCACGTGCCGTTTGCGACCACGCGAAACTCTCGTCAAGCCTGTCATTTCCACCTAAGTATTGCTGGTAAGAAATCATGTTTCACACTCCCTTTCTCAGCCCTAACAGTTTTCACATTTTTAGGTTTGAGTTTTGAAGAAGTTTTGTGATTTTGTTTGTTTAGGGGTAATCTAACGCTGGAGTATTGTTGTGTTTCACCCATAATTCTATTGAGTAAGGTGAGTGTATTTATTTTCTTTGTGATTTTGTATATATGGAACCCTAGATTGATTTGTGGTAAAATATATGATGTATAGCTTGTTTGTGAAGTTGATTGTAGCCTTTTGGAAGTGGTGTTGGTGATTGAAAGTTTGTTGGATTTCAATCTTGGTATGATGTGCTGATGAGCGGATAATTTATACGCTTTTTGGCATTGTTTTTAGGTAGTTTTTAGTAAGTTTAAGCTACTTTTAGGGATGTTTTCATTAGTTTTTATGTTAAATTCATATTTCTGGACTTTACTATGAGTTTGTGTATTTTTCTGTGATTTCAGGTAATTTCTGGCTGAAATTGAGGGATTTGAGCAAAACTCTGAAAAAGGCTGACAAAAGGACTGCTGATGCTGTTGGAATCTGACCTCCCTGCACTCAAAATAGATTTTCTGGAGCTACAGAACTCCAATTGGCTCGATCTCAACGGCGTTGGAAAGTATACATCCAGGGCTTTCCAGCAATATATAATAGTTCATACTTTATTCAGAAATTGATGACGTAACTTGGCGTTGAACGCCAAGTACATGCTGCTGTCTGGAGTTAAACGCCAGAAAAACGTCATGATCCGGAGTTGAACGGCCAAAACACGTCATAACTCAGAGTTCAACTCCAAGAGAAGCCTCAGCTCATGGATGGATCAAGCTCAGCCCAAACATACACCAAGTGGGCCCCGGAAGTGGATTTATGCATCAATTACTTACTCATGTAAACCCTAGTAGCTAGTCTAGTATAAATAGGATAAGTTACTATTGTATTAGACATCTTTGGTCTCAGTTTTGTTTTATTCTTCATCTTAGGAGACTATTGATCACGTTTTGGGGGCTGGCCATCCGGCCATGCCTGAACCTTTCACTTATGTATTTTCAACAGTGGAGTTTCTGCACACCATAGATTAAGGGTGTAGAGCTCTACTGTACCTCAAGTTTCAATACAATCACTATTACTTTCTATTCAACTCTCTTTTATTCTTATTCCAAGATATACGTTGCACTTAACTTTGATGAATGTGATGATCCGTGACACTCATCATCATTCTCATTTATGAACGCGCGTGACTGACAACCACTTCCATTCTACCTTAGGCCGAGCGCATGTCTCTTAGATTCCCCAACAGAATCTTCGTGGTATAAGCTAGATAGATGGCGGCATTCATGAGGATCCGAAAAGTCTAACCTTGTCTGTGGTATTCCGAGTAGGATCCTGAGAATCCGGAAAGTATAACCTTGTCTGTGGTATTCCGAGTAGGATTCCGGTATTGAATGACTGTGATGTGCTTCAGACTTGCAAGTGCTGGGCGTTAGTGACAGACGCAAAAGAATCAAGGGATTCTATTCCAGCAGGAGCGGGAACCAACCAGTGATTAGCCGTGCTGTGACAGAGCGCGTGAGCGTAGTTTTCACTGCGAGGATGGGATGTAGCCTTCGGCCAGTGTGATGCCTCCAGACGATTAGCCATGCGAGTGACAGCGCAGAGGACCATTTTCCAGAGAGGATACAAAGTAGCCATCGTCGAATGGTGAACCCCTATACACAGCTTGCCATGGAAAGGAGTAAGAAGGATTGGAAGAGAGAGTAGTGAAGCAGAGTTTCAAGAGGAGCACAGCATCTCCATACGCTTATCTGAAATTCCCACTCTTGATTTACATAAGTATCTCTATCCATTTTATTTTCTGTTTATTTTTATTAATCATATTTGATTTTCTAAATTCCATAATTTTATCCTCCTGACTGGGATTTACAAGATGACCATAGCTTGCTTCATACCAACAATCTCTGTGGGATCGACCCTTACTTGCGTAAGGTTATTACTTGGACGACCCAGTACACTTGCTGGTTAGTTGAACGGAGTTGTGAATTCAACTGGTGCCATAATAATGATTTTATATAAGTACAAAAATATGGATCACAATTTCGTCCACCATGTGCATTTTGAGAATCGGCCAAGGTATGATTTCGGTTTTCTCTATGTAATATGTAATATTTCTGAACACTTAGGCTAGCGGACCTTAGGATAGGATTGAATTGATTGTTGGAAATTGTTGAATTTGATTATGTATGATGGTGTTGTTGATTTGATGAATTGTGATGTTGAACTTTGATGTTGTTATTCATTATTGAAATGAGCTTTAAAAATGATTATTGGAGTGTTGATAGAGAATTATGAGCTTATTGATATTGATAAATGTTGGAAATAGAGAAACGATGCTTGAAGTGTAAACATTGATAATTTGAGGAAGGTAGGGGAGGATTTTGGATGAAATTAGTGAAATCGCATGATGGTAGGTTGAGGAATGAATTGGAACTATTGGAACTATTTTGGTTGTAGGATATTTAGGTCTATTGGAACTCTTTTGGTTGTAGGATATTTGGTCTTGATTGTGAATTTTGGAAGTTTGAGAACCTGGTTAATTTTTTGTAAAAGCCATTTTTTAGTGAACTTTGATGGATCATAACTTGAGCCTCAGTTTTCAAAATTAGTTAAAATTTGTCTTAAATTAAAGTTCATTCAAATATCTTTAAATTGATATAAATTTTGAGGAAAATTATTTTTTGTAGAGGAAGTTATAAACATTTAAAGGTTGGTGATTAAAACTAAATTCTGCAACTCTGAAAATTTTCTAAGTCTGGTGAGGGTTGCTGGTGGGCGAAATTGTGATCATCAACAATGGCTCCAATAATTTGGTAGCTCTCACACGTGAATTACACTTAGTCACAACTCCGCACAACTAACCAGCAAGTGCATTGGGTCGTCCAAGTAATACCTTACGTGAGTAAGGGTCGATCCCACGGAGATTGTTGGCATGAAGCAAGCTATGGTCATCTTGTAAATCTCAGTCAGGCGGATAATAATTGGTTATGGGAAATATAAAGAGATACTTGCTTAAATAATAAAGGATAGAAATACTTATGCAAATTAATGGTGGGAATTTCAGATAAGCGTATGGAGATGCTGGTCCCTGTTGAATCTCTGCTTTCTTACTGCTTTCATCCAATCCTTCTTACTCCTTTCCATGGCAAGCTGTATGTAGGGCATCACTGTTGTCAATGGCTACATCCCATCCTCTCAGTGAAAATGGTCCAAATGCTCTGTCACAGCACGGCTAATCATCTGTCGGTTCTCAATCAGGTTGGAGTAGAATCCAGTGATTCTTTTGCGTCTGTCACTAACGCCCAGCCTTCAGGAGTTTGAAGCTCGTCACAGTCATTCAATCTCGGAATCCTACTCAGAATACCACAGACAAGGTTAGACTTTCCGGATTCCCATGAATGCCGCCATCAATTCTAGCTTATACCACGAAGATTCTGATTAAGGAATCCAAGAGATATGCGCCCGGTCTAAGGTAGAAGGAAGTGGTTTTCAATCACGTGCGTTCATAGGTGAGAATGATGATGAGTGTCATGGATCATCACATTCATCAAGTTGAAGTGCAACGAATATCTTAGAACAGGAATAAATCAAATTGGATGGAAAATAGTAGTAATTGCATTAAAACTTGAGGTACAACAGAGCTCCACACCCTTAATCTATGGTGTGTAGAAACTCCACCGTTAAAAATACATAAGTGAAAGGTCCAGGCATGGCCGAATGGCCAGCCCCCATGAAGGTCTAAGGACTAGGCGTCCAGAGATTGAATAATACAATCGTAAACTATCCTATTTATACTAGACTAGCTACTAGGGTTTACAGGAGTAAGTAATTGATGCATAAATCCACTTCCAAGGCCCACTTGGTGTGTGCTTGGGCTGAGTTTGTTCTATCCATGAGCTGAGGCTTCTTTTGGAGTTGAACGCCAAGTTGTAACGTGTTTTAGGCGTTCAACTCCGGTTCGTGACGTGTTTTTGGCGTTTGACTCCAGACAACAACATGGAACTGGCGTTGAGCGCCAGTTTACGTCGTCTAATCATGAATAAAGTATGGACTATTATATATTGCTGGAAAGCTCTGGATGTCTACTTTCCAACGCCGTTGAGAGCGCGCCATTTGGAGTTCTGTAGTTCCATTTCGAGTGCAGGGAGGTCAGATTCCAACAGCATCAGCAGTCCTTTGTCAGCCTCCTATCAGAGTTTTGCTTAGGTCCCTCAATTTCAGCCAGAAAATACCTGAAATCACAGAAAAACACACAAACTCATAGTAAAGTCCAGAAATGTGAATTTAGCATAAAAACTAATGAAAACATCCCTAAAAGTAACTAGATCATACTAAAAACTACCTAAAAACAATGCCAAAAAGCGTATAAATTATCCGCTCATCAGTTGCGTACGTGACACAGTGCATGCGACGTGGCGATTCCACTCGGGTTGGGCATCTCGCATACGCGGGCATTGCATGCGTAAGTGAACTATCAAAATTTTGACCCTTTCGTATGCGAACTGTAACACGCGACGCAAGCAATCCATTCGGGTTAGGACACTCGCGTACGCAAGCAAGTGGTTGCGTACGCGGCCATCTATTTTTGACTGCATGTGTATGCGAGACAGAGGCTTACATATGCGAGATCCCTGTTTTTCCGAAAAACTGTTTTTCTTCGTTTTCAAAGGTTCTCGAGCTTTCTAAACATTCTTTAAGTGCCGTTTAAGACTACTATCTAGTGCTTAGGTCCTAATACTACTAAAGATGAGTTAGAGACTTAAATAGATGAATATTTGTATGAATTTTAGAAAACAGAGACTTAGGTTTCTAGAGTACTGATGATGGATTAATTGAGAGAGATGACAGAGTACTGTAATGATGATTGATATGATGAATTGTGGAATTACGAATTGATGATGTTTGAGACGAGTCTAGGACTCGGAGTGGAATGATAGATTACTGAGTACTGAAAATGATTTGTGAAAGCCACTGATATATTGTTTTATGATGAGACTGTTCAGTCGCTATGCACCTCGGACAAGGGTTGTGGCAGTCTCCCGCTTGTCAAGGTCACAGCGCCAGCATAAGGACGGTGGTTAATCCCACTTACGTTGAGATGTGAGGGCTGAGGTTGTATCTCGCTCACATAACCTTCTCTGCTGCATGAGTGTGCGGGACCTATATCCCTGGCGTGGCAGATTTCTCTGCTGCATGAGTGTGCAGAGCCTATATCTCTGGGCGTAGCAGGAAGGCTACATCTGGAAGGATGTATCGGGTTGGCATTTATAGACCGATAAGTGATATCATGAACCAATAGGAAAGGCATTCATCATATGCATCTTCTACCTGTTTGATTGCTTTGCTTAACTTCTGTTATGCCTAAATGAATCACATGTTTACTTGTTAGTTATGCTTTACTTGTCTACATTACTCGTGTTCTCTGCTGGGATTGAGGAGGTTCGGTAGGCGGTGGTGATGGGATCGCACAGAGGTTAGGTTGGCGAAGGCTGTGGGATACAGCGGTGTGATTAGTACTAGTTAAAAATTTCCTAAGTTTAGATGACCCTATTTATTATTTATGGTTTAAGTTATTTATTTGCTAAGCTTGGATATCTGTTTGGTATGAAGCTCTAGGATTGCCTCTGGCGTCCTGAGGTCTTACATCTTACATTACTGGGCATTGTTACCATAGTGAGAACCTCTGATTCTCATTCCATACTTTGTTGTTATTTTTCAGATGCAGGTCGTAACCTACCTCGGTGAGTTACGTGATGGTGACAGAGCGGAAGATCTTGATTATCCTTTGGAGACTTTTGATTTCTTTTTATTAGATTCTCTCACTTTTGTATTTATATTTGCCTTAGAGGCTTACTTGAGAGAGATATTATATAAGCTGTTTTAACTTTCAAAACTCCGTATTGTGTGTGTGTGTGTGTGTGTGTGTGTGTGTGTGTTTGTGTATATGTATAAGCCTTAGAATTTTTGTAACCTTTGATTAACCTTTGCTTTACGGCATGAGGTAAGGCTTAGGCTAATTAGGGTATTACACTACCCGCAATCAACGTTACTCGAGACAAATCCTGTATATGGTTTCTCAACTATGTACTTTTCGCATACGTGCCTCCTGAGTATAACCATATACATTCATGGTACTGGGCAATCGTCACAGAGCTTGACGCCACTATATGTTCCTAGTTGAGAAATAGTTTCTAATATAAAGTGGGCGTCCCACATTATTTTGACACCAGTCAAGCGGAATGGAACCTCCGCTCTGTTAAACAGTCTTAAGCATTTTGGAACTTTATTACATTTTCTTAGGACATCTTATCTCTATTTTCTTCTTTATTCTCTAAGGGACCAATTTAGCCTAAATCATTATTTTACTTCTAATCTTTTATCTTTATCTTATTATTTTATTATATTTATATTTTTACCCCTGAACTTTATTGAAATTGTTATTCATGCCCAAAATTTTATTTAATTATATTTTTTGGTCCAAATCTATTATATAATTATATTTTTACCCTTAAAACTTGTATGTTTATATATTGTTAAACCTAATTTTTTGTTATTTGCAATATTAGCCTATTTTTTACTCTAAATCACATATTGACCATATTTGGTACATCATATATTTCTCATAGAGTTAAAATTTATTGTTGTGACTCTTTTAGGTTCTTTTAATCAAATTTCTTCCAATCTTTCAATCTTCTATATTTTTAAATTTTTAAATATTATCTTGTGAATCCTTTATTTGATTTCAACTTTTACAAAATTATAAGTCAGTCCCAGCATAGATATAATTTGGCTATCATTACCATCATACATGATACATATTCATCAGAATTTTATATCAAACATTTATAGCAATCTTCACTGATTCATTCATTATTCAAGAATCATCATAAACATTCATAGTCATCAATCATCATCAAAATATCTCCAAAATATCAATATAAATATATTATTCAAATATGAGCCTTTTTAACTATCCTAATCCTTATCTCTTTCGTTAATCATCCCAAATTATTTTTTTAATCCTTTTGATCTCTAAAACCTCCTAAATGAAAATAATATATTTATTAATCATATGTAGGTCTTATGGCCTAATTCTTAATGAAAGAAAAAAGAGGAATCTCTCACCCACTTGAGTTTGAATTTTAATATTTTAGATACTTTTTTTGAAATTTTTAGAGGTAACTTACTATACAAGGAAAGAAACAATATGAGACTCTTATGAGAGAACATAAAAACAGAATTTTGAAGAGAAAAGATGAAAAAATTCTCTTTACTAACCTTGAGGATTTTGAGGAGAAAAATAAAAAAGACGATGAGAGGAATTATCTTGGCTACCTAGTTTTTTAAAAAGTGATATTGTTCTTGAAAATAGAGAATAAAATAGTATAAGTGTTGGCTTAGTTTCTCTCTTTTTTTTCCTCTTTGATTCAACCACTTTGCTCTTTCTCTTTCTCTTTATTTCCTTTCTTTTTCACTTAGTAACTTATTTTATTAGTGGTGAAAAGTTAAAATAACTTAATAAAAAAGAAGTAGATTCTAAGATTATAAAAAAAAGGAGAGATAAGGTTGAATTTTAATTCTTTTTTTTTTTTTTTGTTATCTTGATCTTATCTCATTTTTTTTCGATAATTAAGACACATAATTTTAATATGTGATGTATTAAAGAGAAAGAGAGAGCCAATGTTGAAAAGGAGAGAAGAGTGAGATTAGTGTCTCATGTGATATAATCTTGATGACATAATCAAAATTATTACTAGGTTAGTTCACCACATGATAAATTAATCTTATGGTGAATAATGAATGAGAAAGGATAATGAATGTATAAGTGATAAAGCATGTGGTTGAGACTAATTTTTAGAGAATAATTACTAAAAATGATAATTATTTGATCACTTATTTTTAAGTATCAGATAAAGTAGATAATTATATCAGTATGAGTGATGCTGGTATCTTTTATTATTTCAATTCCAAAATATCTCTAAAATTTTAGTGAGGTTAAACGAATCAAAAAGTATTCATAAAATTTTTTTACCGGTTGAATTTGGACCCGATAATTAAAAGTCATAATTAAAAAATATTTTTTCGTCATATATAAAAAATAATATCTTAATGGGGATCATTTTTATAGGGTTCATCTCGTTAAATCGACGTGAACTATAATTCTCAAATTTTATGAATTCTCATAACAGAAATTCCAAAAAATTATTTTGTGAAAAAATTAGGTTCTTATACGCAATGAACAGGTCTCATTCTAATTTATTCAATTTTCATAATTTTTCCAATTCTAAGCAGTATGGTTGGTACTCTTGCTAATATGTTTAATCCAAACCAACAAAGAACATATAGAATTCTTATCTGTCAGAGAATATATAGAGAATATATGCAGAGACAATGATATGTTAGTTAATCAAGTAGATACAACATCAAAGATTCAAAATCTAACATTTTAAAATAACTAGTAATAAATAAATAAGACTGATAACAACAACCAATGATGTCATTTTTATTAATATGTATATCTTTTATTCAATTTTTATGAGTAAAAAAATTAAAAATCACTGATATTTATCCGTTCTTAAAAACAAATTTAGTCAATGTATATGAAAAAAGTAGCAAAAATAGAGAAAAAAAAACCTAAATGGTCACTGACAATTATCCCGAAAGATAACGAGACCCTCAACAAAAGAAATCTATCAATCCAAGCTGGCACTTAATGAACAAATGAACAATTTAACGTGCTGCATAGTGGTGTGGAATTTATAACCCACAAACTAACCGGCAAGTGCATCGGGTCATACCAAGTAGTACCTCAAGTGAATGAGGATTGATCTTACGAGGATTGATGGAGTAAGCAACAATGATTGGGTGATTTACTTAGTTAGACAAACAGAAAATGGTGTTTTGAGAGTTTAAAAGTATTAACAGTAAAGTCAGAATATCAAAAAGAAAGTAGTAAAAAGGTTGTGAAATATATGAGTAAAACAGTTAAGGTTTCAGAGATATTTATTTTTCGGATTAACTTTTCTTACCAACTACTTTAATCATGCAAGATTCAATTCATGGCAAACTATATGTGACTAAACCCTAATTTGTTAGACCTTTTTAGTTTCCTCTAACCTTCATCAACTGCCAATTCCTTAGTCACTTGATTCCGATTAGAGGGTTAAGTTCAAAACTAGTTTATGTGCCACAAAAATCCTAATTATCCAAATATAAGAGGTTTATATGTCACGTATCCCGTTAAGTCTAGATAATTAGAAATTTAGGAGAAATACTTTTCAAACTTTTGTTCAGGTAAAGAGCTTTTCTAAGTTTTACAAGAACTCAAATAGAATAAGGGTCATACTTCCGTTTCACCCAGATTTATAAGATAAAAAAACGAAAATAATTCTTAAATTTGAAATCAATACATGAATTAAAATAGCAAAGTAATAGTATTAATCCATAGAATAAACAGAGCTCCTAACATTAACAGTGGAGGTTTAGTTGCTCATGGTGCAGAGAGAAAACTAGGATTCTGTAAAACTGTAAAGTGCAAAATGAGGTCAGAGAAGAGATTCGTCCGAAGGGCTGATTCTTTTTCCTTTTATATCTAATCCTAATTAATGTAAAAATATATTTTCTAAAACTAAATAATATCTTTTCTTATTTATAAATAAATTAAGTTTTAATAAAAAATAAATAAAGATCTTCGCATGCTGCTTGATTGAGTGTGGGGACCATTGTCTTTCATGTAGCTGGCGCCTAACTTGAGCCTGGCCGAATAGAATTGGATGCTGATGGTTGTCCTGGCGCCTAACTTGAGAAATTCCAAGTTAGGCGCCACCTTGACAGTGGACATTTGAAGGCTTTTCTCTTGTCTTGGCGCCTAACTTGGAAAAAGCCGAGTTAGGCGCCACCTATGCAGCATGAAACTCACGTGAAAGTCTTTCTTTGGCACCTAACTTGGAAAATCCCAAGTTAGGCGCCACCAAGGCCGAATTGCTGGAAAAGAAGTGTATACTATTATACATCGTTGGAAAGCTCTGGAAGTTATTTTTTCAATTCCACTGAAATCACGTCAATTGGACCTATGTAGCTCAAGTTATTCTCGTTGGAGTGCAAGGAGGACAGAGTTGACAACATCATTCACTTTTTTCTCTTTTTCTACAAAAACTCCATCAAATCTATCCAAATGCTACCTGAAATAAACAGAATTGCACACAACTCAAAGTAACTTCTATAGTGGCTAAAAGATATTCAAATCTTGATTAAACTCAATAATTCAAATGCGAATTCATTAGAAAAAGATAGAAAAAATGCTCATGCATCACATAGTCCTACTCTATTAACTCCAGAGTGAGATAATTGACAGAAAGACTAACTAGTTTCACGTAGTTAAAGATAAAAAATTAGAAAAAAACTTTATTTTTTATTTTTATTGTTTTTACTGAAGCCCTCATGGTCCTTCGAAAAATATGTGAGGGGCCAATACAGATATTCACCATTTAAATAGATGTCTTGCTAACATATGTTTTTAGAATATACTTCTACATAATTGTAGCTATTATTTATAAAAAAAATCAATTATGTTACGTAACCAATCAGAATACTAACTAACTATTATTCCAAAATTCACTTTCACTTTCTTCCTCATAGTAAAGAAGAACAACTGAAACCCTCACCCTTTCTTTCCCTCTCTTATGACTTCTTCCCCAACAGCAATACTCGTTCGCATGGTGCCTCTATCATGGCACTAAAATATGTCCTCTGTCGTTGCCTTTTGCTACCTTGTTGAAAATTTATGTTGTCTACCACAACTCGTCTGCATCGCCTACCACATCGTACCGTTAGCAATGATTTTTTTTTCTTTTTCCTCTTCTTTTTCTTCATCTTTCTTCTTCTTATTATTGTTATGTTTGTGGATGATCTTTTTAGTATGTTTGTGGATAGTCTTTTTATTTTGTTAGATTTTGGATGTTTCTTTTTTTTAAGTTTTTGATGTTCTATTTTGAAATAACTTTGGCACTGATTTTGGATGTTTGTTTTTGTTAAGTTTTGAATGTTTCTTTTTATTAAGTTTTCGATGTTCTTTTTCAGTGATTTTGATTGTTTCTTTTTGTTACGTTTTGAATGTTTCTTCGGTTCCTTGTCCAACATCATCATTCCTTGTCCAATGTCATCATTCATCGCTAGAACAATGTTGTTGTTGCAACATAAGAAACACTTATTTTTGTCTAATAAACTGTTCTCGCCTCTACCCATAACTTCCTGTAGATCTAGATGTTCTTTTCTAATGATTTTAAATGTTTCTTTTTGTTAGGTTTTAGATGTTTTTTGAAATTTTTTTCGTTAGATTTTAAATTTTTTTGTTAAGTTTTGAATGTTGTTTTTTAATGATTTTAGATTTTTTTTATTAGATTTTGTGATATTTTATTTTGTTATAAAGTTGGTGGATTTATTAAAAAATTGGCCAGAAAAGTGTTAGTTATCTAGACTTTTTTTATAGATTTTAATTATTAATTAGTATTTTTGAAAACAAAAAGGGGGATAAGTTATGAAACAGTAAAAATAATTGAATTTTATATTTTTATACAAATTTTTAAATGCTATATTTTGTGAGCACTTAAAAAAGAGAGATTATATTTTTAGCATAAAAGATAAATATTTTATAGTCTCTCATTTTATTATTTTTAATAACATATATATATATATATAAAGTATATACTAATAACAAATTAAAAATGGTACCTATAATAACATAGCTCTTCAAGAAAAATACTACAGCAATATAAGCTCAGAATGAAGAAAGTCGTTCTTAGATATTCAAACAGAATAATTCATGACTGACGAAGGAGACATGCTTAGGGTACGAAATTGTTTTTCATAAGGAAAAAAGTTAATGGTGAGAATTTAAAATTCATACTCACACATGAGCCGTTATTAGATCACAGGTTTTATGATCTTTTCCACCATGATTTCCGTTTTTTCAGATCTGAATCAGAAGCTGTAGTGATCTTCATACAAAAGTTCATTCTGCAATTTCTGACCACAAATGTTTCCCTTTTATTTTTCTAAACCTCCCTTGTCTGTTGATGAAACAGTATTTGAATAGAAGGTTCTTCAGATGAAATGTTACGTATACTTGTATTTGGATAACGAAGTTTATTCGCAAGGTCTTACTCATATGATTTTTTTTTTTAATATACTATTTATATAACGCCCTGTGTAATTTTGTTTAAAGTATAAATATGAAAGAGGGTATCTTACGGTGCATGATATATATATGCCAACAACTAATTTTTTTAATGCTTCACTTTTTATTCCTATTATTCATGTGATGGCATTAAGGTTGTTTGATTAATTAAAAAGTATTCACAGAGAATCAAATCTTAAAAAGAATTTTGTCCATGTGGCCTTCTTCACACACACTCTCTCTCTTCTAGTTGTTTGGTAATGTATGTCTTTGTTCTCCGCTTCCAATTAGAAGAAAATCAATGCAAGAATGTATAGCATGATAACTCATGTTCCCCAATATATAATTAATTGGAATGGAACCAGTAATTAACTCATGATTTTGTAGTTTTATTCAGGTTGTGATCTGAGGTTAGTATTAATTCGGATTAAATGATTGTTTTTAGTACGTATAAAATATTATTTTTTGAATAAATAAGTAAATTTATTCCTGATGGACACTTATTTTTTAAATTAATTTTTAAAATATTTTTTTATCAAATTTTTGTTTAAAAAATTTTAAGTTTGTTACATTAGTTTTTTCATCACTTGTTTTGTCGATAACATCAAAATTTACTAATGTGGTATATTAAGTGCCACCACACAAGGGGCGGAGACAAGTGTTGCATAAGAGCGACAATGTTTCCCAAATTAAAAATTTTAATGTATAAAGCTCATTAGTTTTTATATTAGTCTTTTTTAATTTTAATTTTTTTTCTAGAATTATACTTTTACGTTGGCCTCTCTTAAAAATTATTCTAACTCCGTCCTGCATCACACTAACTGTAATACGTACTCATCTAACAGTCCTAATTAATTATTATTAACATGATAAGTTTACGAAATTATATTAAATTAATTTCAAATTAAAAGATCTTGAGGTATTAAAAGTCTTCATTTTGGAGTTAATAATTGTTCTAATTTCATAAAATTATTTTATTAAAAGTCAATTAGAATTATTAAATATATAATATATTGTCACTTAGTCAAGTATATATATAAGCAAATTCTAACACTATTAATAATAGAAATGAGAAAAGAATTAATATAACTAATTTAAAATCTTTGACTTTAATAAATGAATTTAATTAAATTTAAAAAAAACTAATTTAAAAAATTATTTTTTTAAAAATGAATTTGACTATTTAATATTTACTTTTTTTTTCTTTATCTGATAAATTAAAAGTCATCTATTTTTACTTTCACCAATAATTTGTTCTATTAAGTGTTAAAGTGACAAGCTAAAATATTGATATTTCATATAATGTTAACTGAGTATTTTAATTGTCCATTCAGTCTGCCACTTTAGTATTTAAAAAGGAATAAACTAATGACAATGATTAATAAATTTTATCAAATTAATTTTTTTTTTGGAGACTGAAACAGAAAACAAAAATAATAAAATCTAAAAACTTTTGTAAACCAAAATAAATATCAATTCGGTCTCAAGCTAAGAAAAATATAGGAGTTTGATAGATTACTATATTAAAATATGTTATGTGAATATTAAAAACTATTTATTAAATTAGTATTATATATTTATGTCTAAATATATAAAATATTTAATTTATTTTTAATATTATTTTGTAATCTAACATATAATAGCTAATCGTTGTTTGATGGTGAAAACTCAAATATAATCGACTTTACGTAAAGTAAAGTTAATAGTTGAGAGTCGTTAGATGAAAATTTAGTCAGATTAGTCAAATCATCTAACGACTCTCAACTATCAACTTTACGTGAAGTCGACTTTATCTGAATTTTCACATTGTTTGATGTACATAGCATAGCATAGTTGTATTAGATTAGTTTTAAAAATGAGATACTAAAAAGACAAATTAAATCATCTGTCTCGCTCGTTTTTTTAAATGTAATACATCGAATTGAATTATAATGTGTTTTAGCTAAGATCCGAATTATTCATTAACAAAAGTACTTATAGTCTTAACAAAAACCGTAACTATAAGTCTAAAACCGTGACTATAAATCTATGGTCATCTTTTTTACTAGTTATAATCACGGTTTTTTATTGTTGTAGTGATTGGATTTTTTTTTCCCCTTCAAATTTGCAAGTAGAGAAAATTAAAGCTATGTGGTTTGGTTCGATGAGGTGCCCCCATGATACACCCACTAAGCATAGTTGTTGTTTGAAGACATACAAACAAACGCAGAAAGAAAGAAAGAAAGAAGAGAGACAAGAAGGTCCCCATTGGTTTCATGTGTTTGTATGTTAAAGACACAACACATGGCATCTTCTCTTCTTATTTCTCGCACCCCACTTTTTCTCTTTTTGCTCCGATCCTTGTTTCTAGCAAAATGCTTCCCATCTATCAACTTAATCTTCCTCTTCCCCTCCTTTAACTATTACTTAACATTATCCTCTTATTATTATTTTATTTTCAAACTATCTGCTTATCTATGTTGCCTTCAAGTCTTGTTTTTTTCATTAACAACCGGGAATCAAACTCAAAAAGTAACCAAATAACTAATGAGCAATTATTGCTTCTAGTGATGGGGTTCAAAAATTAATAATTTTTAATGTGCATATAACATAGTTATTATTATAAAAATAAAAAATTAACAAAAAATCCATAAACTAAAATTTGAGTAATGTGATGATGGTCATACTTTGTCTTTCTATCTTCACAACTGTTGTCTTATTTGATTATATATTAACCAAGTGAATGGTCTTATATATAAAATATCATTTACAGTTAAAATTGACTATTAAAATCAATGAATTAATATATATAGTTTAATTTATTTTTAACGTGTATTTTATATTTTTATGTAAATTTTATATTATTGACTAATTTTAATAGTCAATTTTAATATATACCTTACCTCGTTGATATTTTAATAAACTACTGTTTTTGAGTTTAAGTGCTAGTGAAGTTTGAAAGTTAGACTCAACGTAAAAATGATTTAATTAAATAATATACAATAATATGTAAAACCTATAAGTTTATTATTTTAAAATGTTAAGATACAATAATATTACCACCTACATTTGTAGCCTACACATTTGATCTATTGGTATGAATCTTCTGTATTCCTCCCTAATATAGTATCTTTTTACGGAAAACAATCTTGATATTAATTATTTTACTTCAAAAATATTACATACACACATCAAAAATAATTATCGAATTGATTATTATAAATTTTTGTATAAATATATATTATTTAATTTATTTTAATATGTATTTTATATCGTGATTAATTTAATAATTGAATTTTAGGATTCACCCACTGTTGTTGATTTTAATTAGTTGAAACCACATATGTCTTACACAAAAAAGTATAAGTCTATGCATGTTTCATAAGAAATATCCTTTTCACTACCAATTCTTCGTAAGCAAAACCGACACTACATACTAAAGAAAAGAAACATTTTATGACTTTTACCGATAACGTGTTAGTTGTTGGTCTTATTTGGAGTAGATATTTACAATAATTTGGAAGTAATGCCATCTTTAGATAGAAGAAACTAAGGAAATTTTGTTTGGACTGTGTCTCATCAAAGGCACCGAGGAAGATGTTTTAAATGTGAATTTTGTGAAAAAAATTATAGAGTGAAATGAGTGATGAAGTTTTTTCAAAGTGGAAAGTGGTCAAAGGATGCAAATGTGACATGGTTTATCCTAATTCCCAACGCCAACATAGATGATGCAAAAACACGTGACTTCAAGTCAATAAGTATAAATGGGATGCTTATATAAAGTTGTTTTTGCTTGATTTTAAGTGGATTAAGTTTGTATCAAAAATCTCAATTTGAAAAATGGATACAAATTCTCTAAAAAAGTGAGTTCGACTTAGATTTTATTAATTTAGTGTCAAGATTAATTAAAATATCAAGACTTGCATACCATTAATTAAACAAAATAAAAAATACAATTTAATATAACTTAAAAAGGAATTGACGTAAATGAAAAGATAAATATTTAAAAATAATAAATAAAAAGACGAACAAAGCTTAAACGAGTAAGTAAACAATTAAATTGAAAAAAAAAACAAAAAACAAAAGACAAAAGGAATAAAAACAAAATGAATTGACCTCAAACACTTCCATATACTTGCACTCCAGGACTTTTTTTTGAAGCAGGTGTAATTTTGGGATTTTGAAAAATTTTAGTGTAGTTTTGAGATGTTGAAAATTGAAGTCCCTTTGAATCTCTTTCATTATTTGACCCTCTTATTTATAGAAAAAATCCAAGCTGTGTCTAAACAACTATTAATCTCTCTCCTAAGTTCTAATTTTACTTATTCTCCAAGCCTCACTAACGATCACCATGCCTTGGTTATGAAGGAATAACCCCATGTTTACTTTCACCGCGAGTTACAATTTATTTCTCACGTGTTATTTAGTTCGACTTGGACTGAATCTTTCTTCGACCTTCAACATGCTAATTCGACTAGTATATCTCTTATTAGTTTTCATTAGGATCAAGATTATTATCAGGTGTCAAACTATTTGTGCTTAACAAAAGTCATGGCAAAATTGAAGCCCTAGCAAATGGACTGAGTATAGTCATGTTAGAGCTTGTGGCAGATGATAATGAAATTTTAATAGCTTGTGACATAGTGCATTGGCTGAAAAGGAAAAGATGGAATGTCTCTATTGATTTCATTAGATAGAGCAAACTAAACAAAAAATTTAACCATAAATAATAATAATAATAATAATAATAATAATAAATTATAATATACTAAAACTACTAGAAAAAATACTATATAAAATCATACTAGAAAAAGCATTAAAAAAAATTATTAAACATGTTTCAAAAATAATATTATAATATTAGCACATAGTTACTCTATACAAAATTAATTCTATAAAATCAATTTAATTTAAATTCTAGTTTTGTCAAATAACCAATTCAATCACGTGCCTAAAAAGTCGGGTGGCCTTGGTATCTAAGATACTACAAGCACGGCCACCTTTTTTATTTGTTATGTCCGCGTGTGAGACCCATTTTACACATAACACTCATCGATATTCGTTCGACACGTGTATTTTTTGTGTCCAACCGTATCTCAATAAAAATAAAGAATTTTTTTTGACACACCTAAATATCATAGCATGTCAGCATGTTTAATCTTATTCTTAATATATATTTTTGAAATGAGTTTAAAAATAGTATATATTATTAATTATTAAAATAAAATATATTTTAAATATTTTATATAATTAAAAATAAATATTAAACATAATTATAAAATTAATTTATATTTTAATATTAATAAAATACCAAAATATTATTATAATTTTTTTTTAAATATTTTACATTATATATACATATATATCGTGTTCCCGTATTTTATAAAATTTTAAATTCATATATTTATGTGTCTTATATCGTGTTGTATTCTGTATCTGTATCAATGTCCGTACATCATAACTAAAATATTTTGCTAAAAATTACTATTTTATTTTTCAAATGATAGTGAATGTAATAAATTAGATCCCATCAGATGTCTTTTTACACAACGGTTATCTATTAAATGAGGTTCATGGTAAAGTATTTGCAACATATCATTTGAGAAAGATTACATAAAAGAAAAAAAATTGTTAATGGGTTAAAGATAGAAGTTAAAAATGGTGAGAGGACACAATTTTAGGCCAATATATGGTAAGATATTCTAAAATTTATTCCGTTAGTTTTTATAATTTTATTGAATTTTTAATTAAATTTTTATATTTTTTAATTAAATTTTTATATCATATTAAATTTTGTAATTAAGTTTAATATTAACGAAATGTTCTGTTAAATAAAGCAAATATACCACATATAAAGCTCCTTGTGAGTTGAAAACTTGAATCATTGGTCTTAAAATGTGATTTTTGAAAGTATTGTATTACACTATGTGGGAGCTTAGTTTGGTATGTCTTTATATTCTATGAACAGGGTCCGAAGTATTTTGATGCTCCAAATAGTGGTGGATAGGAACTTGCTATAATTGTGGTGAAGAAGGACATGCTGCAGGCAACTGTACAACAGCTAAGCGCAAAAAACCATGCTATGTATGCGGTAGTTTGGAGCATAATGCTAAACATTGCACCATGTTTTCTTTGTTTTCTCATAAGTATAGAAAATGGACAAATTAATAAATTTATATTTTATATACAATTTTTTTAATATTTATTATTAATAAAAATTTAATTATAAAATTTAATATAATATAAAGATCTAATTAAAAGAATATATAAAAATTTAATTAAAAATTTAATAAAATTATAAAAATCAACAAAATAATTAAACTAAAAATTTCTTTCTAGGATGAATTTTTTTTGTTTTTAAAGAGAATTATCTCTATTTTATCATTTATGCAACATGTTATAGCCTATATACCACCCTTTTTAGAGGTCGTGAGGATATATTTATTTCTACAAGTAATCTAACAAAAATTCATTTATGATGAAGTAAGAAATTATAATTTTACCAGCTCGTATGGCAACTTGGCAAGGCCTACTAATTTGCCAAAAGTCAAGGTGTTCGGATAGTTGCCGAAAAACTAAACATACACTCTTTTTAACGATTCTGTTATATATTTAATTTTTTTTTATCATTAAGTTTAACTAATTAAGTTGGTCTAAGTCTAATAAAAATTAATTTTATTAGTAAAAACATATTTATAGTTTTATATGTTCCAATTTTTCATTAATGTGAATGTTTATATCCTGTATTCCTTCTTTTTTATGGTTTTTTTGTATGTTTTTTTTTATCATTTTTTTTATTGCTACTTCTGCTATTGTCTGTATTTTTTTTTTTTCTTCTGCTTGGTAATTTTATAATATTATGTATTTTTTTTATTTACTTTTTTATTTTTTTTAAGAGGATAAAATAAGAAAATTATGATAACTGTGAAATAAGAAGGAGAAGATGAACAAAAAAAGAAGATGATAATAATAAAGAAGAAGAGAAAAAAGAATTTTGAGTTATGTAAAATTTATAAAAAAACAGCATTGAAATTTTTTAATCATAATACAAAAATTTTTAATTTTAACATTGAAATTTCTTAGTGTAATATAGGTCTTGTTAAGAGAGTAAAATAAGAATTATAAGAATGTGAAACAAGAAGAAGAAGAAGAGGAGGAGGAGGAGGAGAATGAGGGAGGAGAGTTTTAGATTATATAAAATTTATCAGAAAAATAATATTGAAATTTTTTAACCGGGACACAGAAAATTTTTTATTTTGACACTGAAATTTCTTAAACATAAAATTTTTTTTTAACCGTGTTATTTTCAACTAAATGATATACTTTTCTTATTATTGAATTAGTTAGGTGGTATTCAATTCATATATAAGAGATTTAACCATTTCTGTGTCATTTACAATAAATTGATGTACTTTTTTGTGCTAAAATATATTTGAGTGTATTTTGTTGGTTGAGTGAGTTAATATTTTTGAACCTGTGATTCTTTAAAAAAATTTTGTGTCATTTATCAAAAATTTATGTATCATTTCTAACTAAAAGATGTGTTTTGTTATCACTTATCACTAAATTATTGATTTTGTAATATTAAACTGAAAAAGAAGAAAACGAAGAGGAAGAGTTTTGAGTTATGCAGAATTTATCAGAAAATAGTATCGAAATTTTTTAACCATGACAAAAGAATTTTCTTAATTTTAACACCGAAATTTTGTAATCATGACATAAGTTTTTGTTAAGAAGGTGAAAATGAAGAAGAAGAAGAAGAAGAAGATGATGATGATGAATTGATGATAAAGAAGAAAAAGAGGAGGAAGAATGAAAATTTTAAATTGTGCAGAATTTATCAGAAAAATAGTATAAAAAATTTTTAATTATAACAAAAAAAATTATTTTGAACACAAATTTTTCAAGTATAACATAAAAATATGATATACTTTTTAAACTAATTAGATGATATTTAACTAAGAAAAAGATAATAATAATAACAACGAAAGAATACGAAAAAAAATTAAATAAAAAAAAAGAAGAAAAAGAAGGACAAAGGAAAAGCAGCATGAGTGTAAAAGTAAAAAGAAAAAAAAATAAACACGTTCAAAAAATATAAAAAAAAAACACGCATATAATACGTGGCATGTAATATAAAAAATAATTATAATAATTTGATTAGCCTTAATTAAATAATCCACCTGATTGTAGAATTTTTTTGCTCTCATAAATATATTCTTTTTAAAATTATATTTAATTATAAATTTTATTAAAACTTTCCCGTATTATTCTTTTAACAAATTTTCTACACGCATTTGTTATGTGATACTTGTTAACAAGATTCTTTTATTATTATTAATTTTATTGAAAACTGTAATCTCAATTATTGATTTTGTCCTATAACAAGAATCTGATTTTGTCCACTAACAGTTTATTACTATTAAAAAATTCTACATATTTTTGCCTCATTAGAAGACAGAGTTGGCTCAAGTAGCAATTAGCATTTAAGAAGAATAAATAGCAACAGATCTCTACACTATTTTGGGACAATGGCAAGAAGACAGAACACACAAACGGTAAACAGCCTCAACAGAAAAAGGACCTCTCTAATTCAGATCCCTGCATTTCAATGTGGCCAGCCAATCTTATGAAAATTTACTATGTACTCGTACCATCAATTTTCTTTTAATTAAATACCAGAAAAAACCCCACAAGTTTTTAGGTATCGATGGAATATAGACATAAGGTTTTAGTCACTTTTATAGAAGGATTTTCTTTTATATAATAATAACTTGCTTGTAACCTAATAATTTAGCGGTGATACCATGTCACTCTTGTGTAGATGCATGTGTCCATTCACTAAGTTATTCTTATACAACTATGTTAAGTAAAAAATTAGTCACTAAATTGATTAAATCTTTGAAATAAATTTTTAGATTTATAATATTTATTATTTTAGTTTTTTAAGTCTAAAATTCATGATACTAATTTTGAAATTAAATTTTGTGCATCATATTAATTTTTAGAGTTTTTTATCAGTGAGTTAACTAATAAAATGCTGAACTGATTTAGATTTGTTATATCGAATACAGAGTTAAATAGTATCATTTTATTTTGACATTTAAACAAAATAAAAATCAAAAGACAAAGAAAAGTTTATATAATATACTAACTATTTTATGTCTATTATCTAAAACGACTTTGTTTTTGTTTTGTTTAAATACCAAAATAAAACGACATCATTTAGCCTTATGTCTAATTTAGTAAATAAGAACTATCTCAACATTCTGTTTATTAACTCAATACCAAAAACGATTTAGAGACCAATATAATGTCTAGAGCTAAATCTTGAGTACCAATATAATAAATTTTAAATTTAAAGAATTAAAATGATAAAAATTATAAATTTCAAGAACCACTATAATTTATAAATAAAAATTTAGTCTACTAAATTAATTATCTATATAAAACATATTCAAATATAAAATATATATTAAAATATATATATATATATATATATGCTAAATAATTTTTTATTATCATAATTGTATTCGTTATAATAAATGGGACATTGTTAATTTGTCTACCGTGCAAATTATTCATAGTACAAAATATTCTCAACAGTTAAAAATATAGAGTAATAATTAAAATAACATCAAAATTAAAAATCAACACACACACATATATATAAGAATATTATTAGTACTTCTTCATGTCTATCTTACGTTATTATAAATTAATTGATTATTCATATATAAAATGACCAAATATTTAAATTTTATAAGTTGATAATTGAAAGTAGTATAATCAAATTTTATAAATAATATAATCAAATTAATTTTACATTTATAATGAAATATAAAAAATTATAAGACAATGGCGGTAATAATTGATTTTTGGTATTTATACGCAATGTTTAATTATTCTATTGTAAAAATTTGGTTATTCTTGTAATTGATTATACTATTAAAAAAATATAAAATATATAAATATAAATAAATATATAATAAATAATTTGGTGGTTAATTTTTAATATTTATAGAATATTTTTGTTTCTTTTATAATTAACAAAAGTGCTATATAGAGAGAGATAAAATCAATCGCTATATATTTGTATATATTTACATATTTTTCACATGTTTTTTTCAATAGAGTAATCAAAATTGCTTAAAATTGATAGAATAAATAAGAATTTTCTTAAAATTTATGTGGGTTCTAAATTGTCTCCAAATTGATAAAGTAATCAAGAAATATATACACACTATATACTAATGTAGGTATATAACTTAGGTCGATATTATTATAAAAATTTTACAATTATTTTTATATAAAGATGTATATTTTTTATCGTTAAGATAATAAATTATAGAGTTTAGTTTTAATAAATTATAAAAGTATTATCTTTTTTCAAAATATGACCAAATAAATAAAATATACTTTTAATATAAAGACTTTTTACAAAAAAATATTTTTAATGTCTTCATTTGAGTATTTACCTATAACTTATGCTTCTATTCGTTTAATATGTATAAATACTAGATTAATTAATATGATAACTTTATATTCTCTTAAGGAATAATTTTTATTTAAACATTATAAATAAGAAAAAGTATTGCGACACATAATATAACTGCTCATGTTAGCATAATGATAACATAGCAGATAATACGTGAACGAATAATGTTGCGACACATAATATAAATTAACTTATGGTTAAATAATATTGTAACATATGACACACGTCAGTATATCACGTGTCACTGATCGTGTAACACCCTTACTAACAGAATGTCACGCTTTCGGCTGCGCCATTCTGATAGCGAAAAGTATTACAACGACTTCATATATTTAATAATAAAATAGGGCCTTTGATTTGAAACCATTCGCTATTTTTTTTTAAGAAAAAGGAAAATACTTTTTAACTGAAAATAAATAAGCATATACATATATACAAAACTTCTTACTCAAGCAAGTTACAAATATTATATTATATTATATATATATATACATGCTATTACAGTCACGATTCTTATCCGTCTTACAAGAATATAACAATAAAGGCGAGGAAAAGTCTATAACATATGTATACAAACAAAAACAACATATCTAATAACTTAACAAAAATTTCGCAGGCTTCCTCGTCCGTCCTGAAAAGATAAAATTGTAGGGGGTAGGAACATCGTCCTCGAAAGGGTTCTCAGTAGAGGGTTTAAGAATTGTCATAAGAAAATACGTATAAAGAAAAGAATTGATTTCAAGGCAGTGATTATCGTTCGTCCTATGAATCTTTTAAAAACCAATGGCTAATCATCCAAAACTTTTTCAAAAACCAATATTTAAGTATCCAGAAAATCCAAAACCTTTCTTTTCTTATAAGAAAATCTTAATTAGTTTTCTAGACTGTATGAATGATCAATATGTTCCAAGCATATGTTCATTAAGTCTATGCTGAACCAGCTTGATTTTTCATACTTTACTAAAACCTCAATCAGAAATCAATCACGGCCCCCAGCTCAAGTAACTCAATCAAATCAACAATCAAATCATTACATCAGGAAAACAACGCTCAACTTCACCACCACCAGCATAAGGGATATCTTAGTTGCATACACATACAATACAAACAAGGAAAACACAGATAGGATGCAAATACAACAAATACGGCAAATAACAAATAAGCATATTAAACAAATAGACAAACCAAAACCATGCACACTCAAGCAAAACATACAAATGCATATGATGTATGCTTGTCCTATAGCTGATGAGTCTCATCTGTCGGTTATATAGCCAACCCGACATGTCTTGGTAGCTAACCATGGATATCCCTCTGTGCACGCATCCCCACTCAATAATATCCTTGAAAAAATGTCAAGCTCAATTTATCCATGGGTGAGACAACCCAAGCTCAGATTCATATATATATATATATATATTTGCATGTCCATGAAGAACTTGACAAGTTAAAGTGCCTGGTCACATCTTGTGACAGAGGGTCAACAATGTCACAATGTCATAATCTTTTATAAAAAATTCATACTCAAAACTTAACTCATTCTTTTCTAAATAAATTAAACTCAAAACGTATTCGTTTTTTTAATAACTCAAAATCAAATCATAAAATCCTTAAACTCAAATCTTTCTAAATTACCACTTCAAACAAAACCTCCAATTTTCATAAAAATTTCGACAACATCTCCTCTAAAACTCGGACTTTTGCCACCCTGCTCAGGTTCCATCCAAACATTCCTCAAATCCTTCTTAATCATTTCCAAATAGCAAATCATTTTCAATAATCAAACAGTTTTCAAACATAAAATCCTTTTCAAATTTATTTTAAACCAAATTCCGATATCAAATCAGGTTCAATATCAAACTAAATTTCAATATTAAATCTCTTCCAACCTAAATCAATTCCAATATTAAATCCTTTCTAAAATAAAATCATTTCCAGAATTAAACTAGATTTTAATATTAAATCTTTTCAAAAGTTAACTCATTTTCAATAACAAATTAAAATATTTTAAATCTCAAGAAAATCAATTCGACAACCGTCAATTTAACAAAATTAATAACTCAAAATATTCAACCTTTTCAAACAGCCAATAATTTCACTAGACAAACAATTACAATCATCCAAAGTAACTTAATTCAGTCCATAAGACTTACAAAATCACAAAAATATACTTTTCGCATTAATAGCGACTTGTAACAATTCTTGAAAGTAAAATAAGTTTAAGAAAAGTGCCCCTACTTTGAATAATCGAAACCCATAAACCAAACGCGTCAAAGAACCCTTTTCTCTCAGTTCGCAATCAGCGGCAGCTACTACCACAGCTGCACTATACCTGTAGCCATGACAACAACTTAAAATCACTAACATGCAATAACTGGAACTCGATCCTATCATAAAAACGCCGTAAATTCCTCAGCAACATATAATGGAACAACGATTAAAAGGATTTTCGGAGCAAAACAATTCATCGTACAAAGAAAGGAACCAAGAATGAAGCAGTAGCAGCTTTGGCGGCAACCTCTAATCCACAACAATGGAAACCACACCGACAACATCCCTTCCCACTGTCACCTTCTCTCTTCCTGTCGTCTAGTTTCCAGTGGCAGACTCACCCATCAGCGGTGAAGCAGAACAGCGGTAGTCCTCTCGTGCGTCTTCCGTTTGTGATTCCACGGCAGTGATAGAGACGAGTTCGGCGCTGAAGATCTGACGAAGTTGGCGGTGACAAGCTCCCTCTCACACGTTGTCTCTCTTCTCGGCGACAGAACGGCTCCTTGCGCTTGCTTTCTCTCCCTCCTCGATAGAGTGCAGATCTGACGACGACATGGACCCTGCGAAGATGATGATGTATGTGACACGACGACGAGGACCTCACAACCTTAACCAGATGTGGCGTGCAACGGTGACGTGAACTCAGACGGCTTCCCTCTCTTCGACTGAGCTCCCTCACGCGGTTCCTCCTCCTCCTCTGAGCAATGTTGACGACGGCAGTAGAAGTGACGCCCGCTGGTGCCGTCACCTTCTCTTTCTCCTCTCTTCTGATCGCAACCCTCCTCTCTTCTCTCTTAATCCATTCTGCGTATGTTTGGGTTTTGTTTTGTGTGTATCGAGGAAGAAAGGGTAAAAAGCGGGGGTGAATGGCGATTGTGGATAAGGGTGGAAGTGAGTGTGTGTGTGTGTAATAGATTTAAGATTAGGGTTAGGATTTCAATTTGAAATTTTTTTTAGATAATTTGGTCATTTTAATCAAATTATGATATAAAGTATTTGATGAGTTTGAAAAACTCTAAATTAACATTTGTGATGACTAAACATTATTAATTTAATTAATTGCAAAAATATTAATTCATATATGGTGATCAAGTTAATTTTTGCTATGCAGATTTAGCAATGGACCGAAAATAAAAGAAAATGTTGCAAGCCCAAAATGCTTTATAAAAACTTTCAGCATTGATACAAAGTGCTTTGATTATTGGGGCTGAATTATTATTCTTATTATTGGGCCAAAATGAATCTCTCCAAAGCCCAACTATGATCTATGCTAAGTGATCCAATGCTTGATCCAAAAAAATCTATCAAGAAAGCAAATGTTATGATTTGCCTTGTGCCTTCCAACGGATTCCATTTCTCATTAAGGATGGATTTCAAAATTTTAACTTGGTAGCATTGGAAACATAAATGAGAGAGACAATATGAGTGACATGATTGATGTGTTTAATGCTACACGCCACTCTAGCAAAGGAAGTAAAAGCAACTCATTTTAATTAATTTGTTCAGACACACTTGATTGCTTTTCTTCACATTTTATCTTTTCTCTCATCACTTTCCTTCTCTTCTTCGGTTATTACACAGCAAACCATGGAAGCAAAACTTAGCCACCGAAATGAAAGAAGAGCACGCTACAAGACCATTTCAATGATGGCAAGAAAAAGAAAACAAAAAGTATGCCGTGGCTGAGATTCTTATCACTTGTGGAAAGATTTTGTGATGGGATCTTAGCTTCTCCATACCAAAAATGGTTGAAGAAGATTTCGGCCAGCAAGGAGGAGATTCTTGGAGGCATGGCTTGTCTCTGATTCTGCTCAACCACCACAGAAGGTAGCTAGGGTGGCTACGTGATGGAAGAGGCAGAGATTGGAGCAGATGAAGCCATCATCATCATGAAGCATCAAGGGCCAGAAATCCATCTTGGAGAGCAAACCAAGGATGGAGCGCTCAGGTTGATGAAGTCTGATGACCAAGGAAGAACTAGAGGTATTTGCATGTTGGATTTTGCATGAGTTACCTCTTCTCTCTCCCTGGCCGAACCGGTTATGGGTGAAGAAAAAGAAGTTAAGCTTGGTTTTTGTTTCAATTGTGAAGGCTTCTCCTCTCTATAAAAGGGGTGAATAGTCACGGTTTGATTCAAGGAGTCAGAAGTAAGCAGTGAGAGTGCAAGGCACAGGATTCTCATAGCTACCTAAGCTTACAGATTTTTTTCTCCTTCAATGTATTCTGTTTAGTATTTTTCTGTTTAATTTTGTCATGTCTTGAGTCTCATGGAAAAAAGCAAACAGTGAGGTTTGTATGAAAAAGTCATAGAGCAAAAAAAGGCAAAGAGTGTAAAATTAAAAGAAAAAGACATAGATGTCCTTAGAGTTCCTTTGTTCATCTATGTTGTGTTTCATGATTCTGTGGGAATCCCCTTGTAAGTTGGGTTATCACTTTACAGTCTGTAATCAGGAAGATTATAGTGAAATTCCATCATTGTTGTGATGGAGACTGGATGTAGGCTGCATTGCACTTAGCAGCTGAACCAGGATATATCTGGGTGTAATTTTCTCTCTCTTCAACTCCATTTCTGTTTCTGCTGCACAGGAGCTAAAACAAAAAATATCTCGTGCCAAGTGACGAGACAAAAATAAAAGTCTCGTGGCTAGGGACGAGACAAAAATAAAAAAGTCTCCTCAAAGACCAAAAAGTGTAACCACGCAAAAAGGGGGCTAAGATTCAACCCCCCTTCTCTTAACCACTGAAAACCATCAGTATTAATTAAAAATCTAATTTAATCCCTTAAAATTACTTTAAAAGTATTATTTAATTCTCAATTTTTTAATTGGCTTTTAATCAAGTATTCTAATTTCAAATTGGAGATAATATAATTAATTTTTTTTGTTTATAAAAATTAAAGTATTAAATTCCAAAATCTCAATTATTTAAACTAAATCATATAAAATTCTTATTCTTTTACAATTGCTAAGTATTATAATTTAAATATATAAAATAATTCAAGAATTATAAAATTAAGTAAAATTTTTAGTTTAATTATCAAAACTTGATTTAATTACTTTAATAAAATAATTTTTGAAAATAAAGTGTTTAATTAATAAATAAATTGAAATTAACTCATAATAAGATTTTTCAAAAATTCTTAGTCTTACATTTTATCCACTTTATAAAAATTTTCGTCTTCAAAAATTAAAGTAATACACAAGATATTATATAGTTTTAATATTTTACTTTCGAATATTTTAGAAAAGCATGAAGTTTTAGCATATATATAAATTTTTAAATACCAAATAAGCCATAAGACTTAGATATAAGAGAAGAGTGTGGTGTAAAGCAGCAATCACAAGATAGGCTCAAAACAAAGAGATTACATGGTGTTAACAATTTATCAAACATTGAAGAAACATAATAAGGTACAATTTTTAAGATAGGTGTTTGCAAAAGCAATGTGGTAGATAGGCCAACGCTCTTGTTCCCTTAACTCATCAATCACTAGACGCTTTCCAACTCGCTTATAACTCCCCAAAAACGTTCTTACTCTTTAATTTCATGATTTCATTCTGTTGCACATATCTGATACATCCGTGGTACTAATTAGTTTTCACATCAAACCTTAAGGTTTTAACTTTTCACGCTTTAACATAGCTCACCATCACAACTTCCAACTGTACTTTACTGAATAAGTTATCTAAAAATAAAGTTTTTAATGAATAAATAAATTAAACTTAGCTTATAATAAGATTTTTCGAAAATTTTAGGTCTTACAAATTAACTCGTCATCATATTATTACACGTGATTAAATCATAAAGTGACATATGTTATTAATAGTACATATTAACATAATTAATACAATTAAAATTTCAGAGATAATTTTAATTCATAATGCCAATTTTAAGACCACTTTAGAATGTAAATCCCGTAATAGTCATTGAAATTTATGTAATTACAAAAAATGGCTATCGAGATCTAAATTTTTTTATATTGGTCTCTCATATAGAACTCCGAGAACTATAATGATTCATGTGTCATTTTTAGTGCTAAGTCAGCTGTGAGAGCGCTTATGTGGTCATCTTTTACAATGCTAGACGGTCCCAACAATTAGGTGACGTGAATTCATTTTAATTTAGACCCAATTTAGTCTCTTTCCATTTTATAATTCTATATCCAAAATGTGCAAAGTGTGTTTTTTATCTTCTTTTTATTTCTTTTTTTCTTCTTCTCCATCTCTTTATTTTTACAAAGTGAATATATGGTTTCAATTGAACAATATTTTTCAATTAAATCAATTTGAAACTACTAGAACTATCTTTAATAGAAGTGAACAATATTTTCAATGCATTTCATAGCATTGCAACATTGCAACCAAAACAAAAATAGATAACATAATACTTCAACGATTAAAACCCCCTTGTATGAAGGACTAAACCATAGCTCATATTCATCAATGAAGAATTCAAGAATTAAAATAAATAAAATAAAGCGAGTTTAATTTAAAAGTTCAGCTCACAGATTGAAGTAAACACAGCGCAACATACAGCAAAAATAGATGCAAAAAATATTTTAACAAGGATAAATGAAGGGAGAACATATGAATAAATCGAAAACAAATAGTGCTTTACTAATTGGTAATTAGGATTTTATGAAGGAGCTCAAAAGAGCAATTAGTATAAGAATGAGTACTTGATCTAAAGAGATAGAGATATGAAGGAGCTCAAAAGAGCAACTAGTATAAGAATGAGTACTTGATCTAAAGAAATAGAGAAAAAGAAAAAAGAGAAATGAAGAAAAAAAATGAAAAATACGTTCTATATAAATTAGAATTATAAAATAAGAGAGGAATTAAATAGGATTCAAATTAAAATGAATCTACGTTATTTAGTCGTTGAAATTGTCTAAAATAATAAAAAATATCTATATTAATATTTTGACAACTGACTCAACGCTAAAAATAACGCAAAAATTATTATAATACCCAACATTCTATTTAAGAAACCACTATAAAAATTTTAAGGGAAAGTATGAGGAAACAATACACTTATTGTACAATGCATACAATGGGGTTTAATTGAAATTAAAAATAAATAATGGGTTATTAATTAATTTCATATTATTTTTAATTTGAAATCTGAAACCATTTAAAATTACTCTTAATTATAGATTCAAATCAATCATTTAGGTTAAAACAAGAATCTCCCTGGCGGCATCTCCTCCTCGGTTACACGGCTGCCCCATGCGCTAATTTCCACCTCCCAGAGCAGTCAACTGCCCAACACTGTGTCCTGTTGATCGGCTTCCTCCTTCAGCTACGATTGAACAGTCCACCACCAATAACAACTAACCAACCAGCGCCGCACTCTCCTCCGCACAGAACGCAGCCGGTTTTGACTCCTTCAGAATGGCAGAATCGCAAGAAGAACGTGTTTCAAGCGAGGATCCTCCTTTATGCACTTCACCTAGCCGAAATTCATTAATGGAGGTCGATATAGTGGAACCGCTAGATTGTGTAGCCTCTGAGGTTTCAGAAAATTTATCATACGAACAAGGAAACTTAGCCGACGATGTCGCAGGCCATGGTCACAAGTCGAACAAGGTGAGCAATTAGGATCCTTAATTTCTGCCATGGATGTTTATTGTGCGTTTAGTTTTTATGTTTAGTCACAATGTAAATGAGTACTTTAATTGTATGGTTATTGAAACATGCAATTGTAAGCAATCAGTTGAGATGCAAATAAATTTATGTTTGTTTTATATTTAATGGTATCATTACATGCATTGAGGATTAGCTAAAATTAATTAACCATTGCATGCGTATATGATTACATCCAGGAAGCATATTTTCGTACGTGTTTTTGTATATGAATCTATGCTCTCTTCATTTTAAATGGTATCTTTATTTGCTAATCATTCTATTATGGACTTACGTGCTTATATGGATGATGGGATAGCATAATTTAATTTTTTGGTATGCTTATATGAATACATTTTTATCTATGGTGTCCGTATATTATCCCTACGTGATGATCAAGCAAGTATTTAAAATAGATAACCATAGGGTGATTCAGTGGCTGAATTTGTTTACTGAATTGAAGTGAATGCTACTTGTATTTGCAACATGCTAACCATGAAATGCTTATATTAGTGTTTTAATCATGTAATGGTATGTTTATATGCTCACTGCATATTTTTTTAGTTATATGCTGATATGCTTCATGCCTTTTATTTGGTTATTTTTCATGCTTATATTAGTGTTTTAATCATGTAATAGTATGTATATATGCTCACTGTGCATATTTTTTAGTTATATGCTCATATGCTTCCTGCCTTTTATTTTAATATTTTTCATGCTTATGGGATTATGTAGTTAATGAATGATGTGCTTATGTTCTTCTTGCATCTGAAGAAACGAGATATGTAAATATACAGGAAAAAAATTTTGTGGCTGGAGTGAAAAAAGAAGCCACTAAAGGGTGAGTAAGGCCCTTAACTATTAGCCAAAATAGAACAAATAATTCCTAATGATTTTCATTGAATGAGAAAAAAACAAATAAATGGTGAAAATTAATTAAATAATACATGAAATGAAAAAAAAAAAAATCTCTTTGCTTGTTTTGTAGCTGTTGATGTGTTTTCGGTGATTGTTTTAGAGATTTTATTGAAATGAGTTTTGATCAGGATCTACCTCCTTTTGGTTACTCTGTTTGTGTGGGAATTTTAGGCCACGCAATTGTCGGATGTTACAGATGTTGAAAGTGAAGAGATGGAGCTTGTTGATGAGGTATTGGAGTCTAGCTTACTTTTGTGTACTCATAATGTTCATGTTTGATTTGATAACTAATGGTAATTAATTTTTCATTCGAATTAATATAAAATATAGTTACCAGATCATGGTTGCCTACAAGAAGACGAGATACCAAGAATTGGAATGCGGTTTGCTCAGTTACAGATGGCTCATGACTTTTATGTGACCTATGCAAAGAAAGCTGGATTTGCAACTAAGATAAGGACGACAACATTTGATAAGATCACAAAGGCTCCCATTAACCAAGCTATACATTGTAATTGCGACGGGATCCGCGAGTCTCGTGTTAAAGCACCAACGCGGAAGAATACAATTTCAGCTGCTGGGTGCAAGGCAATGATATATGTAAAGTTTGATAAAGACGTGCAAGACTGGGTTTTGCTCAAGGTTGACTTGACGCACTCTCACCCCTGTTCACCAAAAAAGGCAGTGCACTACCATGAGTATGGGCAGCTGACCATGCATGAGAAGTGTGTGATCGAGGATAATGATGAGGCTGGGATTCGACCAAACAAGACATTCCTTGCTTTGTCAAATGAGGCTAGTGGCCCCTCTAACTTGGGATTCTCAGAGAAGGATTTAAGAAATTATATAACATCAAGGCTCTGAACTAGCAGCGTGAATGCGGATGTCAGGGAGATGATGAGCTACTTCAGGAGAATGAAGGACATCAATCCGAACTTCTTTTACGCGGTGGAGTTGGACGATGAGTGTAAATTTAAGAGTGCAGTATGGGTCGATGCAAGGTGTAGGGCATCGTATGAATACTATGGAGACGTCGTGTCAGTTGATAGCACTTACAGAAGGAATAGGTACGTAGTAGTTAAGTTGGTGCTTTTTCCTTTTCTTGATAAAACGCTATTCGATCGTGATTGGCATTTCTTACATCTGGTTAGTTTTTCTGGTAGGCATGGATTACCGTTTGTGTCGTTCGTTGGGGTCAACCACCATGGTAGGTCGACCCTCCTCGGTTGTGCTTTGTTGGGGAATGAGGAAATCGCAAGTTATGAGTGGGTTTTTAGCCAATGGGTCAAGTGCATGGGAACTGCTCTACAGTGTATCATAACCGATCAATGTCAATTCATGTACCGTGCGATCAAAAATACTTTAGCCGACACACGCCACAGGTGGTGCATCTGGCATATTATGAATAAGTTACCTTCCAAGCTTGGGGGTTACCGTCGGTACAGAGCTTTGTATGTTGACCTAAACGACATTGTGTAGAACTCTCGGACCGAGGAGTCATTTGAAGATAACTGGGCTGATTTTATAGATGAGTACAACTTATATAACAACACATGGCTGTCAGGTTTGTTACTGTACGATTATTTCACACGCTTTTATTGCAATTGTTTGGCATCTGAATGTTTAGTATATGCGTAATTTTTTATGACAATTATATGGATGTTCATTATAATATACATTTGGATGTTTAATATATCAGTGATTGTGGATGGTCATTTATCAGGTGTAGTATAATGTTTGGTGTAAGCTTTCTATCCTTAATTTAGGATTATTTATTGCTTGTAGATCTGTATGATGACCGACGTATGTGGATACCAATATACTTCAAGGGTGAATTTTGGGCAGCAATGCGGAGTACGCAAATGAGTGAGAGCATGCACGCATTCTACGGTGGATACTTACACAGTAAAACTAGCTTGGTTCAATTTGTTCACGAATATGACAATGTTCTTGGAGTCAAGGAGCAGAGGAAACTGGAGGATGATGCTGCAGACTCGAGGGTGGTTATCCCTTGTGCAACCACCTCGCCTATGGAGAAACAGTTTCAGAAAGAGTATACCACGAGCATTTTTAGGGATGTTCAAATTGAGTTTGTGAAGAAGGCTAACTGCAGAGTTTCTGCAGTTGATGAACAGGGTCCATTGGTCTGCGTGATGGTGGAAGAGGAGAAACTAGTCAACGATACTATTCTATGCGTTCTGTACGATGTTCACTTTGACCATTCCACACAGGAGCTTCGTTGTGAGTGCAATCTTTTTGAGAGTTCAGGTGTGTTGTGCTGTCACTGCCTTGAAGTTTTCCATTCATATAAAGTGTACAAAGTACCTTCATGTTATGTTCTCCCTCGATGGAGCAAGAAGATAAAGCGCAAACATACGTATATCAAAAGTAGCCATGATGTCAGTCGGTCGGATGAGAGTCATGTTGCATTCAGAGGACTGTGTGCACACTTCTATAATGTTGCTCAAGAGTTCGTCGGTGACGATGAAGAAACAACATTGCTGCATGTTGCTGATGATTGGATTTTTGACGGTTTAGAATTTCACTAATAAAATCTCGTTGTAAAGTATAGTTTCTAAACCAAACAATAATCCTTTCATACAAAAAGTTGTTTGTCACTAGTACAAACCCCTAAATTTATAAACCGAAGTATTGAACCTCGGGTCGTTCTCCCTAGGAATTGCAATAAAGTGTCTTGTTATTGGTTATGAGTTATTTTGGGGTTTTGGATGAGAAATATGACTAGTAAATGGTAAGAAAACTTTATTAACAAAATGGTCTTGGAAAGGTTTGGTTGTCAAGGGTTTTCATCATTATCACTAGCCACAAGTATGGTAGTTGCAAGGATTAATCCCACTTAGTCATCCTTAAATCAATTAACAAAGGAAAGTCAAGTGAGTTATATCAATCATAGTCCATAAATCCTAGCTTTCCACTAATTGGATTAATGAAGGCTAGAGTTAATGGCTATCAACTATCAATCAATTGGACACTAGTGACTCAAGAAATCCTAAGTTACCTTCTCAAACCAAGAACATAAAATTCTAGTTTAACATTCTTTCAAGCATTTAATCAAACACTTGGAAGGCACAAAAGAAAAGTATAGTCAATCACAACAAGAATGAATTCTAACTACAATTGAATGTAAAGAATTAACAACAACAATCAAGGAAATCACAATTATCATGAATTACCTCAAATTGCATTATTGAAAGAAAATAAAGAGAACAAGAGTATCTCAATTACAAAACCTAGAAACAAAATAAGAGAAATTACAACAAGAGAATAAGGATAGAGAGAAGAACCAAAGTGTAGCAATCACCAATTGGAGGTAGAAGTAGAAGGAGACTTGAATTAAACCTAGAACTTTAAGATCCTAATCTAACTCTAATTCCTAATCCTAATTCTAGAGAGAAGTGAGAGCTTCTCTCTTTAAAAACTAGTTCTAACTACTTCTAAAACTAAACTATGACTAATGATCAAAAGTATCTTGATTCCTCTTCAATCCTTGGCTTAAATAGCATCAGAAATGAGTTGGATTGGGCCCACAAGGCTTCTAAAATCGCTGGCCCACGGATTGCATTAAGTGAACCAGGTGGCACAACGACGCGTACGCGTATAGTGCGCGTATGCGTTCCTATATGCGGTGCAACTAGGGCAAATTTTATATTGTTGCGAAGCCCCGAATGTTAGCTTTCCAACCCAACTGAAACCGCATCATTTGGACCTCTGTAGCTCAAGTTATGGTCATTTAAGTGCGAAGAGGTCGGCTTGACAGCTTTTGCGTTTCCTTTATTTCTTCATGAGTTCTCCATTTCTACATGCTTTTCCTTCATTCCCTTGGTCCAATCCTTGTCTCCTAAATCTGAAATCACTTAAAAAACATGTCAAGGCATCTAATGGAATCAAAGGTAAATTAAATTTAGCTATTTTAAGATCTAAAAAGCATGTTTTCACTCTTAAGCACAATTAAAGGAGAATATACAAAACCATGCTATTTCATTGAATAAATGTGGGTAAAAGGTATTAAAATCCCCTAAAATCAATACAAGATAAACCCTACAAATGGGGTTTATCAGTTGCTTTGGAAGAAACAATGGCCAAGTTGGCTGCGCACCGTGCCAAAAAGAGGTTCGAGAGCGTGTCAAAGACCCAGACGAACATTGACTCACAGAGTTCGAATGATGTCGGTGTTGATGACACCCAAGGCCCATCAAAGGTCACCACAAAGGGGAGGCCAAAGAGTAAGAGGCTCGGTGCTGCCCTTGAGAAGTCCTTCAAGAATTCAAGGCGGAGAAAACAAAAGAATTCATCCCCGGTAGATGTTTGGCTTAATCTCAACTTTGTATGTTTATTTGGTATATTACTATTCTAGAACATAAGTTTTGGACTTTTTTCTTCTTTTTTTTGGGCAGGTGGTTCGTCCACACGCATTTCAAATATACACCATGATTCTGTTGCTGGCCTAAATGTCCCTGAACAAGCTGGTGATTTCATGTCTTTGTTAAGCTCCTTCAACAAAAAGTAGGATTAGTTGGACAAGTTTGTGATAGTGTATATTTTCTCATCTCTGTGTTTAAGGATTATTGTTAGTTTCAAGGTTCTAAGGCAGCTGTTGCAAAGGTCCACATGTTATTAATTGCAAGAACCATTTTTTTGAGTGCTAAATCGAACCATTTTACTATTTTTATTTCGTGTAGACTTAATGCATAACATGTATATTTAATGGTTATTCTGTAATTTACGATGTAGTTTAATTAAGTTGTTCATGATTTCTACATGCTTTACTGTATAGTTTTTCGGTACGTAGCGTTCGTCATAGACATTGTTTTCACGTATTTTTTAATGAACTAAAGTGGATGTTCATTTCTATAGGTGTTCAGATGTTCATTTCTACTATAAACAAGGATGGTTAGCCGTTAGCATTCTCATGTGTTTTGATTTTGACCTTGTTAGACTGGATGTTCATTATAGTAAGGTATAAGATGTTCAGTTTAGCTATATTGGTGGATGGTTAGTGGTCACCTGTTTCAATATGCACAAATATGGCAGCTTTACCAAACAACCTTGATAAAGCCGGGATTCTAACATCTAAAAAGACATGGATAATTTTTAGGTAACATAACCAATAAATCATTGTACTGTAGAAAAAAAAATATGTCATGGAATCAAGTCTTTCTAATGTGACAATAACAAATCCTTAAGCATGTCAGCAGTAAGTAAACTCAGTATAATCTGGTAGTTCAACTCATTGTAACTAATACTAAGTAAGCAACTCCTTCCTCTCTCTGCGCATTGCCCCCTTCGGTAATCACTCCGCACGTTCAATCAATGACCGTGTGCTAGGTGCAGTGTAATCCCTTCGGTAATCTTGATTTTCATCCAACGACGGGTTAACTATCCATGTTCTAATTTGTTCCTCCTTAGTCTCCTCCAACTTTATTTCTCTTAGTCTTGGATGAATTGAATGTATTGGGGACGGGGTTAGAGTCTTTTCAAGCTGAGTTAAACCGAGTGAAAAGCTCGATCCACCTGGACTCGGTGTATGATAGGGTGATTTTATTGGAAACACCGTTTGCAGGGGTTGCATAATTATGGCTTTGGTTTGGTGTCCCTGTTCAACATTATTGAGTACTTGCTCAAATTCAGGACACTGAATGATAGAGATGTCAAATTCGCTGCAAATGAATGGGACAAGAAGTTAGCTAAGAGAACATGTCATGCCTAGCTACACGGCTAATCACATGACATAGGTGTGAAAATAAAAAAAAAAGAAAAACATACAGCAAGGTAATCAATAACCCACTAACCGGTCAAAATCATAGTCACTGAGCTGTACAGGTGCTGCTGGCGGTGTGTGTGGAGATCCATTTTTTAGGTCAGTTTTTCCTTCTTGATGACTTTCATGATTGCCGTTAAACACTGGATCTTCTTGTCTTGTATCATGTGGCTGAGGGTGCTATTGGAATAACCGTATCCTTCTAGCAAGCGGCACGTGGTCATCATCATCAAATTCTGAGACTACCAATGGCGCAGTAGTGCTTCCTGAGACACTTTTTCTTGGAATTTCTTTTTTGGTGCCGCGTCTAGATCGGCTCCTACTGAGAATCAACTTTCTCCTCGAACCACTCTTGGATTGCTGTGATGTAAATTCATGCATATCGTCATTTAAATTAACAAACAAACAAAACCTTACTAAAGTGAACAACCAAATTGTACTAAAGTGTACACCCAAAAATATAACAAAGTGAACATCCAATTCAAATTATCACATGAGCTATCCTACAGAAAGCAGACCACCTTATCCGTCTTCTTATTTCTTGGCTGAGATGTAGTCTTGCCTTGGGTAGACGGAAATTCGTCAATGTCCTTGCAGGGCCTTTTACACCCTCCTTTCTCGTTAACTGTTTTACTCGAAGACTGCTTCTTATGTCTTTTCTCTTTCATTGAATTGTTGACTAGGCAACCCTGTGTTCAACATGGGACAACAAATACATGGAAAAATCTAATGTGAACTTTCAGGCGTTTGAAAAACATAATAAACTCACAATCGTTCAAAAAAAAATAACCATCTATGGCCACACTATATTTTACATCCAAAACCCAACTACAGTGAACATCCTCAATTACAACCACACTAATCATCACTAAAATCTATTTTCACACAATGAATCAACTAGGTAGCCCCATCAAGCAATTCTTTCATACATAAAAAGCTATCCAAATAAATTAATCATAAGTTATCTATTCAATTCAGATTAGAACCTAATTTGAGCATCCTAAATCCTCCTGTTTAAGTAACAAACTCAACTCAAATAAAACCTTAATAAAAATAAGACACAACTGTATTCAAACAAGCTTTCAACATAAAAACATGTAAATATCATACACGGTCATTGAATTTAGCTCTCCTAACCGTTCTTTTATGAACTTCATATATCAAAACAAGCCATACAGCCACATAATAAAGTTACTTTACAATTTTGTAATCGCAAATTCTATGATAACGATCAACCATCATATCACATAAATAAGGATCCAATTAATTGAGCTCACGAGCTTTCATAAGGAAAGCAAATCACCTTTTCTGCCTTCCTATAGCTTGGATGAGGTGAAGTCTTCCCTTTGGTAGACATTGATTCGTCAATGTCGTTGCGGGGCTTTTTACTCCTCCCCCCTCGTTAACAGCTTTACTCGAACATTGTTTCTTTTGCTTTCTCTTGTTCCTTGCATTTTTTACTATGCAACCCTGTTTGTTCAACATTTGGTCAAAAAAAGATTCTAAAACTTCAACGTGAACCGCCAATTGCATTTTTTGTTCAACTAGATTTTATAAAATGCATTAGTAGAGATTGAACCTGTGAGATGACGTAGTCGGCCTTCTTATCAAGCTCATTAGTGGTCCACTCAACAATCCAGGGTTCGGGTACTCGACATGTATGCAACGAACCATGTTTCAAGCGCTGAAAGTACAAAACCTATAGAGAAATAACTTAAATTTTAGGAATTACACCTACGGTCAAACATTGGCTTCAAATTAAAGTAATTTATTGCATTACCAGCAACACAAACATGCACCCGCCGCATGTTTCCCTGTTCTCATCTTGGAATTTCCTTATCGCATCCTGCAACCACTTTAATATGTGATAAGGTCAATGAAACCTTCTAGGGTTCGACACATCTAATATCGGAGGGAGGTGCCACGGAGAAATAGTTTGCTGGCTTGTGGGGTTCATAAACATCTTCAAAACAACTATGATAAAGTATCTTCTAAACCTCATCCTCTGTTGCTCATTCTCCATTGGACAAGCAAATACAAACTCACGGAGTTGGCTTGCTGTTTTCTTCTGAAACTCCCCCTTAATCACCAGATGTGATGGATTTTTCTTCTGCAATTCAGGGATTGGTTCGCCTGCGAGGAATGGAACAGTTTGCCACAATCACTAAGTGTCAACAACGGAGAAAGTAAACCACTCAGAGAAATTTTTTCATCATACATAACTAACACTAACCATGAGAAGGTATGTCGAATACACTGCCAATAAGTTCGGCACTAATGCGAGTGTCCCCTGCGTCCACCATGAGCGTGTTTGTGTCAACCTCATAAGCCATGTCTAGTTGGAGCATGATGCTCTGTTTCACATGCCATTGTGGTACGCAGTGGAGGAAACCGAATCCTATGGCCTCAATCTCGTCCAACTTAGCTCGCTCATGATGTCGTTCCAGGTGGATAAATAAGTTATTGATGTAGCAAGGTGAGCACTGGGTCTCTACTAGTTTCTGTTGAGCAAAACCAAAAAGGATCAGAATAACGTTATGGAAAAAAATATGTTGCTTTAGTGATGTAATTTGTTCGATACCTTTTTACCCATCTGAGTTTCAATTCAGCCGGTATACAGATTGATTCGTTCGAGTAGCGTGGTAATTTGCTCACGCAATAGTCCCCCTGAAACCTTTCAATGTTAAATCTTACAGAAGCCGCAGGTGACCTCCAGCCAAATGACATAAATAAAATCATGATATTACTTACCAATTGATGTAACCTAATTTATTTGAGTTATATGGCACGAGAATATAACACTGATGCATCGAGGCAGATACGAAAATATTGGCATCAAGGATTATAGCCTTGTATTAATATCTTCTATGTTATGGAAGATGAACAAATATCAAAGCTAAAAACTTTCCATTAGTAACCATCTATAATTAGGATGGAAAACTAATTCATGAACACATATATCAGTAAATACACTATATAACTGACCATCCACACACTTAACTAACAATCAAAATAACTATGGGTCATGTCTATCAACCACACCAACCATCAAATTCTCTATCACAAGGGCTACCCAAACAGCTTTCAAGTATCACTAACAAACGAAGACCAGGAGCACATCCGTCAACTACAAGCATACCAATCATCAAGGAAAAAATACTTTCACACAATTCATCAACTAGATAGCTCCAGATATTGTTTTATTCCTTCACAAGAAGGCATACCAATAAATGATTCACAAAAAAGTAATTCACTTCAGGCGACTCCCACATGAGCATATAGAATTGGAATTTTTTTAACAATCCATAATCATACAAAAACCAAAAGACAAAATAAGCTTGTACATTATAAACTGTTGAATGACATAATAAACAAGACCCTTTAGAAATTATAAGATGCACCAAAGACACATTTATGGTTTCATTCCTCTTCCTAGCACAAGATTCAGCAACGGCAGTTAATTGTTCATCAATAGGTTGGAACCAAGATGATAGATATATGTTTCCGGCGGAATGTAAAAAGGCCTTCAACCAACCCAACGAATACAAACACATAGACAAAGGACACCGTGATATCAAGTTGTATAAACCAACATGCATGGTGTGAAAATTAGTATATAAGAAAAACTAAACAACGGGGACTCACCTAATAGTAGGTTAGCACGCTTGAATTGTTGAGAGCCTGAAGTTGAGATAGTGTGGTTGTTTTACCGCTTCCTGAGGCACAAAAAAAAAATTAATATTGTCTATTTATCCGACTCATGTACCCTGAAGCAGGATTTAAATAGATTAAAGAAAAAAAGACAAGCTTGTTTTGCATAAAACAGCATGATATAAAGAGGCATCGCAAAGCCACCAACACATTGCTTTGTCCATATAGCAGATATTACCTTGTTAGAGCCTACTAACTGCAATTTTTTCGCTCATGTTTAAAAATCAGGGGGTCCAGGCTTGAGAATAAAATTATTTTATTGTTATTACAAAGCAATCTCATAAAGAGCGGGTAATTATTTGGTTACAGTGTGAAGACAAACATATTTGGTATAAAAAAATGTCCAATCTATGGCAAAATTTTAAGACTAACCATCCAATATCATACTAAAGTAACCATCTGTGACAATATCAACGAAGAGTCAACAATGGTCAAGCAAGAAAATGTCAAACTAGATGCACATGGTCCACACAGATACAGACAAAAAAATGAAAAAAAATTAATTTAAACTGATATGAAATCAAAACGAACAAAGTTTTTTGACACTTTCCCGCGCTAAAGTTAAATCATCATGGATTACAATAACATAAATGAACTACCTAGCCCACAATCTCCGGGATGCTACCATCGCACCCAAAGCTTTCTCACCATGGTTAATCACTCATATAATCAATAATATCTATCTCTAACACAACATGCAACAGCGATAACCGTTCTAAAAAGGAACAACTACAGATACTTACATTAGATGGTTAGGATCTTCAGTTGATGATGTTACATGTTTTTCCTGTGACGAGCACGCGGCTGGTTTCCTCGGATTGGATGGTCGGCTGATTGGCGATGGCGTTGCCCACGCGAGTAAAACTGCTCGAATGCTCCTTTCCGGGGTGAGCGCTCCTCTGCCTTCAGCTCTGATCAGAGGCACAGCGCGGACGGACTCCGGGTCGGCGACGGCGGGATGTTCAGAGGCGGAGCACGGACTTCCTAGGGCGGTCACGGCGTGGTGTACTCGACGGCCTCGGGCGGTCACGGTGTGGTGTTCTCGACGGCCACGGTGGGTGCGGTTCCGTTACCTGTTCGCCTAGCGTGGTTGGCGTTTGCGGAGCTGAGGGGTCTTTCTGGTCAAACGGCGCTGAGGGGTCTACCTGGTTCTCTTCAACAATTGCAAGGGTTTGGGATAAGGAGTGAAAGGGCCCCAATCTACTATATAAGGATTTTGGAGAAAAAATATAATTACTTAAAATTTAGTGGTGTGGTTAACTAAACATCTAAAATAGATTAGGGTTATTAATGGGTTAATTTATCCTGTTAAACTAAATTGGGCCTTCTAAATGGTCCATTATAGCCATTATACACATATTTCTAAACGGTCCTAAAAAATAGCTATATTAATATTTTGACAACTGACTCAATGCTAAAAATAACGCAAAAATTATTATAATACCCAACATTCTATCTAAGAAACCACTATAAAAAATTTAAATCTCAAAAACTATTTTAAATAATTACATAAATCTAAAAAACCATTGTAGAGATTTACCCCACTTTAGACTTAAATGTCTTTACTGAAAGTATATAAGTAATTGCATTATTCGGTACAACTCTGATACATTTGGTAAAATCCCATACATTAAAAATTTAAAATTAAATTAAATTTATATTGCAATAATTATTTCATTTTAAAGAAAGAATAGATTAATTTTTTAAGACAAAAAAAGAGAGGATAGATTCTTTTGAAACCTACAAATACAAAAAGTAATAATTTAAATTAGACACGAGCTACCTCGCTCCTAAAAATCCGCATCCCCAGCCGTTACCGTACACCCTACCACTGCTTTCACACACACTTTCCCTTCTCACTCTTTGCTGCTGCTGCTGCTGCTGCTACTTCTTCTCTTGTCCATCTTCATCTCCGAACTTTAATTTCACACTCTTTCCCCAAATCTCCAGGGTTTAGGGTTAGGGTTTCTACATTTCCCCATGTGAAACCCTGGCTCTTCCATTCCCACCCTAAAACCCCCTTCCACACTTCCCATCCCGATCCGCCACCACCATCGCCGCAAATGGGAAACTGCTGCAGATCTCCGGCCGCCGTCGCCCGCGAGGACGTCAAATCCAGCTTCTCCGACCACCACGCTAAGCGTGCTGCTGCTGGAGACTCCTCCGCCGCCGGAGGCACCGGTGGGAAGAAGAAGCCTCCTCCGATCACCGTCCTCACCGGCGTTCCCAAAGAGAACATCGAGGACCGGTACCTAGTAGACCGCGAGCTCGGCCGTGGCGAGTTCGGTGTGACGTACCTCTGCATCGACCGCGAGACGCGGGAGTTGCTCGCGTGCAAGAGCATCTCGAAGCGGAAGCTCCGCACTGCCGTGGACGTTGAGGACGTCCGCCGCGAGGTGGCGATCATGCGCCACCTGCCGCGAAGCCCGTCCATCGTGTCGCTCCGGGAGGCCTGCGAGGATGACAATGCAGTCCATCTCGTCATGGAACTCTGTGAGGGCGGTGAGCTCTTTGACCGAATCGTTGCCAGGGGTCATTATACGGAGAGGGCGGCCGCAGCGGTTGCACGGACCATCGTGGAGGTAGTGCAGCTTTGCCACAAGCACGGGGTGATCCACAGGGACCTCAAGCCAGAGAATTTCTTGTTTGCTAATAAGAAGGAGAACTCGCCTCTCAAGGCTATCGATTTTGGGTTGTCCATATTCTTCAAGCCAGGTATGGAGGGATGAAAACAATTGAAAGTCTTGCAATCCGATGCTTAGGAATGTAGGCGAAAATTTTGAAATGTGAAGTCTAATTTTAGTATATGAATAAGTGAATAATTGAGTGTAGGTGAGTTTGCGATGAGAAATGTGAAGGGTTTTGGGATTTGGCCTACTGGAGTGCTAACTGAGAGAAAGATTGAAATTTAACGGATTCTAAAAGCTCCTTTTTTTTTTTTGGGATATCTGAGGTTTCACAAGTGAGCCTTGATATTTATCACTAATGCAAAGTGTCCAGATACATTTGAACGAACTCCCCACTTGTAAACTGATTCTATTTGCCACTTCTGTTTAGTATGTTCCGTAATAGTATGTGGTTGAATTGAATTGCAGTGTGCATTGTGTGGATTTAGTTTGGGATCGGACTATGGGAGTAGAAAAAAAGGGGGAAGTCATTGATTCTTGGTAGTTCTGTATTCTGTTGAAGTCGAAGCTCAACTTCATTGATGGTGAGATGGAGCGAGTTGAGTTTTTTAGCACTTGTATTGAGTGGAATTACATTTCAAGTGACACTGTCAATGTCCTGTTGCTACTCATCCGGGTGCTTATGAAGTCTGTCTAGGGAAGCATACTTAGCGCGTTTAAGGTCCCTACAGTTTAGATTTACATCTTCCACATAAAATAATAAATAAAAAAGAGGATAGTCTTTGTTGTACTGATGAGCTGAGAATCCCCTTGCTGTTATTTAGTCTTGATTTATGAGTGCCATTTGTGTTAATGAGATTGGTTGCCTCGAGTCAACAGACCATGATAATAGGGGTCTAAACTTCCGATGTGAAATGAAATTTTCGAGCTGGAGTCTGCCTGGTGCTGTGCTGAAAATGAGATCGTCTAACGCTGGCAGTAGATTTCTTACTGTATTAAGGATTAACTATGACGATTGTTGATGGACTTGGAGGGAAAGTAAAGAAAGGAGATTGTCTGCACTCTGGATTGCAATTCTGTCCAAATGTATTAATCCTTTTATTTTCCCTTCTCCCATACCCCCATGCTACATGTGGCGTAATGTGGTCTTTGTTGAAGCAGTACAAGGAATTTCTATGCAAAAGTAAATCAACAATGATAATATTTACATAAAACAAAATGATATGGCGTATTTCTTTCATATTCTACATTTACTATTGTTTCTTTACCAGCTTTGTTTAGGTGTTAATGCTGCTATCATATATAGAAATGAACTAGGGGATCATATATGTTTTGGTTACTATGTAGGTGTTTGTTATGATCTAATAACAATTACATATTGCTACCCTGTCTTTATTTGGCTTCCTGTTTTAAAAATTTAACAATGAAATGTTGAAAATATTTTGGTTTGTGAGAGAAACAAGACTTTCCACTCACACAATGCTAATCTTTAACATCATTGTTGATGCTTTGACATCTGATCTGATGGCACTTTTTATCTCAATGCATATCATTTTCAATATTTGTCTGTTACTTATAGTCTGACATGTGTTCATAATTTTATCTCGTGGGTAATACACAAATTTCCAGGTGAGAGGTTCTCAGAAATTGTTGGAAGTCCTTATTATATGGCTCCAGAGGTGCTCAAGCGGAACTATGGGCCAGAGATAGATATATGGAGTGCGGGAGTGATTCTCTATATCTTATTGTGTGGTGTTCCCCCATTTTGGGCTGGTAATTACATTACTATGTCTCAAGATTATTATGTTTCTATTTATGCGAGCTCTTCACTGTTCGTGCATTAGTATCTATGGTTGTTCGCATGTTCCCTCTTCTATTTGTTTGTTCTCTTACTTTTGGTCTGAGCAAGTAGAAGTATTGTAGAGCTTTTTGGCAAGATTTTCATCTGATATTTTGTCTTGTTTTGGTTCATGACTTCATGTGTATTGCAACCCTCTGCACTTCCGGACTTGTGTTCTTTATTTTTCCACCAGCTTAGATGGAATTTATGTTATCTTACCTGAGGCTAATTCTAATGCAGAATCTGAACAAGGGGTTGCACAGGCCATTCTTCGAGGGCTTATAGATTTCAAACGGGAACCTTGGCCCAGTATTTCTGAAAGTGCTAAAAGTCTTGTTAGGCAAATGTTAGAACCAGACCCTAAGCTTCGGTTAACTGCCAAACAAGTGCTCGGTATGTTTGTTGTTTTCATTTTTTAAGAAACCTTGATGTAAGATGTTTCAAAACTAAAATGGATGCGGAAAGTTTCCTCATTGAAATGATCCATTGCTGTTTTCTCTGTATGCTCACCAAATGATAATATGTTTAAAACTATCTCATTTGTGTATTTTAATGATTAATCTATCCCATCCCACTACGTCTACACCCTTTATAATAAACACGTTGACACCAGTATTTTCTTAACAACTAAACACACATTCTCTTTGTTTTGTTAATTAAAAAATAATTTAAATACACAATTAATTAGTAACAACTGTAGTTTTATACGGATGTTAAGACTTAAGAGTGTTTGGTGAATGAATAGTGTTTTCATCTATCTCCTAAACTTAGGCAGATGGGTTGGACTAATGTTGTTTTTCTCTATTTACATTTCAAATCCCAGAAGATCCTTTTCCTATGTGACTTTGATTTCTTGAACAATAATTTGAATGGAGAAACAGAGATGCTTGGAGGAGATTTTATCTTTTTGGTGTAAATTATTGGTTTTATTATGATGACTATGTTAATGGGTCACCAGAATGTATTGACAGTTTCCATTAACGTTTTTATGATCTCAACCTGCAGAGCATCCTTGGCTACAAAATGCTAAAAAGGCTCCTAATGTTCCTCTTGGAGATGTTGTCAAGTCAAGGCTTAAGCAATTTTCGATGATGAACAGATTCAAAAGAAAAGCCCTTAGGGTGAGTTCACTGTACCTGATGGTATTTTTTGTTGCCATTTTGTTGTATGTTATAACTTAGCTTGTACCTCTGGAGTCTGGAAACAGGTCATTGCTGATTTCTTATCTAATGAAGAAGTTGAAGACATTAAAGATATGTTCAAGAAAATGGATAGTGATAATGATGGTATCGTTTCCATTGAAGAATTGAAAGCTGGATTTCAAAATTCTGGATCCCAACTTGCTGAGTCTGAAGTTCAGATGTTTATTGAGGCTGTATGATCACCTTTCTCTTGTCCTTCTAATTTATTATGTCTAAAGTTTCCGCTTGCAACATCTTATAATGCCTCATATTCACCTACAAATTCACACCTATGCATATCAAAATGCCTGAAGCACAGTAATTCTGATAAGTTTTCTACTTTCATGTTATGATTATGTCCTGGACTTCAGTTTCGTTTTTTTAAATCCGGAGTATGTTTCTTTTCATCTGATATGCCTTGTTTTCATCCCAACCTAAACCAATGTTTGTATAATATTCCAGCTTAAAATCCTTCTTTTTGTGTTTAACCCGTTGTATGTTGAAAACAGGTAGATAATAACGGGAAGGGAACACTTGACTACGGAGAATTTGTTGCTGTTTCTCTTCATTTAAAAAGGATGGCTAACGATGAGCATCTTCGCAAGGCCTTCTCATATTTTGACAAGGATGGGAATGGATATATTGAACCTGAAGAGCTACGAAATGCCTTAATGGAAGATGGAGCAGACGATTGTACAGATGTAGCAAATGATATTTTCCAAGAAGTAGACACGGACAAGGTTAAATATTTGACAAATTTTCCGCTACACATAAACATGACCCTGTTTAGGAATCTTACCCTAAAATATTTCTTGAACAATTACAGGATGGACGTATCAGCTATGATGAGTTTGTGGCTATGATGAAAACTGGAACAGATTGGCGGAAAGCATCTAGGCATTACTCACGCGGTAGATTCAACAGCTTGAGCTTGAAATTGATGAAAGACGGTTCTTTAAACATAGGAAATGAGCAGTTATCTTGAGTAGTAGTTGTCGTAAGTATTGGTGTGTGTCTTTCCCATTTGTGTAATATTCCTCCTACATTCTGGACTTGGCCTTTTTGTGATGATTATTTGGTTCCTTGTTTGATGGAGGTCCCTTTTTCACTTGGTATTGTGAGAATTGCCGAAGGAATTAGAATTAGTGCACCAAAAATACATGAATGTCCTCTATTATTACTTTGTAAAACATGGTGCCTTGGAGAGCAAATGGGTGACCTGTATGAATGATTCCACTAGATTTTTCCACTCCTGCCTTCTGTTCTGGTTTGACAATGTTGAATCAAAACTGTTAAGTGCAGTCAGCTTGTTTATCTAAATTGAAAATGTTTCCTAGTTTGTATTCTCCACCCTGATTTGATCACTTCCATTGTATCGGCAGAAAATGATTGTTTCATTTAAGATGAGTAATGACATATCTTTCTAATTTATCGTCTTAAACGTTTTTCTAATCTTACATACTCTATAGTAATGTTTTTATCTCGTTTAAAATGGCCACTCAGTACATTGACATTACTGACCTGACAACATTTAATATTACTTGTCTCGTAGCATGATCTTTGTATTATTGCATGCTTGCTCCTGAGATTGCAGATAAGCAAGGATGCTGCACGAATTTCTAGCTATTTGTCTTGATGAATTTATGGCACACAATGTTGAACTTATAATCAGTTGCTACCTCGTGAGCCCTATTGTCCAGCTTGAATCACTAGCTGTGAAAAACTTAAATGTCAAATGAAATAAAGTGTACTAATTCAATCAATTCACGAATAATTATTTTCTTGTTGGGGATTGGGGATTGGGGAATACGGCTGCCTTTTTAAATACAATGTTGCTATGCATTCTCTTCTTGTTTTCTTTATTTTGGGTGGGCGGTTGTCAATTTTGTCATATCACAAGTTACAACTTACAATCATGAATCCATGTTGCGTTCCATGATTAACCTCTTTTGAGATTATACAGTATTATTCTATACTCTTGTATCCATTGATTTTTCTCAACTTCCTATTTACAAGTTATTAGTATCATATTGCAGGAAATATAAAGATGATTAGTGTTATATTTATATAATAAAAAAATAAAGGGTAAAGTATATTTTTTGTCCCTAAAATTTGACAAAAGTTTTAAAAATATCCCTAAGTTTTATTTTGTTTCAATTTTGTCCCAAAAGTTTTTTATTTGCATCAAATATAGCTTTGACGGCTAATTTTTCAAAAAATTTAATACCAATTCAAAAACAATTTCATAATAACAACCCTCAATACAAACAAATCAAGTATAATTTTTATACATTATTGTTAGATTGGTCTTAAATTTTTTGAAAATTTAGCTGTCGAAGGTATATTTGATGCAAATCGAAAACTTTTAGGACAAAATTAAAACAAAATAAAACTTAGAGATATTTTTAAAATTTTTGCCAAATTTCAGGAACAAAAATATATTTTACCCAAAAATAGATGTAGTATTATTTAAGCACCATCTTGTATTGTTTTTGACTTTTTATTTATTTATTTATTTATTTTTTGAGGTCAACAACATCTCTCATTTTGTTTGTATATTTGGCAACAATTCAATTAAAGGTTTCTAGAGGTACGACACTAGCCGCCGCCGCCTGCTCCTCCTCCTTCTTATTATTATTAAATAAATAAAAAAAATGAGGCTACAACCAGTAGACCTTGATTAGGAGCTGGAAATGGTCTATGAAAGGATTTAATTTGTGGATCGTTTGCTTTTCAGCTACAGATCCTGAGATCCATGTCAATGATAGCATTCTTCACTAATGATTATGTCTAAATTCTGAGTTAAGAAAACAAAAATGATTATGTCTCAGTGTTAGCTTCCATGTTCATCGCTGATCATGAGTTCTGTTTACGTATCGTTAAAGCTTAAACTTAGGCTTAGTTTTTTTTTTTTTCATGAAAGTAGAAGAAATGGAAATATCAAATATGACACCACCTACAGTCGTCACTAAAAATTTTAGTGGCAACATTGCAATTTTTTGTGACACTCAAAAGTTTATTTGTTATAGACTTATAGTGATCATACATGATATGTATGCAAGAAAGTACAAGAAAATAACTTTTAATTAGACAACATTAGTCAGTTTTAAGATTTAGGTTTTGTAATTTAGGATTTAAAATTTAAAATAAATAAAATAATTTTAAAAAAGTTGATTGATTTTATTAAAAAAAAATTTGATTCCTTAGCATTCTTCATCCTTACCTACGGTTGCTATACATTAAAACTAAAGCAGATAGATATGGCAAGAAAACATAATTTCATAACAATGAATCCTTTTTCCAAGGAAATCGATGAATAAGTTAATTTCATATGTATAAATTTATACACGTTATTATTGTTAGAATTTCAAATTGACTTGGAAGTCTCAGATTAATTAAGTCTGACTAAAAAAATAGTATATATTTGAGAAGATCGGCATATATAACTAATTTCTTAAAGTTTTGGATTAAGACGTAATAAGTACTTGATTCATTGTGTTTATCACTTATGTTATCTTTAATAGATCTTCCCAGAATTGAACGTTAGTTTAAGTTTTTGTTAAGGTTTAATGTATAAATAATTCTTTGCAGTAAACTTTGGTTGCCATTTCCCTGATGAGTAAAATTTTATCTCTATTACTTAAAAAAGTATGTCTAAATAAAATATGCACAATAATTTTGTGCATGGATATTATTAATTTCACTAAATGAATTTCAAAAGTTGTTATAAAACAAGAACATTGTAATAAATATATAATACACTAGTACATAAATAAATAAATATCTTTTAATGTATAATATTTTAAATGACCAATATAATTTTTTTAATAAAAAATATAAAACACATAAATACAAAAAATATAAATCTTTTTTATTTATGAAGATCAATTATCATGTAATAAAAATTTTATAATATTAAAATAGTATTTTAAAGTGCAACATAAAAATATAAAATAATTAAATTTTGTTTATATTACTTTTACAAATAATTAGATTGATATATCAAAAATTTATTAATTAATTACTTTGTTAAAAATATTATTATATAATATAAATGGTTATCAAAATATTTGTAAAAATGTAATTTATTTAAAATATCATATATAATACATAAAAATGTTAACCTTTTTATTTTTTCAACTTTTTAAAGAAAGAAAAAAAAAGAAAAAAAGGAATACGTATATCTTTATTTTTTTGAAATATTGGTTTTTATTTACATGTATATTTGTTCGTGAATATTTGAGTACTGAGAACAACCAAAAACTAATAAAATTGTAAATAAACTTAAATACAAGATTTTTTTCCAATAAAAGAAGGTAAAAATAGTTTTAGCTTGAAAGTTGAATCCACTTGTTCTACAGTTTGGAGCACTTGATTTGCTAATGACGAAAATAATTTTACTATGTAAGCATTTCTATAGTTTTAACATTGATACCTTATCAAATCATAAGAGTAAGATGTGAAAAATAACAAACATACTTCTCTTTTTATATTATGTAATTTTTTTTGTCAAACCAAAAAATTTTACCAGCAATTCGTTCAAGTCAGCATTCCATGTATTATATATACTATTTAAAAAAAAAGAGTATATTTTCCCAAATATTTTGATAAAATATTATATTATATAATATTTTTTTTAACAAAAATAATAAATTAATAAATTTTTAATAAATTAATCTAATTATTTATCAAATAATATATATAAAATTTAATTATTTTATATTTTTATGTTACGATTTAAAATAATATTTTAATATAAATTTTTAATTATAAAAATTTTACTATATATTAATTGATCTTATTAATGAATATTTTATATTTATTTATTTAAAAGTAAAAGATTATATTTGTTATTTAAAGTATTATATATTAAAATATATATTTATTTATTTACTAGTATATTTTGAATATTCAATGTGCAAAAAATTATTGTGCTCATTTTAGCCAAACTGCTAAAAAAAGATTAAACTTTTGTGAGAAACGGTTAATAATAAAAAATTATTATAAGTTCGTAAAATATTTAAATATATTGTACATTATCTATTAGTGGATTGATGAGTAAACTACTAAAACAGTAAGGACAAATAAACTCTCAAATTTTATGGTGCTAAAGTCAGATTCCATCCATAAGTGCTGATTGTGCATGTTAAGCAAGAAGCAGGAACACATGTAACTTTTCGGACAAAGGTATTAATGTATGGCAGGTAGAGAGAGGTATTGCAAAGAATGGCCTCACATTAAAAAACTTTTGTCGAAGAGGTTTATGATAAAAGAAACCTAATCCAGTTATTAAGAATGGTAATTGCAAAAATAATTAAGTTAATTTTGGGCATTTTTTGAATATCTTAGTGTGCGGACCTGGGTTTATGTGGGAGGGATGTTGCATGTGGCTGGGTTTGTATGAGGTGGGGTAACCCAAATTTAAAAACCCACATATGAAACAAGAATGAAAAAAACAAAAAATAAAAGAAGACGTGTTTTCACTAACCCATCCTTTTTGAATCATATATTCTACAATGGGATGTGTTTGGAGAAATGAAAAATGGAAAACCAGCATGAAAATAAACTCATATAGTTTTTAATACAAAAAGGCAGTTTAGCGCCAAGAGAATAGTAACACTACAATTTCCTTCGGCCTCAGCGGCGCTAAACGCCGAGCTTGGGTGTAGCGCCAATAGCGTGAAATTGGACCCTCAAGAAAGGTTTCGTTGATTGGAGATTTAGTAATAATTGTTTTTATTTTATTTTCTTTTGCTTATTATTATTAGAAGATACAATCTTCTAGGATTTTAGATATTATTTTATTATTCTATTTTATTTTCAAATCAATTAAATTAGATATAAAATGGGAAAAGATTTAGTCCTTTGAACTTCTCTCTTCTTCATTCCAGACTTTTCGACACTTTTGGAACTCTAGTTTTCTATGAGCCATGAGCAATTAAACCTTCTCTGTTAAAGTTAGGAGTTTTGTTTATTCTATGCATTAATACTATTCTATTCTACTTTTAATTAATGTTTTAAATTCAAGGATTACTTTCGTTTTTCATCTTATGAATTTCAGTATATTAGAAGATAGCTCTTTTTCTACATAAATTCTTGTTGATTCTTGGAAAAGTTAGCTCACTTGAATAATAGCTTGAAAGTAAATTCTCATAATTCTTTGATTATCTGGACTTAACGTAATACGTGACATATAATCATCTTATCTTTGGATAATTAGGGTTTATGTGGCTAATAAACTAGAATTGGACCTAAACCTTTAATCTAATTCAAGTGACTAAGGAATTGGCAGTTGATTAGGTTAGAGAAGAATAAATCACTAAGGGATTAAGATTTAATCAATTAAAGTTTGCCATGAATTGAAAATGATTAAAGTAGTTGGTAAGAATTATTATTCCGGAAAAATAAATAACTCCGAAATCTTAACTTTTTCTCATATACTTTTTACACCCAAGTTATTGTTTGCTTTCTAAATTCCTGAATTATTGTTTGATACTTTTAAACCTAAAACACCACTTTGGCTTGTCTGACTAAGTAAATTACTCAACCATTGTTGTTTGGTCCATTAATCCTCGTGGGATCAACCCTCACTCATCTGAGGTATTACTTGATACAACCCTGTACACTTATCGGTTCAGTTGTAGTTTTTGAAATTTTGCACCAAAGTCCTAGGCTAGATGTCCCTAGGAATAGGATTGAATCGTATGATTGGATGTAATTAAAATATTGTAATTGATGAAGTGTTATATTTGATTTTGATTTAGTAATTGGTTGTAATGAGTTGTGAGAATGCAGTATGAATTAATGATTGAAATTATGAACTATTGAATTGTTGAAATATTGATTTGAATTGAATTAATGAATGTTGGGCTAGAGGCCGTGAATTTAGACCAGAGGCTGTGAAAGATAAGTTGGTAAGTTGGTGAATATATTGAATGTTGATTCACGAGTTTGAAATGGTAATTATAGAATTGAGTGTGTGGAATTTGGTAATGATTTGTTAGAATAGCAGAATTGAGGATTTGAGATGTTGAAATGAGAATTTAGATTTGTAATATGTAATTTAAGTAGGCGTGAACTTGGTTGACATCAAATGAGTAAATTGGGATGATTGGGAGGCATTATATTGAGTAGAAATTGATATAGCTTGTGAATCTTTTGTAAAATTGGTAAATTCTATTTTTGGACGAAAATTGGTTTTTGGCCAACTTCGGCAGGCCGCAACTTGATCCTCGGAATGGAAAATTTAACGAAAACATATTATTATGAAAGTTTATTTATTGATCGTTCCAACAGTTTAAGAATGGTTGAAAAATAATTTTTTAACAAAAAAGTTATGCGCGTTTAAAGTTTAGGGTTAAAAATTGAAATTTTGAGATTTTGCAGAAAATCAGAATTTCTGGTATGTGTGCCCACGCACCATATTGTGCGTACGCACCGCATAGGGGCAAAGGAAGTGCTCGTGCATATGCATGAAAAGAAAATTTTGCAAGTTGTGCGTATGCATGATGGTGTGCGCATGCACAAGCTGGGAATGCCATTACGCACAAGTCATGTTTTCACACTAAAACTCTGTTTCTTAACTGTTTGGCTTTTTCGGCAAGCTTGTAAACTTCTGTAACTCCTAATTAAGGTCCAGAGACTTGTTTTTAGGCTTGGAAACGAGCGTGAACTTATGGATTAGATTGAGTGAGGTTTTGGATGAGATTATGGATTAGAGTTAATAATTATTGATGGAGGCTTGTGGCTAATATACTTAATGAGTCTAGAGCCTGTGTAATGGAAGGTAAAGGAGTTAGGAATAAGACCTAATTAGTTGAGATAGTGAATTGAGGAGAAATGTGTTAAATGTAATGAGAGGTATGATAATGACTGAATTTGATTGAGGATGATGAGGTTTGCTATGAGAATGAAGAATGAAGAGGATCGATTTTAATTATGATTGTTGAATGAAGTGGAATGATATTGAGAATGGATTTGAAAATGAGATTGAATTTGATTGAGAAATACCACTGGATAAGATGCAGTGGTGTTGTCCACTTGCGCCGGATAAAGGTTCAAGACACCGGGTAAGATGCAAGACTTAGTTTAGTCACACTTGCTCCGGGTTGAGAATTGTAACACTGCATAGGTAAGAGGCAAGGGTTGAGGTTGTCCCCCTTACTCTGGGTTACGTGGGTAAGATGCAAGAGTTGCGGCTTGGTCCCACTTGCTCCGTGTTGTGGTGTTCCTATCCAAGGTTCGCTACCGGACATGTTGGGTTTGGCTGTATAACCGACAGATGATATCATCGGCCATAGGGAAGGCATGCATTATTTGTATTTGATTGAATTGTTTGGGTTTGGTATTTCTTGTCTTGGCTTGTTTAATTGTGCATAATTAAATGTCTATGTGTTAAATGTCTTACTTGAATCTACTTGTACATTATTTGTTTGCTTTGCTTGTGTTTGACTATCTAAGAGGTCCCTCATACTGGTGTTAGTTGACACTAAGGGTTATTCTATTTGAAGTTTAGAGGATGGTAGAAAACTTTGAGAGGAATGATTGTGAAAACTTTAGTAAAGGTGAATTAAACTAGCATTCCCTAGGAGAGTTGCCTGATTACGGATTAGTGAACCTAGGTTGGAAATGTTAATATATAAAGTTTAAGATTGCTTATTGAGTTTCCTATTACCTTATATTGTATATATTTGGCACTTTTACCGTACTGAGAACCCATGAGTTGGGGGTTCTCATTCCGTATATATCTTTTATTTTTCAGATGCAGATCCTGGCACTCCTCAGTGAGCTAGAGTTCCTTCGGAAGATGGCGAAGTTTATTTTGACTCTGCTTTATACTTTGTTTAGTATCTCTCCCCTTATTTTGGAAAATATTTAATGATGTATGTATATATTTCTTTTGCATATAGAGGCTTCGATGTATTTTTGAAGAGTTAGGATCTGTTTCAATAAGGTTCAGAAAACTGGACCGGTCATCGAACCGCTTTAGTCATTGGTTCACTGGTTCATTGGTCTAACCGGTTCAACCGTGGTCCAACCAGAAAAACCGTTTTAGAATAAAATAATAAATAAATTATAAATATACATCCTAAAATATAATTATAGTCTAATATAAATCTTAAAATATCTTCTACCATATGATCTTATCAAAATACAAACTCAATTTTTTTTAAAACACTCTTAAAACATGTTTTCGAGCACTTTTGTCATCATCATCTTCAGCTTTACACTCATCACTCAGTTAAACAATTCACAACCCTAATCCTCTATGATTTCTTTTGGAAAAATAAAATTCCGTTCAAGAAGAAAACCATAGCGGTAAGTAATTGAGAATATTTGTCAGACTTAGCACCAAGACATAAAACAAGTATACATATAGGACAGTACCAAACAATCCAATTCTCAATTCCATGAATCATAAACAAAAGGGTGTCTAAAATATCCACATAATCAATCAAATTCAACATTAAAAAATATCAAAAATTAAATTTTGCAATTGAAAAAAATAAAGTAAAGATAGGATTTTATACTAACAAATTCCCCTTAATCTTGAACCATGTCTCAACACATACTTTGTGGGCAGCAGCAAGATCATCTTTACAAGCACAACCCAATTCAATTGGAATATCAAACTCAGAACTATCACTCTCCAAACCCATGTGACAAATTCTACAATTTCTCTCCACTTTGTGATTAGTATTACTAATAATATTATTAATAATATTAACATTGCCAACTGATTAGTGGATATTGGAACTTTAAACACTCTTTAACTACAAGCTATAACATGATCCAAATAAAAAATTAACCAATTTAATAAATACACAACTCCAAACACAGCAAGTAATCTGCTTCATACACACCTCAAAAGTGGTCCTGAATCATTTGCAATAACAGTGAATTATGCTTCATAAACAACTCAAATTGTCGAAATCAGAAACATGAAGCACACTATTTAGAATCTACAGAGTCATACCAATTTCAATAAATACATAATTGGCACAATTTATCAAGCATGGAAAAACTAAGTTCTCAACGAAAAATTTTAATTGAAAACAAAAACACAGCACCACAGTCAACAGAGCACAGTAGCAAAGAAGACACAAAACAGTACAGTACATCACAATAGAATAATAGCAGTGAACAGAGCTAATCAATAATTAATTAATCGTTCAATAATCCATATAATTGTTGAACAAAAAATAAAATAAAAAAAAGAACAAGCACTAGCAGTGAGTAGAGAAGCCATTGCCTTCTTCGATTTGAGCAATCTGGGTAGAGTATGAGAGAAAGTGGTTAAGCATGATGGACGACGGCGACTAGGCAACAAGCACGATGATGGACGGCAGCAGAAGTGCAGATGAGCAGAGGTAGACCAGACGACGAACGCTAAACTCGACAAAGAAGCTACGATTGGAGTGAATAGGGGTTGGAGAGCTCAAGAACGACGACGGTGCGACGGACGGCGACACTGTCTCCCTCCTTGCCGCGGTGGTGGAGGCTACTGTAAACTAGGGTTTCTTTTTGGGAGAAGAGAGCTTCGTTTTGAGTGAGTGAAATTTGAGATGAGTTGGAGTAAATAGGAGTTGGAGAGCTCAAGAACGACGACGGCAGTGTCTCCCTCGTTGCGACGGCGGTGGAGGCTACTCCTAGTCTGCTAGGGTTTTTGTTTTGGGGGAAGAGAGCTGCTTGAGAAAGTGAGAGTTGAGAGGAGGCACTGAACGTCTGAAGGCTTCCCATTTTTTCTTTTATCCAAAACGCGAAACGACACCGTTTTAGAAAAACCGGCCAGCTCTCGGTTCGGTCCAACCGACCGGTTCTCGGCCGGTTCAGCGGTTTCTAAACGGTTTTATAACTGGCAATTTTATAAGTTAAACCAAACCGTAGAAGCATTCGGTTCACGGTTAAATCGGTCAGACCAGCCAGTTTGGTCCGATTTTCAGAACATTGGTTATCAACTATTTTTATTATGGTAACTCTAGTTGACCTAAACTTCACAAGTCGTGTATAGTGGTTATATCTTTACTCTATTATTCCTTTAATTTTTTAATTTTACTTTGTTTCACAAATGCGCTATATTCTCGATACGTGTGTGTTGGCTCTTGCGATTTTCTTTTATTCTTTTCAGAATTCTAGTTTAATACTTTCTTCAAGTTTTTATGTATTACAACTCCACCTTGAGTCATACCACCTTAGTATCATTGACTTATGACTCGAGTATAAGGATTTAAATGTTAGGGTGTTACAATATATCCCATCACTGGTGGCTTCTAAAAGAAGTCACCAATGAGCTGTTTCCACTACAATGAGAAGGATGATGGATTTTGTCCATGTTAAATAATACTTAGTATTAATTAAGCTTAGTTATACCACTTATTTTGAATTCAATTAAAATTTGTAACATGTATTAATTTTGAAGATTAGTGAACAAATAAAATAAACATGTGTTACAATTAACTATGAGTTATGATTTGGGCCTAAGCTGCAGAGGGCCTTATAAATAGAGAAGTTCATGTCGTGTTTCAGAATAGTGTAAGTGAAATCACCTTCTCATAACTTCTACCCTACTACATTATTGAAACTTGGTGTAGGAATTATGGTGGATCTTCCACAAGCCGTGGAAAAGGTAATGGAGAAATTTAAAGGAAAGCGCAATGATGCAAGAGAGACAAATGAAGTCGACGCATCTGCAGCGAGGTAATAAACTTCCTTATTTGTTAGACTATACGTAACAAGAAGGTCCGTCATCACAACAATGCATCCAATGAATCCTTGTTCTATTTTTTTTGTTGGCATAGTGAGGTGGCCAAGGCGACTGACGGTTGCAAGAGCTCCTTGGTTGATGACCATGTAGTGGCCGTGTTGGAAAAGATCAACGAGGTTAGTACAGTAATAGATTCAATTATGAGTAAAACAAGAAATCATCCTCAATGTTTTGTTTTAGTGCAAAGTCCAACCATGTCTTGATTATTTCACACAGCACATTATGTAGGAGAACGAGGCGACTAGGGCGATAATGAAGAGCCAATGTGAACACATAAGGATGATTAGCGAAATACTTGCAGATCATGGGAAGGCGATACAGGCACTGATTAAAGTCGTTAACACATCAGGTGAAGAGACAACAACATTGAAGGTTTCGGTAGCAACGAGAGTCACTATTGCAAAACTTGATGTAGAAGCAAACAAAATTGAGGCAACGACATCGAAGATGTCAGGATGACACAAATCCAAGAAGAGTGAGTTGTCATCTAAGGGGAAAACTATGGTCACTGCTACCCACCAGAAGCACATTCAGAAGATGGTCTCGGAAAGTGGAGCAAAATTACCTTGTATGAAGGTAATGCATGTTCGGGTAACTCTAGCAAAATACATGGTAAGATTGTACCTTTTCCATTTTTCTTCATATTTACAACCTTCCTTTGTTTTATCTTTCCTTTTTAAAAGCACAAGTTAACATTTGAGGAGCCGCAAGGCTCATGTCAGTGTGTTAGCGACATAAGACAAACTGATGTAGGCTCGCCATTTACTTATAACACACATCCTCCCAACTATGTGGCTGAGGGGATGCCCGAGGTGAGGTCCACATCATGTTTATATGGTTACTTCAAATGATCTAGTTGACTTATTTTACATAGTAATCATTGATGTCTTATAAACGTGTGTTGACCAGTGCTTGGACCTAGTTTTTTGGCCACTGGTGGGAATGAAATTCATTGGGTCAGATGCATACATATTCTCCAGAGGGCTTGATGAGGAGTGAGAATTTTATACCATTGACTCATTGTTCTTTTAGTTTAACTCGTAACTTGTTGTCCGTGGGATTAGGGTTACATGCTAGAGTTAATGTGTCCTATTGTGTTTGGCCTCTTTTGTTGCATCGAAATCCTCGTTGCAAACGAGCATTCAAGGGGAGATCGTAGGGCTCTCTGGAGCTCTTGCCCAGGAGCAGAAGTATATGATGATGTATGGATTTGACACTATAATTTGTTACTTGTTGTTGTGTGTGTTCGTTTTGGATGTGTGCCTATAATTTCTGTGTGTGTATTATATTGTGGTTGTGTTTTTTATTTATTTAAAAGGTTATCAATTTAGTGGCATCTATGCTTACTCATAAAAGCAACCCTCAGAAATAGTTTCTCCCAACAACCTTCACAGTAAGTATTCCAACCCTATGCTCATGACATGCCAGCCCTCTTCATATTAGTATCCTTCCTCACAGTGGCGGATTTGTATGATATTTTAGTTAGAAAGTAAGTTAGACGATGATTTTTTTATGATAGTTTAGTTATTTATGTTCAAAAAACTAAAATTTTTTATTTTGATTTAATTATTAAAATTTTTGAACTTACTCAAGATTCAAAGAGTACTATTTTAAAATTATCTTTGTTTATGAAATATTTATTTCTTGACATATTTCTAACAAATTTAAAATTAATTTCGTTTTTGAAGTTATTTTAAAATCAATGCTATTATATAATTTTCATATTCTAACTTTTTATTGGCTCCCCTAAAATATGTATTCAAGCTCCACCGTTGCTTTCTCACTTCCATTTATTTGTGACTATCCCAGCAAATTGTACTCAGCCCTGTCAATCATAGTATCAACACCTTCGAATTCATTCAAACTCGATTCATGGGATTTGCTGATGATCTTATGCGGGTACGCGCCTAACAATTTTATTGCAGCACTTAAACTCAAGTAAAAGTCACATCATCGATACTAAAGTTTGTCCACCTTCTAACAGTTATGTTATTGCACATTTTTATGTTCCTATGCATAGGGAGGGCTATTGGTATTTGATGATTGTGGACCTGGTGTACTGTAGGCTTGTGTATCTGGACTTTGCCAAAAGTGTGTTGGACCGTGATTCTAGAATAACGCAAATGAAATATGTGGTAAAGGGGTCTGTTATAGCCTTAAAGAGATTTTTCTTATGATGCACACTTTAATGTTTTTGATGGACTTGCCTTTTAGGCTTTCTTCATCGAGAATATGCTTGACGATAAGCGCTTTTAGCGCAAATGGGATCATTCGAAATCACATCTATCAATGTATGATGTGGAAGAACCCACTGTTGGCCAGCAGCATTGTGAATCATGAGTCCTTATTATAATAAAATATATTAATCCTTATTCACATGTACATTTTGTCTTCTTGACCTAAATGTTATTCTGAACCACTTACTCATAGGAATGATTGCGGCGTTTGGGTCTCTCAATAGATGATGCAGTCTTGATTGTTTAGGGATTTCATTCTTGAGGTAATGGCTTCCTTTGGTTTGGCTATGTATTGTTCGATAAATTTTTATTCGACAACTAATACCTCCTATCTTGTTCAAGGATGTGAATGTGCAAACTAGGATGAGACTTGCCCTGAACTCGGTAATAGGCAGGCACAATCTAATTGGCCGTGCAATTTCTCAGAAGGCAATGGCACATTGAGACCGTGCAATGGTTTGTTATGTTGGAAAACATAAGGTTGTGATAGACGAAGCAAAAAAGACTTCCTCACCAAGCGCAAGTCTCACTATTTGATGCAAAAGATCCAAAGCTTTAGCGGATTAACAAACTTTTTTGGATGCTTTGTGTGTTGATATTTGTATTTTGGCTATATATACCCCCACTTAATGGGGTTCTGTTGTGTACATGCATGGCGTTGGGTTCATATCATTTTGTTGTTGTTTATCTTCTTTATCATTTGATGTAGTATTGTGATTAATCAGTTGGTGGGTTTAGGGTGTGAAGTACGCTACTTATAGGGTGTTAGATCATGAAACTTATCCCTTACGTGTCTGTATTTTTGTTCTAAACCCAAGCATGATGGATTAATATGTAATGAATGATTATCTTTCCTCAAATTCACTATTATCTTTTGGAAGTAAATTTCACTTTACAACATGTTAAGAATTCATATTTGATTTCTTACAGACAAGATAAATTTCTTATCAAGTCCAATCCTGATTTGTAATTTTGCAAGGAACAGAGGACTGGTCCAATTTTGTAGGAAAAAAAAGGAGAATAAATAAGGCTCATTCATTGGGCTGATCTTAACGTGTACGATTCTCCTTAATTTAGACGACTCTTGGTTGAATCCAATAGAAGTTTACTTGTTGAGCTGGACTTTTGAACCTTTCATTCATCCGTGTCCAGGAAAAAAAAAGGAAAACTCCTTTATTCATATTTTACACACCTGATTTATGCATAAGGATTAGATAATCATCATAACATCAACACAGTATGGTCTTCTCTTTATAGCATTAGCCAGGAAAATCAAGATTTAGCAATACATTATAAAGTTAGAAATAGCATTGACTCATACAACCATATTGAAAAATAGCATTAAAGGACAATTATGTTATACTAACTCCTAAAATGACACCGTCAACTCTCCTTCTCATAGCATTAGCCAAGCAAACCAAGATTTAGCAATACATAATGAAGTTAGAAATAACATTGAGTCATACAATTGTATTGAAAAGTAGCATTAAAGGATGACTATGTTGTACTAACTCCTAAAATGACACCGTCAACTTTCAAAATAAATTGTTGATTTAGAAAGTTACTCAGCAATCATACATATGACGCATCATAAGATATGCAAAAGAGATTTCAGCTTTGTTAAAAATGGCATAGAGAACTAAGGTGTCACAGAGAGTAACGCGTTGATACGAACCGCTTTGAGGCAAGAGAATGTGAGTAATGATGCAGTGTAATTGGGCTTTGACAGGACCTAGAGCTCGGTGGTTAGAGTAATATCATCCATGAGAGAAATATTCTCACAAATGTTGGCCAAATCATTCTTGTGTGATATCCCCATATCATTATCCACTTTCCAGTGATATGCATTGACGCCAACATCATAATAGCCTAGGGCGTCACCAATGGATTCTTTGTTTAAATGAATTTCATGGCCTTTAACATAAGAGTGAATAGATTCCTCATTATAATACATATTGGCGTAAACTTCTCCAACTTAATAAGGGTAAACTGGTTTTTCAATTTCATACTGGATGAGAAACAGAAAGGATCAAAGTAAGAATCAAGACGGTTACCAAAGTGACATTTGAAACCAACGGGATCAGGGTTTCATTGGTTCTTTAACTGAGTTAAGAAAGGGTCTTTGGTTACCTTTGGGTGTGTGATTTAAAGGTGCAGAGCGTCCTTAAGGACGAGATGAAGAACGAGAAGGTGGAGATGTTAGAGGTTCTTCTTCAGTCATGGGTCTCTTCCCCCTTGATGTGTTTGCCCTAGATGTTCCAGTCTATGGTGGCATCGTGGATGGTCGTCGAGAAGTGGTTTTGGTCCATGCCATCGGGTCGGAAAAGAAAAGGAAGGAGATGAAGAATGGGAGTGAATATGGATATGAGTGTAAGCTTGGCCTTTTAGAGGAGGGTTTTGTAGAGCACGATAGGTTCCTATGCCTCTTCGTGTAGCAACCTTCTTTCTCATCTTTATGAAACTTAATGAATGCAGTTATGAGAGTGGAGGAGGTTGGAGAAGATGAGAGGTTTTCAAGGAGTAACTATTATAAATGCTTTGAAAATTTTTGAAAACTCAAACTGATATTTAAATAAAATGAAAAGGTGTTTAAAAAAATTGATTTTAAAAGGATATGCATGCAAGCCGTTTGAAAAGACAAGTCAAGAATAAAATGTTAAAATCAGAATTTGATTTGACTTAATGAGAAACCCTAAAACAAATAAATTTTGAATTTTTAATCAAAACAAAAATGAGGCCCACATCATAGAATTAGAACTTCTTTCTTTTGGGCCCGATAGTGGTTTTAAGGAAATACAAAGGACCACCAAAGATTCAGTTTTGACCCATATTAATTATTTTTATCAACACTCAATCTGATATTCAGGAAATCTAGAAGGAGTCATCATTTGTCCATTTGTATCTCCTGTTGACCTGATAAACAAAAGTACTCAAAGAGCTACATCATCAAATTAATTCAGAAATCCAGCAGTAACAATATTCAGGGTAGTTCTCAACTTATAAAATCTGTCTTCAAACAAAGGTTTTGTAAATATATTAGTAAGTTCATCTTCAGATTACAAATTGTATGTCAATTGGTCCCTTTTGCACATGTTCTCTAAGGGAGTAAAATTTCACTTCAATGTGTTTGGTTCTTGAGTGCAGAATAGAGTTTTTTAGAAATGTTTATTGCACTCATGTTATCACACAATAAAGGGATACTATTGACTTGCAATTTGTAATTTGCAAGTTGTGTTTTAAGCCATAACACATGTGAACAACAAGAAGAAGTGGCTATGTATTCAGCCTCGGCTGTGGACAATGCAACAGTAGCTTGTTTCTTGCTTGACCACACGTTTAGTGACTGTTCAAGAAAGCAATAGATCCCTGAAGTGCTTCTTTTATCAACTCGGTCACTGACAAAATTTGTATCACAATATCCCACTATACAAAACTCATCAGATTTAAGATAACAAAGACCAAAATCATAAGTGCCATTTACATATCTAATGATTCTTTTGACGGCCGAAAGATGGGATTCTTTTGGATGTGATTGGAATCTAGAGAAAATTCCAACACTTTGAACAATATCCAGTCTAGAGGATGTTAGATACATAAGAGATCCGATCATTCCTCTATACCTTGTTTCATCCAACATCTTTGCCATTTTCATCCTTTTCAAGTTTATAGTTTGGATGCATTGGTGTGTTCGTTGGTTTGAAATTTTCTAAATGAAATTTCTTTACCAATTCTTTGGCATAATTACCTTGGTGCACAAAAATACCACTAGGAGTTTGTTTGATTTGGAATCTTAGGAAGAATGTGAGCTCTCCCATCATACTTATATCAAACTCACTAGTCATTAATTTTTCAAAATCAGCACACCAGACTTCATTAGCCGAACCAAACACAATATCATCAACATAACCTTGAACAAGAATGAAGTTATCATTAAATTCTTTAACGAAAAGAGTTATATCCGTTGTACCCCTTTGAAAATCGTTTTTCAATAAGAAAGAACTAAGACTTTCATACCAAGCTCTAGGAGCTTGTCTCAAACCATAAAGAGCTTTTGAAAGTTTAAAAATATGGTTTGAAAAATATTTGTTTTCAAAATTAGGAGCTTGAGCCACGTATACTTCTCTATCAATAATACTATTTAAAAAGCCACATTTGACATCCATTTGAAAAAGTTTGAACCCTTTGTGAGTGGCATAAGAAAGTAATAATCTTATTTCTTCCATTCTTGCAACCAGAGCAAAAAATTCATTGAAGCCAATGCCCTCTTCTTGATCATACCATTGAGCCACTAGTCTTACTTTGTTCCTTGCAATGCTACCATCCTCACCCAATTTGTTTCAAAAGATCCATTTGGTATTAGTCACCTTCTTCCTATCTGAGGTTGATACCAATGTCAAAACTTCATTTTTTTTCAAATTGGATTAGCTCTACTTCCATTGCCTTAACCTATGATGGATCATAAAGAGCTTCCTTCATATTTTGAGGTTCTATTTGAGAGATGAGAGCAAGATCATTATGTTCCATTCTTCTTTTATTTGATGATCTTGTTGTAACTTCTTGAGATAGATCTCCAATTATAAACTATTGTGGATAGTTCATTAAGAACTTTCATTTTCTGGGCTTGGGTGATGCAAGAGCAGATCTGGTATAGTTTGGCTCTGTACTGTTGAGATTCTCAAAATTCTCTACTGTAGTAGGAGACAAAATAGAATTGTCTCCTATAATTTAGTCTGCAGAGTTTTGAACAACAATTTCCAATGAGGGTTCTGATTTGTCTTCACCTTGGATTCCACTTGAGTTTTGTTCATTTTCAATTCCTGCATTATTTCTTCAACAACACTTAAAATAGAGTTAGATTCATAAAAAGGTAATATTCATGGTCTCTTCAATGATTCTATGTTCCTCGAGGTAAATTCTATAGGCTTTACTAGTGGTTGAGTATCGTAGAAAGATACATTCTTAAGACTTTGGATCAAATTTACCAAGATTGTCTTTTATGTTTAAAACAAAGCATTTGCATCCAAAGACATGAAAGTATTTAAGTTTAGGAGGGGTTCCTTTCCATAGCTCATATGTAGTTTTCTGTAGAATCTTTTGCATGATAGTTCTATTTAGAATATAGCATTCTGTGTTTACAACTTCATCCCATAAGAATTTTGGAACATCACATTGACATAGCATGGCTCTTGCCATTTTTTGAAGACTTCTATTTTTTCTTTCCATAACACTATTTTGTTGAGGTATTCTAGGATAAGAAAAATTGTGTGATATACCAAACTCATCAGAAAAAGATTCAAAATCTTGATTTTCAAATTCCTTCCATGATCACTTCTAATAGAAGCAATTTTCAAATCTTTCTCATTTTGAATCTTCTTGCATAAAGTAATGAAAGATGAAAAAACATCATTTTTGTGAGATAAGAAAAGAACCCATCCGAATCTTGTATAATCATCAACTACTACTAAGCCATATTGTTTACCACCTAGGCTTTGAGTCCTTGTAGAACCAAAAAGATCAATATGTAGCAATTTCAATGGTCTTTTGGTTGAGATGTCATCCTTGGGTTTAAAAGAGCTTTTAGTTTGTTTGCCCATTTGACAAGCATCACAAGTGATATCTTTGTCAAATTAGATCTTAGGAAGACCTCTAACTAATTCTTTTTTCACTAGCTTATAAATATGAAACATGCTAGTATGTCCCAATTTCTTATGCCACAACTACTTTTCGAATTCTATGGATGTAAAGCAAGATACATTTTGTTCCTTAAGTTCTTCCAAGATGAGACCATACACATTATTACATCTTTTAGCAATGAACAAAGTTTCACCCGACCATTCACAAACAACTAAGCATTCCAACTTTTTGAAAATAACCGAATATTCCAAATCACATAGTTGACTAATGCTTAGAAGATTATATTTCAGTCCATCAACCAAGAATACATTATCAATGGAGGTAGAAAAACTCTTACCAATCTTACCTACCACCACTATCTTTCTTTTTCCATCATCATCGAATGTCACAGAGCCTCCATCATACTTGTTGAGCTTGATAAAGAATGTAGACTTTCCAGTCATATGCCGTGAGCATCTACTATCCAAGTACCATATGTCCTTCTTCTTCTTAGATGCAAGGCAAATTTGTATAATACTTTTAAGTGACCTTAGATATCAAAATCATTTTGGATTCTTTGATGTTAAACCTTCTTGGTTGTCCAAGAGCATTATATATATTTGCCAATCATCTTGTAAACTTTATTTTCAATATTCCTTTCAAAGATGAAGCATTGAATAGATGAATGACCAAGATTATTGTATGTATGACAAAAATCCTTTTTTTTTTTTGCAGATTTCTCAAAGTGATTTAAAGATTGAAATCTTTTGTCTTTGGACGTTGAGGCTTCATTTTTGACTCATGGTTTTTCAGAAATAGTTTCAAATTTGTCATGATACCCTAAGCCAGCTTTTTCAAAAAGAGGTCTTTGACTAGCTAATAATTTGTCTAAGTTTTTAGAGTTTTGAGCAAATTTAGCTATGCCCTGATTTAAATCCTTAATCACTTTGTGCAATCTTATATTTTCTTCAATGTTGTCCAAAAAGGCAGTGACAAAATGCTTTTATTTAAGACTTTTTATTTCAATTTTAAGCCGTTTGTTTTCTTCCATGAGATTAACAGTATTGTTGGCTTCTTTTAATTTTTCTTTGAGGTAAGCATTTTTAGCCTTCAAAATATCATTTTTAGATTCAAGTTCATGGCATTGATTCAGAAATTTTCTAATCTTTTCAGTTAGATCATCAATCATTTGATGGAATTCTTCATTATTGAGTTCAAAAAAGGTTACCTCAACATCTTGATTGTGATCAGCCATTAGACAAGCTTGAGAATTGTGATCGGATTCTTCATCTTCTTAAAATCATTTTTTAGGTCTTTCCCTGAGGCCATAAGCACCTTTTCTTGTCCTTTCTTGTCTTGTCTTCCCTTTTGAGCTTAGGACAGTCATACATGAAGTGTCCAGGCTCCTTGCAATGATGGAAAATGACTTTGCTGATGTCTCTCTTTGGTTCCTTCGAGCTACCTTCTCTGCTCCTTCCTTTTTTGTCTCATTAGCCTCCTTAGCTTCGTAGCAAAAAATTCAATTTTGTCATCTGATAAACTGTTGCTAGAATCATCTTCAAATACTCAACACAAGATTTTAGTACCACTCCTTTATTTTTTATGTGTGTGGTTTTATAAGCAAGTAACTTTCCTCTCAGCTCATCATAAGTTATTTTGTTTAGGTTACTGCTTTCGGAGATGAAAGTAGCCTTGTTTTCCCACTCTTTGGTTAGGCTTCTCAAAACTTTCCTCACTAGTACCTGTTCGTAATGAGTTATTCCCATAGCATGCAAGCTATTGATGATGACAGAGAATATCTTGAACATTTCATCTATGGTTTGTCCTTCCATCATAGTAAACATTTCATATTCTTCACTCAACATGTCAATCCTTATCTCCTTTACTTATCCAGTGCCCTCATGAGTAACTTGGAGTTTATCCCAAATTTTCTTTGCTGTTTTGCATTTAGATACCTTCTAGTATTTCTTGAAGCTGATAGTGCAGTTTAGCATATTGATAGCTTTGGCATTTAATTCCACCTTTTTCTTGTCTTCATCATTCCATTCTTATTCTTCTTTAGGAGTTACAACTCCTTCAGCACTTGTTTTGGTTGGAATTTATGGTCCGTTCATGATGATCTTCTAGATGTTGTAATCTATAGACTGCACAAAGATCTTCATTCTTTTTTTTTTTCCAGTAGTTATAGTTCTTGATGTTGAAGAAAGAAGGTCTATTGTTGGACTGACCTTCAGAGAGAGTATATGCCACGATATTCAAACCCATATTATTGGCCATTTGGATCTTTTTTTCAAGCTGTGAAGCTTGACCTCTTTGAGACCAAGCACTGATACTAATTGAAAGTTTCAAAATGGCCTAGAGAAAGAGGGAGTTAAATCTATGGCCTCCTTTTTGTACTTCTTTTACTTTTTACTTATGACTGGAAAGGTGAACTTATTTGCCAAAGTGTCTGTCAAATAGAAATTTAGGAGACAATTTAATTTCGTCACTTTTTGACGCTTTTCAGGAACAGAACAACTTTTACTTCTTGAATAGCTGTGACTTCTGAGATAAAAATAATGTAGGAGATAATTTTATTTTGTCTCTACACAAAAGAAAACAAAAGAAGAGTAAAGAAGAAAAATTCACACAACCATATATCCTGGTTCAGCCACCACGTGCAATGTGACCTGCATCCAGTCTAGCCCACAACTGTAATACCCTAATATTCAAACCCTTATGCTCGAGTCATAAGTCAATGATATTACGGTGGTACGACTCTCAGGTGGATTTTTAATACATAAATATAAATAAAATTGAAAGGGGTATTAATTGAAAAGCCTGAAAAGAGTAAAAATAAAATCGCTAAGTCGTATCACTCACGCATCGACAACTAAAAGATAAAGCGTGAAGTCGAAAGCGATATAAGGATAAAGGCATAAAGGAGATTAAGAGATAGACAACAGATAGATATATGTAACATAAGTAAATAGCCACTAGTCGTGACCCGCGAAGTTTAGGCCGGCTAGGGTACAACATGAAAGTAGTTGACAATAGAATCTCCTAATCTCTCCCAAAAGAAACATAAGAGCCTCTATAGGCAAGTTCAAAAGAGTTCAATACATAATATAAGCTTTTCATAATAAAGGTGGAGAGATTCTAAGCAAAATATAAAGATCTTCGCCATCTCTCAGACGAACCATAGCTCACTTCTGAGCACCTGGACCTGTATCGGACAAACAAGAGATATATACGGAATGAGAATCCCCGATTCATGGGTTCCCAGTACGGTAAAAGTGCCAAATAAATACAATGCATTGTAATAAAAACTCACTAAGCATCCTAAACTTCCTTTCATCAAATATTCACCCTATATTCTTGCTAATCCATGAACAGGCAACTGTCATAAGGGAAAGCTAAATCTAATTCATCTTTCTCATGCTTCTCAACTTGCTAACTCTCCAAAAAACCAGGACCAGAATTGCAAAACAAATCCATCACCAGTTATTCTGCCTTAGCCATACTATATCAATACATCATATCCTCACTTGGAGCAAGTGAATTCACTTCACTGCATCTACCCAAGGAGCTCAAATTATCTCATTCAATAATCATCATCATTATTCAATCACATCATCAAGTCATCTCCTCAAGAATAGCCCTCAGCGTCCACTGACACCAGCATAAGGGACCTCTCAGTTGTACAAACACAAGCAATACAGATAAGTAATACACAATTAAAGTATAAGTAGAACAAGTAGCACGTAATCAGGTAACATAGCATATATGATATAGCAATCCAAAACAAGTAGGCAAACTCAAACAATTCAAACATATGCAAATGATGAATGCTTGCCCTATGGCTGATGATATCATCTGTCGATTATCAAGCCAACCCGACGCGTCCGGTAGCTAACCCGGACACAGTCTCTCTATTGCGCATTAATATCATTAGAGGGAGTACGTACCCTGTCGCCATTAGAGGGTATCTGCGCCCTGTCGCCATTAGAGGGTATCAGTGCCCTGCCACCCTTAAAACTAGAGAGAAAACACAAGCATACTCACATTCAATATTTTCTAATATTATTCATCATGACCATATCGTCATTTATACATCACATGATTGCACATTTATACATCACTCATCATAACTCGGGGCAAGTGGGGCAAAACCATAACCCTTGTGTCCACCCGGAGAGCCTCTATACTAACATACCTGGAGCAAGTGGGGCGCAACCACAACCCTTGCATCTACCCAGGAGGTATGTTCTCATATGCCCAAGAGGAACTAAGGAGGGGATCCTAACCTCCCACCATCTTGTTGGGGGTGATTTTACAATACCAGGAGGAACAAGGAAGGGGATCCTCACCTTCCTTCATCTCTCTGGGGTCGCACTTCCGAGAAAGAGAGCTCAAGATAAAACAATAATTCAAAGCCATATTTTCATTTCCAGCCATAAATCAATATTTATCATAGCCATCCGACTCATGGCATAACCAATAACCAGCCAATAATCATGATCAAATATAGCCCTTTGGCTCACGGCATACACCGCACTTCCATCATCACCCTCAGCAACCCACACAGTCATCATTAGTCGTAACTCATCATTAATTCTCCCCTTACTTTGTCCACAAGTTACCACATCTCCTAGCCTATTTCCATCGCTAGGCATACTATAAGTATTTTGGACATAAAGGGTGAAAAAGGAGACTTAGAAGTCTGAAATTTGGCTTTGAAAACTCAAAAATTAACCTCGGGGTGAAAACAGGATCAAACGTGCGCATCGCCCACGCGCACGCGTGGAAAGCCAAAAAGTATAGGGACGCGTATGCGTCGTCCACGCGTACGCGTGGATGGGAAAAAAAGCCAAGGGATGCCTGTGTGTTAGCCACGCGTACGCGTGGGTGCGTTTTGTGCCCCACGCACAAAACCAGCCCGATGCTCGCACAACTCTCGGGAATTTGGCTGGGAAATTGGATCAGCACATCAAAGCGTACGCGTCGGCCAGGCGCACGCGTGGGAAGTGAATATTTGAAAACGATGCGTGCGCGTCGGCCACGCCTACGCGTGGGAGTGCGTTCTACTAAAAATTTTACTAAGTTAAAAAGCTGTAGAATTCACAGTTTCAAATCCCAAACTTCCAATACACATAACTTCTTTTACAAAATTTCTTTTTCAATCATTTCTAAACCGTTGGAAAGATCGTTGAATAAACTTTCATAAAATTTCAATTATGAAGAATTCCAAACTCCGTGGACCGAGTTACGGACCGCCAAAGTTGGTCAAAAATAAGTTTTTACCCAAACATAGAAATCACCAATTTTTCCAATGTTCCCAAGCCAAATTCATTTTCACTCTTCCAAATGACCACAACCCAATCACACTAACATAATTACACTCAACCAAAACCAAACGTACCTCATCTACACAATTTCACCCAAAACCATCAAATTCCATACTTCAATTCCTCAAACCATATTATTCAATAACCAAACCAATTATTCTCACATTCAATATCTAAAATCCATCCAATTACTTATATCATCACACGGTACACACGTCAACTTACATTCCTGACCTCTTTCCGGCCTCTGGCCCAAATTCACGACCTCCAGTCCAAATTCACAATTTAATTGCATATTCCACAAACCAATACTCATTATCCAATTCATCAAATTCTCAACACACCAAACATACAATTCACACAATTCTCAACCCAATCATTAATTTACATACATAACAACTATACATATTACCACCAACTATTTACACAATCTAAACTTAATCCTAGGGGCATCTAGCCTAGGAATTCTTACCACACCACACGGTACTTAGATGAAACTTAAACTGTACCTCTTGTAGCCAAAATAATTGAGCTTCTCCTTGAGAGTCTCCACCAACCCTTAGCTCCAAGTCTCACCAAAGCTCCTCAAGCAACACTAACCTCCCAATTGTGCACCAAAATCACCAAATACACTAACATAACCAATTTCACAATATACCAATGTTTTAAAAACCGGTTCGAACTGGCCGGTCGAACCGGTGGAACCGTGAACCAAAATCTAAAACGGTTCGGACAATGAGAAAAATTGTGAAATTTGAGAATCGAAATTGAACCGGTGAACCGGCCGATAACCGGTCGATCGAACCGTACCCGGCTGATTTTGGAGCTTAGCAGCAAAACGTTGCCGTTTGGAGCTCTGGAAAAGTTGAACCCTAAATAGCTAAATCAATGTGATGAACGACAATGCTGAGGGTAGTCTTCTCTATTCTCTTTCTCTCTTCTGATTTTCGGAAAGTGAGATCTCAAATCTGAATCCCTAATGCGGTAATGCCTTTGCCCTTCCCATTTTACAGTTCAACTTCACCAATTACCATCCTCATCGTTCATCAAGGTTCAGACTTCAGAGAGAAGGAGAGAATGCCATCACCCATCACGATCTCACCGGCGCACACGGCCACATGGCAGTGAGCTCCGTCGCGCAGTGAGCTCCGCCACGAAGTGAGCTCCGTCACCGCTCGAGTCGGCGTCGCTGTCTGTCTTCCACTCTCCCACTCTTCGTCACCACTCGACTCGGCATTGAAGCCTGAAGGTTCCTTTCGAGCTCTGAGAGAAAGCCTTCGAGTTCCAGGTAATTGAAATTTTAGTTATGAACTTATTATTGTTCATTGAGTAGCTGTGATGAACTCTGAAAACTGTGATAGAACTCTGAATACTGTGAAGTGTGAATACTGTGATGAACTCTGAGTCTCTGATGCTGTGATGAAATCTGATATTGTGAACTCTGTTCATTGAGTAGCTCTTTGATTTTGTGACATGATGAACTCTGAATTCTGAAACTGTGAACTCTGATTTTGTGAACTCATTTTGTGAACTGAATTTTGATTTTGTGACATGGTTTTGTGAAATCTGATTTTGTTAACTCTGATTCTGTGACATGATTTTGTGAACTCTGATTTTGTGAAGTCTGATCTTGTAAACTATGATTTTGTGACATGGTTTTGTGAACTCTGATTTTGTGACACTGTAAACTGCTAGACTTTGAATTTTGGATTTTGTTTGTTGTGATTTGTGAACTTGAGAGTTGAGATTATTGGGTTGGACTGCTGGTAATGTTTAGGTATAGATGAAAGTATCAACCAAGAACTACTTAGGAATAATAATGCTGAAAATAGTTCTGCTTCGAATGAACGTTCTCTTCCTCCCGCGAGTAACGAAAGTCAGTCACAAACTTCTAGTGTTCGGGGGAAAACTGATCCTGCTTGGAGATACGTTGCTTTACAAAATATAAATGGAAAACCGCATTACCAATGCTTATTTTGTCTGAGTACTTTTGGGGGCAGGGGAATTCATAGAATGAAAAAGTATTTGGCAAAGATAGGTGGAGACATTAAGAAGTGTTCTAAGGTCCCATATGATGTAGAAAAACAAATGGAAGGTTTATTGAAAGAGATTCAGAAAAGTAAAACTAGTAAAAGGAAAGTAAGTTTCAACGAAGAGGGTACCGATGAGTGTGAGGATGCAATTGATGAAGCAATAGCGCAAGAATAACAACAAACTCCGAGTCAGTTACCAACTAAGGAGGTTGTTGGAGGCGATCCAAAAAAGAAAGCAAAAACCATTATTCCTCCTATGTTTGCACCAAAAACAACTCCGGAAAGTCAACCAAGTCTGAAAAGCGTGTTTCAAAACAAAGAGGCACTTCATGAAGTTGATAAGCGAGTGGCTAGATGGCTTTTGGATTGTAAGATTCCTTTCAATGCGATTATGTCACCTTTTTTTCAAGATATGTTGGATGGTGTAGCTGGCTATGGGCCTGGTTATAAAGGTCCTTCTTATGACTCTTTGAGGGTTAACTTATTAGCCGATCTCAAAAGGGAGTGTCAATGGTTGTTGATAGCTATAGGTCTGCTTGGAAAGAAACTGGATGTACTCTCATGGATGATGGTTGGACAGATCAAAGGCAAAGAATGTTGATTAATTTTTTGGTTTATTGTTCGAAAGGGTTGTGCTTTGTGAAATCTGTAGATGCCTCAAGTATGGTTAAAAATGCTTCTAGCTTATGTGACTTGTTTTCAGAGGTGATTGAATGGATTGGACCTGATAATGTTGTTTATCTAGTGACCGATAATGTTGCGAATTATGTTGCTGCTGGTAGGCTTATTAATAAGAAATTTGAAAATATTCACTGGTCACCTTGTGCTGCTCATTGCTTGAATCTTATTCTAAAAGATATAAGCAGCATGCCACATATTTCTAGCCTTACAACACGTGCTTCGAAGATTACCGTGTTTGTATATAATCATACGGTGTTCTTGTCCTGGCTAAGATAAAAAGATGATTGGAGGGAGATTGTTCGTCCAGGTGCAACTTGTTTTGCCACTGTCTTCCTCACATTGATGAGTATCTTTGAGCGCAAATCGGAATTACAACAATTGGTTATTGATACACACTTTACCGGACACAAATTAGGAAGGAGTGCCAATGGTAGAGCTGTGAGTGCAATTATCCTAGACAATAAATTTTGGGATGATTATTTTACTGTATGCCAAATTGTGAGTCCGTTGAATAAATTGCTGAGGTTGGTAGATGCCGATGATAAACCATCATTGAGAATTGTTTATGAAGGTATGCTGAGGTTAGAAAATGGAATCAAAGAAATGTTCAAGCATAGGAAGAGTGCATATCAACCTTACACAGAGATTAAGATGGGACAAACATTTGAAAAAAAATCTTCACGCAGTAGCCTATTTCTTGAATCCTGATTGCTTTTTTTCTGAAAATTATAGAGAATCACCTAATGTCATGCGAGCTTTACTTGATCTTGTTACATTGCATTGCAAGGTTAATAATTTAGATTCAGTTGAGGCAATGAAAGAAATACACTTATATAGAGATCGAAAGGAAAGCTTTGATAGGCCTGAAGCTGTTCCAGCTGCAAAAAAACTTCAACCTGGTAATAATATCTGTTTGATAATAAGCTTTAGTTATTTACTTATTTTATGTTTTGATTTCCTTAATTTGATAACTAATACTTGAGGTATTGGATTGTAATTTATAGATGAATGGTGGAGGTTATTTGGTAGTTCTGCTCCATGTTTACAAAAAAATGGCAGTTCGCATTCTTAGCCAAGCATCTGCTTCTTCAGGGTGTGAAAGGAATTGGAGTCTTTTTGATCAAATTCATACAGCAAGAAGGAATAGATTGGAGCATGATAGGCTAAGTGATATTGTGTATGTTACATATAATTTGCGTATTAAATCCGGGTAATATATATTTCATCCTTTCATTTCATATCATTAGATTTTGTATAGCTAATATACTAGGCTTATCATATATTGCATTTAATTTGTTTGGAATGAAAGAAAAAAAAGAAAGCAAAAGTTGCAATATGATCCAATCGATATTGAAACTATTGATAAGGTTGATTTTTGGGTGACTGATAAACCACTATTTTATGGTTTATATTGTGTATAATTATGTGGTTTTATCATGATCCTTACCCACTTATTCATTAATTTAGCATGCATTTATATTTCCTTCCTGGAATTATTACATGGTTGAAAACTGCTTCCTAGAGACTTTTTATTATGCATTTTAGTTCTCCTTTATCCCATTCGATGCCGTGATCTGTGTGTTAAGTGTTTCAGGCTTTATAGGGCATGGATGAATTGGAGATTGGAAAGGAAGCTAGCAAAAATGGAAGGAACACAAGAAATTGAGGAGACAACCAGCGAGAAGTGACGCGGCCGCATGGCTCACGCGTTCGCGCTGAAGAGGAGAAATCGCGGTGACACGGCCGCATGACTCACGCGACCGCGCGGAAAGGAAAAGCACAAGTGACGCGGAGGCGTGGACGACGCGAACGCGTGGCACAGAAAAACACGAATGACGCGTCTGCGTGGACGACGCGATCGCGTGACATGCGCGATCTGCATAATCTGCAGATTTCACTGGGGGCGATTTTGGGCCCTGTTTTGACCCAGTTCTCGGCCCAGAACAGCAGACTAGAGCCAGAGAACATGCAGAGACGAAGAACAACATTCATTCTACTCAGTTTTGAGTTTTTAGATCTAGTTTTACTCCTCCTCTAGGTTTTCTCTCTACACAATTGGTACTCTTAGGATATTATTTTTCTACTACTTTTGCATTGGGATATTGAGAAGAGTCATTACTTCATCAAGATTTCGTCATTCTAGTTCGTTTTCTTTAATTGTTACTCTTCCATGTCCTTTGCTTTGTTAATTTTACCATTGGAATATTATTAGGATTTATTCAATGTAAGGATTATTCTTATTTTAATTGGATTATTTTTTATTTCTATTTACAATGTCTTTCTTTAATTTCTTCTCATATGTCATGAATTTTGTATTCACAATGAGCGAGTTGTTCCCTAACTTGATGGGGAGTTGATTGAAAGGAACCAATTGAGTTGGAAGGCTTGAAAGAAAGATTGTAATTGGATTTACTGTTGGATTGCCTTCTAGTCACTAACACCAATCCCTTTTAATTAAGTGGGTTGCAATTTGTGAACAGACGTAGCATTCCAACCTGTTTGATTTTCCTTTGCCTAGTAAAGGATAACAAAACAGAATAACTTTTAATTATCAATTAATCTTGAGAGCATTCCAACTATAATAGGGATTCCAACTAATCAACTCCCAGTCAAGGCTTTTATTTACATTATTCAAATTCATCAATTTAATTTCCTGTTATTCAACTCAAACCTTTTCGAAAACATCTGATTAATAAAATAGCACACCTTTCTGCAACTCGTTGGGAGACGACCTGGGATTCATACTCCCAGTATTTAAAATAATTTTTAATTCACCAATTTTCGCTGCATCAATTTTTGGCGCCGTTGCCGGGGAGTTGCAACAGTGTGTTAATTTATTGATTGGTATTTATTTCTATTGCAATTTTTTCTTTTCATTCTATCACTATGAACTGCACGTTTCTTTCGTTAAATGATGCGTTCGCTTCCTGATCCAAGCTTGCCAGCATTTGACCCTGAAATTGAAAGAACTCTTTCGCATATAAGGCGAGCTAGGCATACGCGACTCCTCTTTGAGGACGAACCTGAACCGTCATTTAAGGAAGAAACAACCCCCTTTCTATTGATCCAGTTCATTTACGTGCAGGTGACATGACAGCACCCAGAAGAGTCACCATCCAGGAGGAAGGAGCCCCTGATTTTACGCTCCAACCATTCCAGGCACACCACCCAGCAGTAGCTGTAGATTTTGAAATAAAATCTTCACTACTCAACTTGATGCCCAAATTTCATGGCTTACCTGCTCAAGAGCCTATCAAGCATCTCAGGGATTTCCAGACCGCTTGCTCTACTGTTAAGCGTGATGGAGCTGATGAAATCTTTATTCTATTAAAAGCCTTCCCGTTTTCTCTGGAAGAAAAGGCATGAGAGTGGTACTACACTCAGCCCAGAAAAACTATTTCCAACTGGGATACACTTAGGAGAGAATTTCTGGATAAATTTTTTCCAGCTGAAGTTGCTGATAAGCTAAGGAAGGACATGTCTATGATCGTCCAGGACGAATCTGAGACCCTCTATGAATACTTGGAACGCTTCAATACACTTCGAAATGCATGTCCCCATCATATGATTGACAAGATAGTCTTACTCGGTTACTTTACACAGGGTCTGAGACCTCAAGATAGGACCACACTGGAAGGTGCTTGCAATGGTTCTATGAAAAAGTACAAGACTACGGACGAAGCATGGCAATTGATCAGAGACTTAGCTGACTCTACTAGGAATCATAGGCAGAGACAAAGTCGGTCAAGAGTTGTTGCGGAGGTATCCACTAATACAGAGACTACCATTATAGCCCAGAATCTATGTGAAATTACTAACTTGCTGAAACAGATGCAACTGAATCAACAACAACCTCAGCATGTTCAGCCTTCTCCACCTCAGCACAGCCAGTAGTTAGTCCCACAAAGAGTGTGCGGCATCTGTGCAGATTATAGTCACTATACCGATGAGTGTCCGCAGCTCCAACCAGAAGACAATACTGTAGCAGCCACTCACAACTTTTATGACCGCCCCAATCAAGGGTACAATCAAGGTGGCAACTATAACCAAGGATGGCAGGATAATTCCAACCAAGGCTGGAGAGACAATTCTAACCTGGGTTGGAGGGACAATTCTAATAGAGGAGGCAGAGATAACAATGAAAATCAGAGGTGGAATAACAATAACAACAGGCAGCAGAATCAACCTTACAGAGTGGTGGACGAAATTGTGATCCTTATTCTTTAAGTTGCACTCCTTATAAAATTATGGAATTTAAGAAATTGGCACGAGTGAACAATGGATCATTTGTGATCAATGTTCTAATTATTTTGAGTGAAATCATTATTATGGCACTGGTTGAATTCACAACTCCGTTCAACTAGCCAGCAAGTGTACTGGGTCGTCCAAGTAATAAACCTTACGTGAGTAAGGGTCGATCCCACAGAGATTGTTGGTATGAAGCAAGCTATGGTCACCTTGTAAATCTCAGTCAGGCAGATTAATTTTGTTTATGGTTTTGAAAATAGAAATAATAAAATAGAAATAATAAAAGGGATAGAATACTTATGCAGATTCATTGGTGGGAATTTCAGATAAGCGAATGGAGATACTGTATGGCTCAAGAACGCCTGCTCTCCTACTGCTTCAACTCAATCCTTCTTACTCCTTTCCATGGCAAGCTGTGTATAGGGGTTCACCATCAACGGTGGCTACTTTCAATCCTCTCGGGAAAATGGTCCTCTGCGGCTGTCACTCGCATGGCTAATCGTCTGGAGGCATCACCCATGGTTGATGGCTACATCCCATCCTCGCAGTGAAAACTACGCTCACGCACTCTGTCACAGCACGGCTAATCACTGGTTGGTTCCTGCGCCTACTGGAATAGAATCCCTTGATTCTTTTGCGCTTGTCATCACGCCCAGCACTTGCAAGTCTGAAGCACGTCACAGTCATTCATTACCGGAATCCTACTCGGAATACCACAGACAAGGTTAGACTTTCCGGATTCCCAGGATCCTACTCGGAATACCACAGACAAGGTGAGACTTTCCGGATCCTCATAAATGCCGCCATCTATCTAGCTTATACCACGAAGATTCAGTTGGGGAATCTAAGAGATACACATTCAAGCTCGGTTGCATGTAGAACGGAAGTGGTTGTCAATCACGCGCGTTCATAAGTGAGAATGATGATGAGGGTTATCTAATCATCACATTCATCATGTTCTTAGGTGCGAATGAATATCTTGGAATAAGAATAAGAGAGATTTGAATAAAAGAAAATAGAATTTCATTAATACTTGAGGTACAGCAGAGCTCCACACCCTTAATCTATGGTGTGCAGAAACTCCACCGTTGAAAATACATAAGTGAAAGGTTCAGGCATGGCCGAATGGCCAGCCCCCATGTGGTCACAAGACCGAATGATCAAAGATTCAAAATACAATCCAGGATGCGATTATGATAGTAAAAAGTTCTATTTATAATAAACTAGCTCCTAGGGTTTACATGAGTAAGTAATTGATGCATAAATCCACTTCCGGGGCCCACTTGGTGTATGTTTGGGCTGAGCTTGATCAATCCACGAGCTGAGGCTTCTGTTGGAGTTGAACTCCGAGTTATGACGTGTTTTGGGCGTTCAACTCCGGATCATGACGTTTTTCTGGCGTTTAACTCCAGACAACAGCATGTACTTGGCGTTCAACGCCAAGTTACGTCGTCAAATTCCGAATAAAGTATGGACTATTATATATTGCTGGAAAGCCCTGGATGTCTACTTTCCAACGCCGTTGAGAGCGCGCCAATTGGAGTTCTGTAGCTCCAGAAAATCTATTTCGAGTGCAGGGAGGTCAGATTCCAACAGCATCAGCAGTCCTTTTGTCAGCCTTTTTCAGAGTTTTGCTTAAATCCCTCAATTTCAGTCAGAATTTACCTGAAATCAAAGAAAAACACACAAACTCATAGTAAAGTCCAGAAATGTGAATTTAACATAAAAACTAATGAAAACATCCCTAAAAGTAGCTTGATCTTACTAAAAACTACCTAAAAAGAATGCCAAAAAGCGTATAAATTATCCGCTCATCACAACACCAAACTTAAATTGTTGCTTGTCCCCAAGCGACTGAAAATCAAACAGGATAAAAAGAAGAGAATATACTATAATTTCAGAAATATCAATGAATATTAATTATAATTAAATGAGCGGGACTTGTAGCTTTTTGCTTCTGAACAGTTTTGGCATCTCACTTTTTCCTTTGAAGTTTAGAATGATTGGCTTCTCTAAGAACTTAGAATTTCAGATAGTGTTATTGACTTTCCTAGTTAAGCATGTTGATTCTTGAACACAGCTACTTATGAGTCTTGGCTGTGGCCCTAAGCACTTTGTTTTCCAGTATTACCACCGGATACATAAATGCCACAGACACATAACTGGGTGAACCTTTTCAGATTGTGACTTAGCTTTGCTAAAGTCCCCAGTTAGTGGTGTCTAGAGCTCTTAAGCACACTCTTTTGCCTTGGATCATGACTTTAACCACTTAGTCTCAAGCTTTTTACTTGAACTTTCATGACACAAGCACATGGTTAGGGACAGCTTGATTTAGCCGCTTAGGCCTGGATTTTATTTCCTTGGGCCCTCCTATCCATTGATGCTCAAAGCCTTGGATCCTTTTTACCCTTGCCTAGGGCTCATGGCTTTTTTCTGCTTGCTTTTTCTTTTTCTTTCTAAAATTTTCGCCATTTTTTTTTCACTGCTTTTTCTTGCTTCAAGAATCAATTTCATGAATTTTTTCAGATCATCAATAACATTTCTCTTTGTTCATCATTCTTTCAAGAACCAACAATTTTAACACTCATAGACAACAATCTCAAAAGACATATGCACTGTTCAATCATTCATTCAGAAAACAAAAAGTATTGTCACCACATCAATATAATTAAATTAAATTCAAGAGCTATTTTCGAAATTTATGTACTTCTTGTTCTTTTGAATTAAAACATTTTTCTTTTAAGAGAGGTGAAGGAGCAATGGATTTTATTCATAGCTTTAAGGCATGGTTGCATACTAATGATCATGAAATAAAGACACAAAGCATAGATAAACACAATACTAAAAACCGAAAACAGAAAGAAATAAAGAACAAGGAATGAATCCACCTCTAGTGGCGTCTTCTTCTTGAAAGACCAATGATGTTCTTCAGCTCTTCTATGTCCCTTCCTTGCCTTTGTTGCTCCTCCCTCATTGCTCTTTGATCTTCTCTTATTTCTTGGAGAATGATGGAGTGCTCATGATGTTCCACCCTTAATTGTTCCACATTATGGCTCAGATCTTCTAAGGAGGTGTTGAGTTGCTCCCAATTGTTGTTGGGAGGAAAGTGCATTCCTTGAGGCATCTCAGGGAATTGTTGATGATGAGCTCCCTCATGCATTTCTTGAGGGCCGTGAGGAGCTTCTCTTGCTTGCTCCATCCTCTTCTTGGTGATGGGCTTGTCTTCTTCAATGGAGACATCTCCCTCTATGATAACTCCAGCTGAGTAACATAGATGGCAAATAAGGTGAGGGAAGGCTAGCCGTGCCATAGGCGAGGACTTGTCAGCTATTTTGTAGAGTTCATTGGAGATGACCTCATGAACTTCTACTTCCTCTCCAATCATGATGCTATGGATCATGATGGCCCGATCCACAGTAACTTCAGATCGGTTGCTTGTAGGGATGATGGATCTTTGGATGAACTCCAACCATCCTCCAGCTACAGGCTTGAGGTCCAGTCTTCTTAGTTGGACCGGTTTGCCTTTGGAGTCTATTCTCCATTGGGCGCCTTCCACACATATGTCCATTAGGACTTGGTCCAACCTTTGATTAAAGTTGACCCTTCTTGTGTAGGGGCGTTCATCACCTTGCATCATGGGTAAGTGAAACGCCAACCTTACATTTTCCGGACTGAAATCCAAGTATTTCCCCCTAACCATTGTGAGATAATTCTTTGGACTTGGGTTCATACCTTGGTCATGGTTCCTAGTGATCCATGCATTGGCATAGAACTCTTGAACCATTAAGATTCCAACTTGTTGCATGGGGTTGGTTAAGACTTCCCAACCTCTTCTTTGAACTTCATGTCGGATCTCCGGATACTCATTCTTCTTGAGCTTGAAAGGAACCTCAGGAATCACCTTCTTCTTTGCCACATCATCATAGAAGTGGTCTTGATGGCTCTTGGAGATGAATCTTTCCATCTCCCATGACTCGGAGGTGGAAGCTTTTGCCTTCCCTTTCCCTTTTCTAGAGGATACTCCGGCCTTAGGTGCCATTGATGGTAATGGAAAAACAAAAAGCTTATGCTTTTTACCACACCAAACTTAAAATTTTGCTCGTCCTCGAGCAAAAAGAAAAGAAGAGTAGAAGAAGAAGAAGAAAATATGGTAGAGAGGGAGAGAGGTAGGTTCGGCTATGTGGGAGAAGAAGGGGTTGAGTTGTGTGAAAATGAAGTAGAAGGGAAGGGTATTTATAGGGAGAGGGGAGGGTGGGTGTTCGGCTAATTTGGGTGGGAATGGGTGGGAAATTGAATTTGAATTTTATGAAGGTAGGTGGGGTTTATGGGGAAGAGTGGGGTGATGTGAATGGTGAATGGGGTAATTGGGAAGAGGAGTTGAGGTGATTGGTGAAAGGTGTTGGGAAGTGTGACATGGGGAAGAATGAGATTTGGATTAGGAGAGTGTGATTAGGATTAAAAGGTAAGGTGGGAATATGTTAGGTGGGGATCCTGTGGGGTCCACAGATCCTGAGGTGAAAACAAATACCATTCCTTCACCATATAGGCATGTAAAATGCCTTCATGCATCATTCTGGCGTTCAAACGCCCATTGGTGCATGTTCTGGGCGTTCAACGCCCATGTAATGCATGTTTCTGGCGTTGAACGCCAGTTTCATGCTTGTTACTGGCGTTCAGCGCCAGTTTGTCCTCTCTGTGCACGTTCCTGGCGTTTAACGCCAGGTTGTTGCTTGTTTCTGGCGTTCAGCGCCAGAATGGTGCTCTGTTCTAGCGTTGAACGCCGGCCAGATGCACCTTACTGGCGTTGAACGCCAGTCTGCGCTACCTCCAGGGTGAAAATTTTTTTCTTCTGTTTTTGACTCTGTTTTTAATTTTTTTGATTTTTTTCGTGACTCCTCATGATCATGTACCTAATTAAACACAAAAATAACAAAGAAACAAAATAAAATAAAATTAGATAAATAAAATTGGGTTGCCTCCCAACAAGCGCTTCTTTAATGTCAATAGCTTGACAGTGGCTCTCATGGAGCCACAAGGTGATCAGGTCAATGTTGTATAGTTGTCCACACCAAACTTAGAGTTTGGATATGGGATCTTAACACCAAACTTAGAGTTTGGTTGTGGCCTCACAACACCAAACTTAGAGTTTGACTGTGTGGGCTCTTCTTGACTCTGAACTGAGAGAAGCTCTTCATGCTTACTCTCTTCTGTCACAGAGGGATGGCCATGTGCCTTAAACACAAGGTATTCCCCATTCAATTGAAGGACTAATTCTCCTCTGTTGACATCTATCACAGCTCCTGCTGTGGCTAGGAAAGGTCTTCCAAGGATGATGCAATCATCCTCTTCCTTCCTAGTGTCTAAGATTATGAAATCAGCAGGGATGTAAAGGCCTTCAACCTTTACTAGCACGTCCTCTACTAATCCATAAGCTTGTCTTAATGACTTGTCTGCCAGTTGTAGTGAGAACAAGGCAGATTGTACCTCAATGATCCCCAGCTTCTCCATTACAGAGAGTGGCATAAGATTTATCCCTGACCCCAGATCACACAGAGCTTTTTCAAAGATCATGGTGCCTATGGTACAAGGTATTAAGAATTTGCCAGGGTCTTGTTTCTTTTGAGGTATAATTTTCTGAATCCAAGTATCCAGTTCATTAATGAGCAAAGGAGGTTCACTTTCCCAAGTCTCATTACCAAATAGCTTGGCATTCAGCTTCATGATAGCTCCTAAATATTGAGCAACTTGCTCTCCAGTTACATCTTCATCCTCTTCAGAGGAAGAATAGTCTTCAGAGCTCATGAATGGCAGAAGGAGATTTAATGGAATCTCTATGGTCTCTGTATGAGCCTCAGATTCCTTTGGATCCTTAATAGGAAACTCCTTCTTGCTTGAGGGACGTCCCAGGAGGTCTTTCTCACTAGGATTTTCGTCCTCCTCCTCCCTTGTGCATTCGGCCATATTGACTATGTCAATGGCTTTGCACTCTCCTTTTGGATTCTCTTCTGTATTGCTTGGGAAAATACTGGGAGGAGTTTCAATGACTTTCTTACTCAGCTGGCCCACTTGTGCCTCCAGATTTCTAATGGAGGATCTTGTTTCACTCATGAAACTGAAAGTGGCCTTTGACAGATCAGAGACTACATTGGCTAAATTAGAAGTATTTTGTTCAGAATTCTCTTTCTGTTGCTGAGAAGATGATGGATATGGCTTACTATTGTTCAGCCTGTTGCGTCCACCATTGTTAAAACCTTGTTGAGGTTTTTGTTGATCCTTCCACGAGAAATTTGGATGATTTCTCCATGATGAGTTATAGGTGTTTCCATAAGGTTCACCCATGTAATTAACCTCTGCCATGGCAGGGTTCTCAGGATCATAAGCTTCTTCAGAAGCTCCCTCTCTAGTACTGTTGGATGCATGTTGCAATCCATTCAGATTTTGAGAGATCATGTTGACCTGTTGAGTCAACACTTTGTTCTGAGCCAATATGGCATTCAGAGCATCAATTTCAAGAACTCCTTTCTTCTGAGGTATCCCATTGTTCACAGAATTCCTCTCAGAAGTGTACATGAACTGGTTATTTGCAACCATGTCAATGAGTTCTTGGGCATCTTCAGGCGTTTTCTTCAGGTGAATAGATCCACCTGCAGAATGATCCAATGACATTTTCGAAAATTCAGAGAGACCATAATAGAATATATCCAATATGGTCCATTCTGAAAATATGTCAGATGGACATCTTTTGGTCAGCTGCTTGTATCTTTCCCAAGCTTCATAGAGGGATTCACCATCTTTTTGTTTGAAGGTTTGAACATCCACTCTCAGCTTGCTCAGCTTTTGAGGAGGAAAGAATTTATCCAAGAAGGCAGTGACAAGCTTATCCCAGGAGTCCAGGCTATCCTTGGGTTGTGAGTCCAACCATATTCTAGCTCTGTCTCTTACAGCAAAAGGGAAAAGCATGAGTCTGTAGACTCCAGGATCAACTCCATTCGTCTTTACAGTCTCACAGATCTGCAAGAACTCAGTTAAAAACTGATAAGGATCTTCAGATGGAAGTCCATAAAACTTGCAGTTTTGTTGCATTAAAGCAACTAGTTGAGGCTTAAGCTCAAAGTTATTGGCTCCAATGGCAGGAATGGAGATGCTTCTTCCATCAAACTTGGACGTTGGCTTTGTGAAGTCACCAAGCATTCTCCTTGCATTATTATTATTTTCGGCTGCCATCTCCTTCTCTTGTTCGAAAATTTCTGAAAGGTTGTTTCTGGATTGTTGTAATTTAGCTTCTCTTAATTTTCTCTTCAGAGTCCTTTCAGGTTCTGGATCAATTTCAACAAGAGTGCCTTTATCTTTGTTCCTGCTCATATGAAAGAGAAGAAAACAAGAAAAGAAGAGGAATCCTCTGTGTCACAGTATAGAGATTCCTTTATGTTAGTAGAAAAAGAAGGGGGTAGAAGAATGAGGAGGGGGGATTCGGATTTTGGATGAAGAGAGGTGAAGAGAAGTGTTAATAATTAAATAATTAAATAGAAGAAGAAAAGAGAAGAGAGAATTCGAAAATAAGTTTGAAAAGGAGTTAGTGATTTTCGAAAATTAGAGATAAATTGTAATTAAAATTAAAACATGAAACAATTAATTAATTTTAAAAAGAATTTTTGAAAAAGGGATGAGATATTTTCGAAAATTAGAGAGAGAAAAGTAGTTAGGTGGTTTTGAAAAAGATAAGAAACAAACAAAAAGTTAGTTAGTTGATTGAAAAAGATTTGAAATCAAAATTGAAAAAGATAAGAAGATAGTAAGTTAGATAAGATATTTTTTGAAATCAAATTTTGAAAAAGATAAAATTTTTGAAAAAGATCAAATAAAAGATAAAAAGATTTAGTTCAAAAATTTTGAAATTATTTACTTCACTAACAAGAAACTACAAGATAAGATTCTAAAACTTAAAGATTGAACCTTTCTTAACAAGAAAGTAACAAACTTCAAATTTTTGAACCAATCACATTAATTATTGGTGAATTTTCGAAAATATGATGTAAAGATAAGGAAAAGATTTTGAAAATAATTTGAAAAATATTTTTGAAATTTTCGAAAAGAAAGTAGAAAAAAAGAAAAAGATATGATTTTTGAACAAGATTTTAAAAAGATAAGATTTTTAAAATTGAAATTTTGACTTGACTTGTAAGAAACAACTAATTTTTAAAAATTTTTGACCAAGTCAACCCAAAATTTCGAAAATTTGGAGGGAAATAAGGAAAATATATTTTTTTTTATTTTTGAATTTTTAATTATGAGAGAGAAAAACAACAAAAATACTCAATGCATGAAATTTTTAGATCAAAACCATGAATGCATGCAAGAATGCTATGAATGTCAAGATGAACACCAAGAACACTTTGAAGATCATGATGAACATCAAGAACATAATTTTGAAAAATTTTTGATGCAAAGAAAACGTGCAAGACACCAAACTTAGAAATCTTTAATGCATGGAAAATATGAATGCAAAAATGCACATGAAAAACAACAAACAACACAAAACAAGAAAACATCAAGATCAAATAAGAAGACTTACCAAGAACAACTTGAAGATCATGAAGAACACTATGAATGCATGGGATTTTCGAAAAATGCAAGAAAAAATTTTTGAAGCATGCAATCGATACCAAACTTAAAAATTGACTCAAGACTCAAACAAGAAACACAAAATATTTTTAGTTTTTATGATTTTATGATTTTTTTTTATTTTTATTAATATTTTCGAAAATAAAGTTTGGGAGAAACGAAAAATAAAAGAAAAAATTTTGAAAAAGATTTTTGAAAAGAAAATTACCTAATCTGAGCAACAAGATGAACCGTCAGTTGTCCATATTCGAACAATCCCCGGCAACGGCACCAAAAACTTGGTGGACGAAATTGTGATCCTTATTCTTTAAGTTGCACTCCTTATAAAATTATGGAATTTAAGAAATTGGCACGAGTGAACAATGGATCATTTGTGATCAATGTTCTAATTATTTTGAGTGAAATCATTATTATGGCACTGGTTGAATTCACAACTCCGTTCAACTAGCCAGCAAGTGTACTGGGTCGTCCAAGTAATAAACCTTACGTGAGTAAGGGTCGATCCCACAGAGATTGTTGGTATGAAGCAAGCTATGGTCACCTTGTAAATCTCAGTCAGGCAGATTAAATTTGTTTATGGTTTTGAAAATAGAAATAATAAAATAGAAATAATAAAAGGGATAGAATACTTATGCAGATTCATTGGTGGGAATTTCAGATAAGCGAATGGAGATACTGTATGGCTCAAAAACGTCTGCTCTCCTACTGCTTCAACTCAATCCTTCTTACTCCTTTCCATGGCAAGCTGTGTATAGGGGTTCACCATCAACGGTGGCTACTTTCAATCCTCTCGGGAAAATGGTCCTCTGCGGCTGTCACTCGCATGGCTAATCGTCTGGAGGCATCACCCATGGTTGATGGCTACATCCCATCCTCGCAGTGAAAACTACGCTCACGCACTCTGTCACAGCACGGCTAATCACTGGTTGGTTCCTGCGCCTACTGGAATAGAATCCCTTGATTCTTTTGCGCTTGTCATCACGCCCAGCACTTGCAAGTCTGAAGCACGTCACAGTCATTCATTACCGGAATCCTACTCGGAATACCACAGACAAGGTTAGACTTTCCGGATTCCCAGGATCCTACTCGGAATACCACAGACAAGGTGAGACTTTCTGGATCCTCATAAATGCCGCCATCTATCTAGCTTATACCACGAAGATTCAGTTGGGGAATCTAAGAGATACACATTCAAGCTCGGTTGCATGTAGAACGGAAGTGGTTGTCAATCACGCGCGTTCATAAGTGAGAATGATGATGAGGGTTATCTAATCATCACATTCATCATGTTCTTAGGTGCGAATGAATATCTTGGAATAAGAATAAGAGAGATTTGAATAAAAGAAAATAGAATTTCATTAATACTTGAGGTACAACAGAGCTCCACACCCTTAATCTATGGTGTGCAGAAACTCCACCGTTGAAAATACATAAGTGAAAGGTTCAGGCATGGCCGAATGGCCAGCCCCCATGTGGTCACAAGACCGAATGATCAAAGATTCAAAATACAATCCAGGATGCGATTATGATAGTAAAAAGTTCTATTTATAATAAACTAGCTCCTAGGGTTTACATGAGTAAGTAATTGATGCATAAATCCACTTCCGGGGCCCACTTGGTGTATGTTTGGGCTGAGCTTGATCAATCCACGAGCTGAGGCTTCTCTTGGAGTTGAACTCCGAGTTATGACGTGTTTTGGGCGTTCAACTCCGGATCATGACGTTTTTCTGGCGTTTAACTCCAGACAGCAGCATGTACTTGGCGTTCAACGCCAAGTTACGTCGTCAAATTCCGAATAAAGTATGGACTATTATATATTTCTGAAAAGCCCTGGATGTCTACTTTCCAACACCGTTGAGAGCGCGCCAATTGGAGTTCTGTAGCTCCAGAAAATCCATTTCGAGTGCAGGGAGGTCAGATTCCAACAGCATCAGCAGTCCTTTTGTCAGCCTTTTTCAGAGTTTTGCTCAAATCCCTCAATTTCAGTCAGAATTTACCTGAAATCACAGAAAAACACACAAACTCATAGTAAAGTCCAGAAATGTGAATTTAACATAAAAACTAATGAAAACATCCCTAAAAGTAGCTTGATCTTACTAAAAACTACCTAAAAATAATGCCAAAAAGCGTATAAATTATCCGCTCATCACAGAGCACCTCATTTAAGACAACCTCAAGCCCCTCAGCAAACCTCTCAGATCACTAGCATCTCTTCATCTCCTAATGCTGACTTACTACAAGCCATTGATCAGAGACATCAGGCTATGGAAGATAGTATTAAAGCAACTCTGAATACTTTCGCTTCTACTTTACAAACTCTTGTCTCACAGATGGGATCAATGCAAAATTCCAGTAACCAGTCCTCAAGCTCTGGTGGACTCCCCTCTCAACCATTCCCCAACCCAAAGGGTGGTATTAATGCCATCACCCTAAGGTCTGGAACCACACTGCAGGAGAAAAGTCAGGAGGAGCCAAGCCCACCAGAACACGCCTCAGCTGAAGAGGTTGTGGAATTAGAAGATGTTGAAGAGAAAGAGGACATACAGGACATAGCTGAGAGAGAAGAAGCTCAATCACAGGAGAAAGCACCAAAAGGCGCAGACACTGCAGAAAACACCACTCCCATTCCATTTCCACAACTTGCAAAGAAGCCCAGGAAGCAGTTGGAACCTGACCCCAAGATGGTAGAAATCTTCAAAAAGGTTGAGGTAACTGTTCTTCTTTTTGATGTCATTCAACAGGTACCTAAATATGCAAAGTTTCTAAAAGATTTATGTATACATAAGGACAAAATTAATGAATTAGAAACTATTCCTTTAGGAAGTTCCATATCTGCTTTAATGGGAAGTTTACCTGAAAAATGTAGTGACCCAGGTCCTTGTATAGTTAGTTGTACTATTGGTGGTGTAGTAATTTATGATTGCATGTGTGATTTGGGAGCATGTGTTAGTATTATGCCTTTATCTGTATATGATGTTTTAAGGCTCCCTCCCTTAAAAAGGTCGGCAGTTCGTTTTGTGTTGGCAGATAAAAGCATTATTACAGTAGCTGGAGTTGCTAAAGATGTTTTAGTGAACATTAAAGGGCTCACATTTCCCACTGATTTTTATATCTTGGAGATGCCCAATAATGACTCAGATAAGCCATCATCAATCCTACTTGGCAGACCATTCCTGAAGACATCAAGATTCAAATTAGATGCTTTTTTAGGAACATATTCTTTTGAAATAGATGGCCGAATAGTAATCTTCAATTTGAATGGAGTCACAAACAACACTCCAGAAGATCATTCCATCTTCCAGTGTGATGTCATAGATGAAACTGTAGCTGAAATTTACCAGGAAGAGCTGGAAGAAAAGTACACAAAACAAAGTCCAAGTGTGGGGACTCTATTAGCTAACAATAAGGACACTTCTGAATTTTCACAAGCTCCAGATAATCCAGAGCCTGCCCATGACCAGAAGATTGAGTTGAAACCTCTCCCTCCACATCTCAAATACGCTTATCTTGAAGAAGAGCAGAAGTTTTCAGTTATTATTGCACAGGATCTCACTCCTGAACAGGAAGAGCAGCTACTTAATGTGCTGAGGAAGCACAAAAAGCAATTAGGTGGAGTTTGGCAGACATCGTAGGCATCAACCCTCAAGTATGTGAGCACAGAATATTTTTAGAGGAATGAGCAGGACCTGTCCGCCAACCCCAGAGAAGACTGAATCCCACTATTTTGGAAGTTGTCAAAAAGGAAGTGACCAGACTATTGGAAGCAGGTATCACTTATCCCATTTCAGACAGTGAATGGGTTAGCCCAGTACAAGTGGTGCCCAAGAAGTCTGGAGTCACTACAGTGAAGAACGAGCATGGAGAGCTCATAGCGACCAGAGTACAGAACGCTTGGAGAGTCAGCATTGATTACAGGCGTCTCAACCAAGCTACTCGCAAGGATCACTACCCTCTTCCATTCATTGATCAAATGTTGGATTGCCTGTCAGGTAAATCACATTATTGCTTTTTAGATGGTTACACAAGTTATTTTCAGATTCATATAGCTCCTGAGGATCAGGAAAAGACTACTTTTACATGTCTTTTTGGGACTTATGCTTACAAGAGAATGCCCTTTGACTTGTGCAATGCACCAGCTACTTTTCAGGGGTGCATGATGAGTCTTTTTTCTGATCTCATTGAGGACTGTATGGAAGTTTTTATGGATGATTTTAGCGTTTATGGTGATTCTTTTAGCCTTTGCTTAGATGGATTATCTAGAGTATTAGATAGATGTGTCAATACAAACCTTGTATTAAATTTTGAAAAATATCATTTTATGGTTAAACAAGGGATTGTATTAGGACATGTTGTATCTAATACTGGTATTTCTGTAGACCCAGCAAAGGTGAATGTTATTTCCAGTTTACCTTACCCCTCCTCTGTAAGGGAAGTCCGTTCGTTCCTTGGCAATGCAGGTTTTTACAGGAGATTTATTAAGGACTTCAGTAAGGTAGCACTTCCCTTATCCAGATTGCTGCAGAAGGATATTGAGTTCGAGTTCAGTGAGAATTGTAAGCAAGCGTTCGATAAGCTGAAGACCAACCTGACTCAAGCTCCCATTGTGAGAGGACCAAACTGGAGCCAGCCATTTGAAATCATGTGTGATGCTTCCAACCATGCAGTAGGAGCAGCGCTGGCTCAGCGTGAAGGTAAGGATCTTTTTGTTATTGCTTATGCGTCTAAAACTTTAGACGCTGCCCAGTCCAATTATATTACTACTGAGAAAGAGCTTCTTGCTATTGTTTTTGCTCTGGATAAATTTTGAGCTTATCTACTTGGTACTAGAGTAGTAGTGTATTCGGACCATACAACTTTGAAGTATCTATTAGCTAAAAAGGAGTCCAAACCAAGGCTCATACGTTGGATATTGCTTTTACAAGAATTTGATTTAGAAATAAAGGATAGAAGTGGTAATCAGATTCTAGTGACAGACCACTTGAGTCGCCTTGAGCACATTAAGGATGATTCTACTCCTATAGATGATAATTTTCCATTTGATAACCTGCAAGCAGTATCTGAGGTAGTACCTTGGTATGCACCTGTAGCTAATTATCTAGTTAGCCACACATTTCCTCCACATTTTTCTAAGCATCAAAGGGACAAGCTAAAAAGCGAGTCTAAATATTATATATGGGATGACCCATATTTGTGGAGATGTGGTGCTGATCAGGTAATTAGACGTTGCGTACCTCAATCAGAATTCCAGTCCATTTTGGAGGGCTGTCACTCATCTGAGAGTGGAGGATATTTTGGCCCTCAAAGAACAGCTAGAAAGATCTTAGACTATGGGTTCTGGTGGCCTACTCTTTTTAGAGACGCTGCTGAGTTTTGTAGATCTTGTCTTCCATGCCAGAAATTTGGTAATATATCCAGGAAGGATGAGATGCCTCAACAATTTATGCTTTTTTGTGAAATTTTTTATGTTTGGGGCATTGACTTCATGGGTCCGTTCCCAAATTCTAATGGTCAATTTTATATATTGTTAGCTGTGGATTATGCTTCCAAGTGGTGGAAGCAATTCTCACCCGCACTGATGATGCTAACACTATTGTTTTCTTTGTGAGAAACCATATTATTTGCCGCTTTGGATCACCACGAGCAATCGTGAGCGATCAAGGTACCCATTTCTGTAACAGGAGACTAACAGGATTGATGAAGAAGCATGGGATAATTCATAAGGTTGCAACAGCTTACCATCCTCAGACCAATGGGTAAGCCAAGGTGTCAAACAGAGAGATAAAGCGTATCTTGCAGAAGATAGTCAAACCTCATAGAAAAGACTGGAGCACCATGCTGCAAGATGCACTATGGGCATACAGGACAGCATACAAAACACCCATTGGAATGAGCCCTTTCCGCTTAGTTTATGGAAAAGCTTGTCATCTCCCAGTTGAAGTAGAGCACAGAGCCTTTTGGGCAGTCAAGGAGTGCAACATGGGAATTGAGCAAGCTGGAGCTGAAAGGAAGTTGCAACTGCAAGAACAGGAGAGCCTTCGCCTAGAAGCTTATGAGAACTCAAGAATATACAAGGAAAAGATGAAGGCTGTACATGATCAGCACATTAGGAGGAAAGAGTTTCGACCTAGGGATTTAGTCCTCCTTTACAAATCTCGACTAAGACTCATGCCAGGCAAGTTGAGATCGAGATGGGAAGGTCCATACAGAGTAGAGAAGGCCGAACCATACGGAGTTTATCACCTAAGCCACCCTTCACACTCTGAACTTATCAAAGTTAATGAACAACGTCTGAAGCTGTACCATGGAGAGAAGCTGCAGAAAAATAAGGAACTTGAGATCTTCCTTTTGGAAGATCCCCACAAGCCAGAAGATTGAGCTACTGGAGCGTCCAACTTACGGACGTTAAAGCAAAGGGCTAGGTGGGAGACAACCCACCATGGTATGATCGTTCTTTTCTTTCTATCTTTAGTTTTTCCTAGTCAATAACTCTTCTCTTTATTAGCACATTCATGCATCTGCATTCGCATTTTATATATATAAAAAACAAGAGCTGCGTGACGCGACCGCATCAGCGACGCATCCGCGTCGCAAGAAGAAGTGAGAAAATAAAAAGCGTACAGAGAGTCACGCCGGAGAGTGGCTGGAGGCGTGCCAATGGGACAAATCATCCCACGCGACCGCGTCACTGACGCGTCTGCGTCACATGGGATTCCTGGCCTTCCACGCGATCGCATGCCCCACGCGATCGCGTTCCCTGGATTTCGATGTAAAAGGGTGCACAACCATTATTGTGCTGGAGTGGTGCTGGATTGGTGCTAAACGCACAATTTTACCCACGTGGCTGCGTGACCCACGCGACCGCGTCACATTCCTCTAAAAGCCCATTCACGCGATCGCATGCCCCACGCGATCGCGTCACCCCAATTTTGGCAAATTTATCAATTTGAACAGAGAGTTGTGCGGCCACGAGGCTGTACTCGCGCCAGAAGCACAATATGGGTCACGCGACTGCGTGACTAACGCGACCACGTCATCTACCTTACAGCATAATCACGCGAATGCGTGCTCCACGCGGCCGCGTCGCTTGCGCCGCACAGCTCCACCAAAACTGCCAAATTATCTTATCTTTCTCTCCTCCAAATCCTAATTTTTCTTTTCCCCCCTTACTTCTCCCTTCTCCCTTCTATCCCACCCTTCACTCTCTCTTTCTCTCACCTCCATTAACAAGGTTTTCTTTTCTTCTTCCCTTCTTCCTTTTTTATCATTCTTCTTATTTTAGATGTTATTTTCTTTTCTTTTCTTTTCTTTTCTTTATCATTATTTTCTTTCTTCTTCTTTCCTTTTTACATGGTGCTAGCATATCTATTTGAGCCATCATTCCTCATTATTTGCTTGTGGATTATTGTAAATTGTTTGGCACTTATATCTTATTCTCACAAAAGGATTGCTTGCATGTTTACTTTAATACTTTCTATGCCTTATTTACCATGCATGCTATGTGTTTGTGAAAAGGCCCATATGGCATCATGCACTTTTCTACATTATCCTATTCTACTACTCCATGCATGTTTTTCACAAAAATTCCTTTACTATTTTATTAATCCAATTTAATTGCCAATACAAATTGTTAATTTGTTACGAAGTGATGCTTGATCTATGCTACTCATGCCCTTGCCGGCATGCCAATAATCATCTTGCATCTACTTCCCTTTTTATGCACCTATCCTATTTCCTTTCTTGATCTTTTCACATGTTGTCTAGACCATGTGTTTATTTCATTCATCTTCACCGTGCACTGTTTATTACCCACTCTATCTCCTTCTTTGCTTTGTTTCTTTGGATCTAACTTACTTTCTCTTCCCTTTTTCAGAATAGCCACCAAGAAAGGCAAGGAGAAGGCTACCCCTAAACCCACAGCAAGGAAAGGAACAAAAAGAGCATTAGTGACAGAACCTTCTTCAACTGCAGTCAAGCCCTCAACAAAGAGAATTAAAAGGATTATCAAGGTTGATGAAAAGGAACGAGCCTTCCCAGCCAAGGACACTGCACGATTCTCAAATTGCTACTGTGAGCAGATGTTTCCTATTCTGGCAGCTCGAAATTACAACAACGAATACCTTCTTATCCTTCCGCCTCATATCGCTGAATTTGTTGAGCCACAAATTGCACATCGACATTGGGGATTTTTACTGAGACAGCCACGACAGGTTAATCTTTCTTAGGTTGTTGAGTTCTACTCCAACTTCCACCTGCCGACTCTGCAGTCCATCTATTTACGCCAAAAGCAAGTCCCCATTACAGAAGAAGCCATACAGCAAGCCTTAGATCTCCCACCTGCTCCAGAAGGATTGGACGCTTTTCAGAAAGCCGAAATCAAGCGCCAGGCATACACTTTTGACTGGGACGCTGTTCTCAAAGTTATTGCTCGCCCTGGCAGCAAATGGATCTTCGAATACCATCGTTCTCATCCTAAGGGAATCTCGGCTTCCGCCCTTACCTTAGAGGCTCACGTATGGGCACAGATCATGTCTCATTACGTCTTCCCGAGTACTCATGAGTCCTCCTTCACCGCAGACATGGCCGTTCTACTATGGTGCATCCTCATAGACCAGCTTCTCAATTTACCGCGACGTATTCGGAATGCTATGGAACATGTGTAGATCGCGGGCAACCTACCTTTTCCCGCATTGGTCTCTGATCTCATCTCAGCAGCCGGAGTATCCTACAGAGCTGGGGACACCAAAGCCATTCTTCCATGGGATGATCAATATGTTCCTAACGGGAAATATCTCAGGCCACAACTTGCCACTACCAGCCAGTCCACAGAGGATGCTGCAGCTCCTTCACCATCTACCAGTCAACTGCTACATCAGATACTGAAGCGGTTGGACCAACATGAAAAGAAAGCAAAGCTCCGTGAGCGCCGCAACCAACGCCGATTCAAACACCTCAGGGAGCTACTTCGAGGAGATTGCAGAGACTCAGACACCCCGGACTCCACGTCCTTCACCAGCACAGGAAGCCATGACGGCCCCGACTGTGGAGACACTGCCACCAGCCCACCATTGTTCCTGACATATGGCACCGAGGACGGTGCAAAGCCTTAAGTGTGGGGAGGTCGGTCAGTACCTGACTTCCGGAGGTAAATTCTCTTCCCTAGCACTAATAAATTAGGATATTTTAGTTAGATTTTCTTTTTCTTAGAATAGGTTAGTTGCATGCATGTTCTACTTGATTGAAAAGACAATAAGTTTCTTCTAAAAAAAATATCTTAAGAACAAAATTTCACTAATTCTGATCCTAATTTTTAGGATAAATCTGCTTGACGTTGTATTTGGAACATGATTTTTGAGCTAAAGAACACACAACTTGTGAAAATTTGGGCCTTTATGCATGGTTACATTATTTAACCAAAATTATTTTATTCTTGTGTGTTTACTTCTCTATGATTGTAATCTATATTTTGTCTCATCCTATATGTCCAATAGTTATTATGTTTATATGCTTGCATGTGATTGAGGCCATTATTTGTTTAAACTCACTTATCCAAATTAAGCCTACCCTTTTTAATTACCTTTGTTAACCACTTTGAGCCTTAAAATCCCATTTGTTCTGTATTTTACCACATTACTAGCCTTAAGCGGAAAAACAATTGTATATCCCAAATTGAATCTTTGGTTAGCTTAAGATAGAATTGTGTATGCTAGTTAAGTATGGGAATTTATGGGAACAAAAATTATTAAGGGAATGTGTCATGATAATATAATGGAAATTTGGGTACCTACTCATGTGAAGCTATAAGAATTACAAATCTATGTGCATTGATAAGCTATGTTTATTTTTTTATTATATATAAAAATCAATAAATGAATGAGGGGACAAAATTACTCCAATGTTAAATTAAAAATTCAAACAATGCACATATGAAAAAAAAATTTGATACATGAGTATGGAAGGTAAAAGGGAATTCTGGGTAGCTAGGTATGAATTCTAAAGTTATATAAAATATATAGGTTGGGTTAAAGCTGGGTTAATTAAAGATTCAATTTATAAGCTCACTTAACCATATATATATCCCTATCCTTACCTTGGCCCCATTACAATCTTAAAAAGACCTCATGATGTTTGCATTGGCATATTAACTGTTGTTGATTGGTTAGGAGAAAAACAAAAGATAGAGAGCATAATTAGAGAAGCATAGAGTGATTACCCTATACACTAGAGGGATTAGAGCGTATATACATCATCAGTGAGGGTTCTATGCTTAAATTTTCATGTCCCCTGCTTTCATGAGTTATCTTCTTGCACTTTATCTATTTTACTGTGTAGTGATAGAATTAATGGAATTTGATTTGTAATTGTTTTGAAGAGCTTATTTACTTTTGATCAAGTGGGCAAGAATCATATAGTTGCATTTGTATATATATAGGTTGTATTGCATTGCATGAATTTCTACATGTTCATACTCATTTATCTTATCTCCTTCAATTAAGCATGAGGACATGCTAATGTTTAAGTGTGGGGAGGTTGATAAACCACTATTTTATGGTTTATATTGTGTATAATTATGTGGTTTTATCATGATCCTTACCCACTTATTCATTAATTTAGCATGCATTTATATTTCCTTCCTGGAATTATTACATGGTTGAAAACTGCTTCCTAGAGACTTTTTATTATGCATTTTAGTTCTCCTTTATCCCATTCGATGCCGTGATCTGTGTGTTAAATGTTTCAGGCTTTATAGGGCATGGATGAGTTGGAGATTGGAAGGGAAGCTAGCAAAAATGGAAGGAACACAAGAAATTGAGGAGACAACCAGCGAGAAGTGACGCGGCCGCATGGCTCACGTGTTCGCACGGAAGAGGAGAAATCGCGGTGACGCGGCCGCATGGCTCACGCGACCGCGCGGAAAGAAAAAGCACAAGTGACGCGGAGGCGTGGACGACGCGAATGCGTGGTACAGAAAAACGCGAATGACGCGTCCGCGTGGACGACGCGATCGCGTGACATGCACGATCTGCATAATTTGCAGATTTTGCTGGGGGCGATTTTGGGCCCTGTTTTGACCTAGTTCTCGGCCCAGAACAGCAGACTAGAGCCAGAGAACATGCAGAAACGAAGAACAACATTCATTCTACACAGTTTTGAGTTTTTAGATCTAGTTTTACTCCTCCTCTAGGTTTTCTCTCTACACAATTGGTACCCTGAGGATATTATTTTTCTACTACTTTTGCATTGGGATATTGAGAAAAGTCATTACCTCATCAAGATTTCGTCATTCTAGTTCGTTTTCTTTACTTGGCTTTACTCTTCCATGTCCTTTGCTTTGTTAATTTTACCATTGGAATATTATTAGGATTTATTCAATATAAGGATTATTCTTATTTTAATTGGATTATTTTTTATTTCTATTTACAATGTCTTTCTTTAATTTCTTCTCATATGTCATGAATTTTGTATTCACAATGAGCGTGTAGTTCCCTAACTTGATAGGGGAGTTGATTGAAAGGAACCAATTGAGTTGGAAGGCTTGAAAGAAAGATTGTAATTGGGTTTACTATTGGATTGCTTTCTAGTCACTAACACCAATCCCTTTTAACTAAGTGGGTTGCAATTTGTGAACAGACGTAGCATTCCAACCTGTTTGATTTTCCTTTGCATAGTAAAGGATAACAAAATAGAATAACTTTTAATTATCAATTAATCTTGAGAGCATTCCAACTATAATAGGGATTCCAACTAATCAACTCCCAGTCAAGGCTTTTATTTACATTATTCAAATTCATCAATTTAATTTCCTATTATTCAACTCAAACCTTTTCGAAAACATCTGATTAATAAAATAGCACACCTTTCTGCAACTCGTTGGGAGACGACCTGGGATTCATACTCCCAGTATTTAAAATTTGAATTTCTGTGACATATTTCTAAATTGATAAGTTGCTCTGAATTATGGCACTACAATCCTTGGTCAAGATCATTGTCTCATCTCCCTTTAAAATCCTCTTTCTTGATAACAATTCCTTCATGAATTTAATGTAGAAAGACATTTACTCTAAAACATCAGTAAAAGGAATATTGATTTACAACTTCCTAAAGACTTCCAAGAACTTTGAAAACTGCTTGTCCTTGGTCCTCTTTTTCAGTTTCTGAGGATATGGCATCTTAGACTTGTACTCAGAAGCCTTAGGTAATGCCGGGTGTGTGTCAAGAGTGACGGAAAAAGGATTGTCTGGATGCCTAGGAGGGGCGTGCTCTACCTTGTCCTCTTCCTTCTCTGGGGCTTCTTTTTCAACCAGCTTTTCAGTAACTTGAGTCTCCATACTTGCCACTTGTTCACTTACCATGGTGATGGCCTTACACTCCTCTTTAGAATTGGAAACTGTGTCACTAGGAAGACTGTCAAAAGATCTCTCAAGTGTTTACTTGTCTAGCTGGTCTATTCGCATCTCCAGATTCCTAAAGTAGGCTTTTTGTATAAAGCTTTGTTGGCTTTTTGCGAGTTCTGCAACAATGGATGCCAAGTCAGGGGTACTCTGAGGTGGGGAGGCTGAGAAGGAAGGTTGTTGACTTGATTTTGATTAAGACCTCCCTGAGAGTTATTGGCATAATTCGGTTGCTGTCTCCGAGGCTACTCCGCGCACCCAAAGTTTGGGTGATTCCTCCGTCCCTGGTTAAAGTTCTGAGAATAAGGAGCATCATAGGGGACATCTGGAGGAGCACTATGAACTTTAGCAACTGAGCTCTGGATGCTACTCAATTATTGAGTGATAAAACTCATCTGTTGAGATAGGAGTTTGTTCTGAGCAAGAATTGCATCTACAGCATCCACTTCCATAACTCCTTTCTTCACTGAAGTCCTCTTAGATGAGTATAGGTACTGGTTGTTGGTGACCATCTCAATAAGCTCATTAGCCTCTTCAGGCATCTTCTTCATGTATAAGGAACCACCTTCGAAGTTATCCAGAGACTGAAAATATCAAAGAGTCCTTCATAGAAAATATGTACTTTAATCCACTCTGAGAACATATCAGGAGGACACTTCCTGAGCATCATCCTGTACCTCTCCCAAGCATCATAGAGGGGCTTATTTTCTCCTTGCCTAAAGGTTTGAACATCTTTCTTCAGCTTAGTCAATCTCTAAGGAGGGAAGAACTTGGTCAGAAACTTGTTGACCACCTTGTCCCAAGTATTGAAGCTCTCCTTGGGATGAGTATCAAGCCACTGCTTGGCTCTATCCCTCACAGCAAATGGGAAGAGCATTAGCTTATAGATTTTAGGATCCATTCCATTAGTCTTCACAGTATTACAGATATACAAGAAGTTAGAGATGAACATATTATGATCTTCATGTGGGAGTCCATGAAATTACAAGTTTGTTGCACTAAACTGATCAGCTGTGGCTTGAGCTCAAAATTGTCTGCTCCAATGGGATGCATAGCAATACTGCACCCATAAAAGTCAGGAATGGAGGTAGTGTATGAACTGAGGGTCCTTCTGGATTGCTCATTACCATTCGGGTCCATGGTTAATTCCTCCCTATTCCTACACACACAAACAGAAAACAAAGGAAAATGAAAATCTCTACATCAAAGTGTAGAGAGTTTCAAGTGAGGTATCCTGTGGAAAAGAAATAAAATAAAACAAAGCAAGCAATTAAACCCTAAAATTTTGAAAACTAAAAAGAAAATATACTAGTAATTTCAAAAATTAAAAAGAAAGAAGACAACTAAAGGAACACTGATGAGCGGATAATTTGTACGCTTTTTGGCATTGTTTTTAGTATGTTTTTAGTATGATCTAGTTAGTTTTTATTATATTTTTATTAGTTTTTAGTTAAAATTCACTTTTCTGGACTTTACTATGAGTTTGTGTGTTTTTCTGTGATTTCAGGTATTTTCTGGCTGAAATTGAGGGATCTGAGCAAAAATCTGATCCAGAGACTCAAAAGGACTACAGATGCTGTTGGATTCTGACCTCCCTGCACTCGAAGTGGATTTTCTAGAGCTACAGAAGCCCAATTGGCGCGCTCTCAACGGCGTTGGAAAGTAGACATCATGGGCTTTCCAGCAATATATGATAGTCCATACTTTGCCCAAGATTTGATGGCCCAAACCGGCGTTCAAAGTCACCTCAAGAAATTCCAGCGTTAAACGCCGGAACTGGCACCTAAATGGGAGTTAAACGCCCAAACTGGCACCAAAGCTGGCGTTTAACTCCAAGAGGAGTCTCTACACGAAAATGCTTCATTTGCTCAGCCCAAGCACACACCAAGTGGGCCCAGAAGTGGATTTCTATGTCATTTACTCATCTTTGTACACCTTAGGCTACTAGTTTTCTATAAGTAGGACCTTTTACTATTGTATTTTCATCTAGGAATCTGGGTAGCTATCTTTGAGTTTCATGCTATCTTAGATCAACTGGGAGGCTGGCCTCACGGCCATGCCTAGACCTTGTTCTTATGTATTTTCAACGGTGGAGTTTCTACACACCATAGATTAAGGTGTGGAGCTCTCCTGTACCTCGAGTATTAATGCAATTACTATTGTTCTTCTATTCAATTCCGCTTGTTCTTATTCCAAGATATCACCTGTTCTTCAACTTGATGAATGTGATGATCCGTGACACTCATCATCATTCTCACTTATGAACAAAGTGACTGACAACCACTCTTGTTCTACAAGCATACGAGGCTTAGTGAATATCTCTTGGATTCCTGATACACGATGCATGGTTGATCGCCTGACAACCGAGTGCTCGCCTGACAAACGAGGCAGCCATTCCATGAGATCAGAGTCTTCGTGGTATAGGCGAGAACTGATGGCGGCATTCAAGAGAATCCGGAAGGTCTAAACCTTGTCTGTGGTATTCTGAGTAGGATTCAATGATTGAATGACTGTGACGTGCTTTAAACTCCTAGCAGGCGGGGCGTTAGTGACAGACGCAAAAGAATCGATGGATTTTATTCCGGCCTGACCGAGAACCGACAGCTGATTACCCATGCTGTGACAGAGCATAGGCAACGTTTTCACTGAGAGGATGGGAGGTAGCCACTGACAACGGTGAAACCCTACATGAGCTTGCCATGGAAAGGAGTAAGAAGGATTGGATGAAGACTGTAGGAAAGCAGAGAGACGGAAGGGAAGGCATCTTCATACGCTTATCTGAAGCTCTCATCAATGATATACATAAGTATCTCTATCCCTATCTTTATGCTTTATTCGTTTATCACTATACCCATTTGAGTCTGCCTGACTGAGATTTACAAGGTGACCATAGCTTGCTTCATACCAACAATCTCCGTGGGATCGACCCTTACTCACGTAAGGTATTACTTGGACGACCCAGTGCACTTGCTGGTTAGTTGTGCGAAGTTGTGTTTATGCCATGGTATTGAGCACCAAGTCTTTGGAGCCATTACTAGGGATTGTTTTGTGTAAAAGTAGTGATCACAATTTCGTGCACCAAGTTTTTGGCGCCGTTGCCGGGGATTGTTTGAGTATGGATAACTGACGGTTCATCTTGTTGCTTAGATTAGGTATTTTTTTTTCTTCAGAGTTCTTAAGGATGAATTCTAGTGTTTCATGGTGATCTGTTGAAATCTGGCTGGCTGTGAAGCCATGTCTAATCTTATTGGACCGAGGTTTCAACTAATCATCACAATAGCTTGTTGATTTCTATCAATCTTGCTATTGGAGCAATGATCTGCTAAGGCTTGGCTGGCCATTGGCCATGTCTAGTGTTTTGGACCGAAGCTTTCTTTGAAAGCTTGGCTGGCTGTGAAGCCATGTCTAATTCCTGGACCGGAGTCTTAGACTAACATTGCAATGATTCCTGGAATCCAAATTGAGAATTCTGAAACCTTCATTTTCTATTTTCATATAATTTTCGAAAAAGCACAAAAAATTTACAAAACCATAAAACCCAAAAAAAGATTTTATGTTTCTTGCTTGAGTCTAGTGTCTAATTTTAAGTTTGGTGTCTTGCATGCCTTGTTTATTTGATCTTGGTTCTATTTTCAAGTCAATAGTACAGGGGACTGAAGATTCAGAACATGCAGCAGAGGAATTACACAGAAAAACTGGGCGTTCAAAACGCCCAGTGAAGAAGGACAGACTGGCGTTTAAACGCCAGCCAGGGTACCTGGTTGGGCTTTTAACGCCCAAAAAGGTAGCATTTTGGGCGTTAAACGCCAGAATGGATACCATTCTGGGCGTTTAACGCCAGGATGGCACAAGGGGGAAGATTTTGTTTTCAAAATCAATTTTTTTCAAGTTTTCAAAGTTTTTCAAAATCAAATCTTTTTCAAATCATATCTTTTCAATCAAATGTTTTCAAAATCAATTTCTTTCCTTTTTCAAAGATACTTACTAACAATTAATGATTTGATTGAACATTTCAAGTATGTTGCCTTTTCGAAAATTAAAATAAAAATTAAACAAACAAAACTAAGAAAAATACCTAATCTAAGCAATCAGACAACTGGTAGTTGTCAATCACAAACAATCCCCAACAACGGCGCCAAAAACTTGGTGCGAGATTTAGAATTCCCACAGCTTAACCGGCAAGTGCACTGGGTCATCCAAGTAATACCTCAGGTGAGTGATGATCGATCCCACGAGGATTGTCAGACTGAACAATAATGGTTATCCAATTAGCTTAGTCATGCGAACAAAAAAGGAATTTTGATAGTTGAAAGCGCATAAAACAATAAATAAAAGAATAAAGAAAGCAAATAAAAAGTTTGGTGTAAAAGAATGAGAGAAAACAGTTAAGACTTCGGAGATGCTTACTTTTTCGGATTAAAAGTTCTTACCAACTATTTTAACAATGCATGATTCATTCTGTGGAAAACTGTAATAAACTAAACCCTAATCTCTTAGTGATTTAGTTTTCCCTAACCTTCATTAACCGCCACTCTCATGGTCACTTAATTCCGATTAAAGGGTTAAGTTCAAAAACTAGTTTATAGCCACAAAAACTCTAATTATCCAAAGCTAACAGGATTATATATCACATATCCCAATTAGATCATGTAATTAGCAATTTAGGAGGAATTTATTTTCAAGCTGTTATTCAAACAAGATAACTCTCTCGAGAATCATAAGAATTCATGTAAAATAAGGGTCATATTCTCGTTCCACCCAGATTCATAAGATTAAGAACAAAAACAATCCTTGAAACGGAATCAGTATATTAATTAAAATAGAAAAGTAATAATCTTAATCCATAGAAGATAAACAGAGCTCCTAACCTTAACCAATGAGGTTTGGTTGCTCATGACTTACAGAGAAAACTAGGGTTCTAAAAAGTGTACTGTGCGGAAGAGAGAAGATCCAAGATATAAGAGATCTTATCCCTTTTATACTAACCTTATTTTATTTGATACTAAAATAAAATAATAAAGTCTAAACCTAAAAGATTTTGATTGTAAATAAAAATAACTAGAATAAGATAAAAAGATAACAATTAAAAGCTAAATCCCACTAAAGATGCTCCCTTGGGTGAGTTTGACCCGTATCTAGTATTTTTCTGGCATTTAACGCCAGTAGGGGGAAGTTCTGGCACTGGTTCTATCCTTCTTTGGCACTAAACGCCAGGTTCGGCGTTTAGCTCCAAATTTGGCAGTGATTCTAGAAGAAAAGTATAGACTATTATATATTGTTGAAAAGTTCTAAAAGTTGGCTTTCCAACACCATTAAAACTGCGTCAATTGAACCTCTGTAGCTCAAGTTATGCTCATTGAAATACGGGGAGGTTAGGGTTGACAACATCTACTTACTTTCTTTGTTTTTGCACAAAACTCTGCCTAATTCGCCCGAATATCTCCTGAAATAATAAAAATATCAAAACAACTCAAAGTAGCATCCAAAGAGTTTTTGCACTAAAATATAATAAAGCTTAATAATTTCTAACTAAAAACAACTAGAAAATGAAGGAAAAAATAGTACAAGATGCTCACGCATCACCCACTTTTTCATCTTTGATTTGAACCCTAAGAAGAGTTCCTCTTTCTAGCACAAAACTTATCATACAAATATACATTTGCCCATATTTTTCTCTTTTCGTACATTTGATTGGCCCATAGACTCTCCTTCAACCCATACTCGTCAATAGCCTGCTCCCAATCAACCTCAAATTCTTCAACCTCATTGTCCATATACAACCACCGCTTAAACAATGCCTTCAAGCTTTCATCCTTCACATTGGATGTCACGTTCCTCTCAACATGCCACGCACACAATCGATGGGTGGCATCTGGTAAGACTTCTTTGACGGCCTTAGTCATTGATTTATCCTCATTTGTCACAACTACAAGTGGCTTTTTCTAGCACATTACTTCTACAAAATTTTTGAACATCCACCGATATAATGCAACACTTTCATCAAGTAGTAACCCAAAACTGAAAATAGTGGTTTGCTTGTGGTTGTTAGCTCCAGAAAGAATCACAACAGCCTTTTTATACTTGTTTTTTCTATATGTGGAGTCGAAGGCTACTACATCACCAAAGTATTGGTAGTCTGATCTGCTTGCTCCATTCGGCCATAAAAGATTACCGAGTCTGTTGTCCATGGTCAAGTTGTATCTAGCAACCGACATCGAGTCAGCCCCAACCTTCTCTTCAAGATATATGATAAACCCCATTTTTAGGGTTTATTTTGTATAGATTTTGAGGGTTTTATCAATGATCCTACGCACTTATTCACATGAAAATGCATGATTTTGTGTTCCTTTCCCAATTTTGCCTCATGAATGAAAACATGCTTCCTTTGCACTAAATTAGATATATTTTTAATCCTCCTTTAGTATCATTTGATGCCGTGATCCATGTGTTAAGTGGTTTCAGAGTTTATAGGGCAATGATGACTTGGAGGGGAGAATGGGAGCACGCATAAAGGAAAGGATCATGAAAAAATTGAGCTTTGGAACTTTCAGCAGCGGCGCGTGCGCGCACATGGCGCGTCCGTGCAGATTCGAGCTGCCAGGAGCCAAAGCCAGGAGCCAAGCTACGAGTTGGCACGTTTAGCGGCTAGGCCATGACCCTCATGGATGCGCCCGCACGCGTTACGCCTGTGCTCGAATTACGATTACCCCAGGGGCGCGTGCGCGTACTGTGCGCGTACGCGCCGATGATCGCACATGAATTTTTAAGAAAGCACGTGACTAAAGCATGGAGGCAGTTAGAGACCCTGTTTTAGGGTAGAGCTTTGGCGGGAAAAGATTAAGAAGGCCAAGGATTGAAGGGTTTGGGGGATTCACTCATATTTTACTTTTTCTTAGATATTTTCCTAGAGTTGGTTACATTTTGGGTAGAGAGAGAACATCTAACCTCTCTCTAGGATTTCATTCTCCATTGCAATTCTCCTTTGATTTTCTTGGTGAGATTCATTGTAATTCACTTTTACTTTGATGCAATTAGTAGATCTACTCTTCTCATATTCTCAATTTGTGTTCTTTTGATCCTTTCACTTTGGATCTAGCTTTGACTTTGTTACTTGGATTTGGACTAGTGAATTAAGGTATTTTCATATCCATTTACTTGCAATTGTTCATTTGTTGATGATTGTGTGATTTAGATCTCTTGATTTTAACTCTTCATCTCAATTTCATAATGTCTCTTATGAATGCTCACCAAATGTTTGATAAAATGATAACACTAGCCATTGAGTAAAATTCTTTCACTTGGCTTAAGGATTGGACTATTGGAGATACTTGAATAGTGGATGTCAATTGTTGATTGAGAATTAAGAATTGCTAATTGACTTGGAGTGCACTAAAGCTAGCATAACATAGGGTGAAGCTAGGACTTGTGACTCAAGCTAGTTACTTTCACTTGAATCTCCTCCATAATTTGGGGTCAACTAAGTGAAGCAAGACATAATTGTTATCATAATTGAATGAAGCTATGGTGATGGAACTTCCAATACTCATCCTTGGCCAAGTTCTTTAATATTGTTTGTTTGTTGTTTAATCTTTGTTAGCTTGCACTCTCATACCAACTCTCAAAAATCACAAAAGACTTTGACTTCCTAAGCAATAATGAGCATTCTAATGCAAGTCCAAGGGAGGACGACTCGGGATTAATACTCTCGATTGTAGATTGTAGAATTGTTTGATGTGAGGTTTGAGTGTCGATTAGACTATACTCATGATTTTATTCACTATTGAATTCTATATCGACATACAAAATTTCGTTTATCAAAATGGCGCCATTGTCGGGGACTTGCTTCTGTGTGCCATGTTATTGTTTAGTGTGAATATGTGTATATATACATACTTGCATTTTCTCTTGATTGTTTCTTTGTTTGATTAACATATGATTAATCTTTGCCTAATTCCACTTGCTACCATGAGCTTTACATACCCTTCATTGTATGACGCGTTCACAACCGAATCCGAGCTTAGCCCCATTTGATCCGAAAATTGAACGAACTTTGCTTCACATTAGGCAAGCTCGGAGGCGGTTAACCTTTGGGGAAGGTGAAAAAGTTCCTACTAATTCACCAACCTTACCCGAAGTGGATTCCAAACCGTCATTCGAAGAAGGCACTAGCCATTCTTTCGTTGGTACTACTAATAGTTCTTCCTTTGATTTAGGTGCCGACACCATAGCTGCTCCAAGGAGAGTTACTCTCAAGGAAGCGGGTTCGCCGGATTATGTTCTTCAACCTGTTCATGTGCTTCATCCAAACTTGGACGCGAGATTTGAACTCAAAACCACTTTGATTCACCTCCTACCTAAGTTCCATGGACTTCCTGCACAAGATCCTATTCGACACCTCAAGGATTTTCATAGTGTATGCTCAACAATTAGGCGGGAAGGATCCGATGAAGTTGCCGTATGGTTGTTTGCTTTCCCATTCTCTCTTGAAGATAAAGCTAAAGAGTGCTTCTACACTTTACCTAGCAAAGTTGTCTCCAATTGGGACTTGCTTAGAAGAAGGTTTTTAGAAAAATTCTTGCCCGCGGAAAGGATGGACAAGCTAAGGAAGGAGATCTCATGTATTGTGCAAGGCGAGACAGAAACTCTATATGAATATTGGGAACGGTTTTGCAAACTCCTTGACACATACCCCAACCACATGCTTGACACTCAAGTATTTCTCGGCTATATATGCCAAGGGATGAGGGAACAAGATAAGAGTCTTTTGGATGCATCTAGCAATGGCTCCTTGTCCAAATATAGGACAGCAGAGGAGGCATGGCAACTCATTGGCGACATGGCCGAATCCAACAACAACTCTCACATCAAATTAAATTTGGTTTTGTCACAAGTACAAACCCCAAATAAGAATTAACCGAAGTATTTAGACTCCTGGTCGTCTCACAAGGAATTGCAATGAAGTGCTCAATTATTGGCTATGAAGATGCAAGGGGGTTTGATTTTTAATTGGCAAGAAAATTAAATGACAAGAAGATAAAATGACAAGAACTAATAAAATAAAGGAAAAGAACTCTTGGCTAGACATAGGTAATTGAGATCATCATCCTTGTCTACAAACTAAATATTGATAATTATGAGGAACCAAACTCATTAAATCTACTTCTATACTTGAAGTATGTTAAATGGTTTGGTCAACATCCACCCATAAGGTCTAACCTCACTAATAATTAACCTAGTAGTAGGCTAGTGTCAATGGCTATCAAATTGACCACTAAGAGTTCCCAAATCATCAAATCCATTAGACCCAATGACTCAAGGTCACTCAATTCCCTTAGCCTAGGCCAAGAGTCAAGAAAACTACTCAAAAACTAGAGGAAAAATTTTATCAAACACCTAGTATGCAAGAGAAGTAAACATCATAAAGTACAAGAATTAAAGGAAATCCATAACCAACATAAACAAGAAATCAACAATAACAATCAAGATCAATATAAAAGAAACATGGAAACATAGAGTTGCATTGAAAGAAAAATAGAAACCCAACAAGAGTTTATGAACATAAAAGTGATATGAAAAGGAAATTAACAAGAACTGGAAGAACAAAGGTGTAATATCAAGGAATTAACAAAGGAAAACTAAATCAAAATAAGAATTGAAAGTAGATCTAAGAAAATTAAACCTAAACTACCCTAAATTCTAGAGAGAAAGGAGAGCTTCTCTCTCTAGAATTCTACACTAAAACATGATGAAAACTAAACTATGACTAGTTGGTTCATTATTCCTTCAATCCTTGGGTTCAATAGCATCAGAAATGAGTTGGATTGGGCCCAAAATGAGTTAGAAACCGCCCCCAACGAGTTGCCCAAAATGGACCCACGCTGCTCTATCGGCGCGTGCGCGTCATGTGCACGTACGCACCTCTATACGTCAAGAAACTATGGCAAATTTTATATTATTTCGAAGCCCTAGATGTTAGCTTTCCAAATCAACTAGAACTGCCTTATTTGGACCTCTGTAGCTCAAGTTATAGTCGATTGAGTGCCAGGAGGTCAGGCTCGACAGCTTTACGCTTCCTTCATTTCTTCATGAGTTCTCCCGCTTTGCATGCTTTTCTCCTCACTTCTTCCATCCAATACTTGGTTTATGAACCTGAAATCACTCAACAAACATATCAAGGCATCGAATGGAATTAAAGTGAGTTAAATTTAGCTATTTTAAGGGCTAAAAAGCATGTTTTCACATCTAAGCCTAAATCAAGGGAGAATTACAAAACCGTACTATTTCATTGAATAAATGTGAGAAAAGTTGATAAAATCCCCCAAATTAAGCACAAGATAAACCACAAAATCGGGGTTTATCAATATACAAGGACTGTATTTGCATCTCCGTTTGCTATTTTGACATATCGCATCTTGTGCTTATAATTATAGGAATCTTTTTTCAAGAACCCAAGCAAAGAATACCTTCCTGCCATGCTTGCCATATGTCCGAGGATTTTGGACATTGTGATTCCATGCGCATGCATACGATCTATTTGTGCCTTTACTGCCTCGTTTATTTCTCGGTGACAATCAAATGGACCATCCCTATAGGTGCTAATTCATGGTTGTGCTCCACGACTACTTTAATTAACATATAATCTAGATAAGAGTACTTACGCAATTTCACTCTATTATGATTTTCTCTCTTCTCACTTTTATTTCTATCCAAACAAAAGAAAATTTTTTCTTTATTTTCTTTCCATATATTTTCTCTTCATCCGAACAACACATAAAAAATCCACTTTTTCTACCCTTTTTTTTTCTCTCATTTTCGTTCCTTCTATTTTCCATCATCTATCCAAATAAAGTGTTAGGCAAAAAAAAATCTTAAAAATAGAATATATGGCCAACAGTCATCATAAATGTCACCTATAGCTAATTGCTCCATTATAACACAAATATATTTTTTTTATCCAAAATAAAATAAAACAAAAATTATTTTCACAGAAAAATAACTCATATATTATATCCCCGGAAAGTACACATGAGTATATAAGAACAAATTGTATCCATAAATAACATTACATTTTTTTTACATTCACATTAGTTTTTTTAATAATATGTACTCTTGAAAACTCATAAGCCAAACATGAGATGAAATTGTGTGTGGTATATGCTTGCAGAGAGTAATGGTGTAACAGAAATGGTGCTCCCTAATATTAAGTAAATTAGATTCTAGGATATAATACCAGAATAGTTTTCTATGAAAATAATATTTTTATTTTATTCCAGGATTGAATCCTAACATAAATATTTTAAAAATCGGCTTTTCTTACTATTTTCCTAGCTAAGACTATGTATTAGTCACTTCTCACCACAATTCCATCAAATTTGATCAACTATACCTAAATTAATCTTTATACAAACAAATCCTAAAACCTTGTTTTACCCCCTTCTAGATCTTTCTTAAACATTAACCCTCCAAACCCACAAGATTCACTTCTGATTCATAAATATTATCCGACTCTATATCCACTACTCAAAAAGTCCTCATTTCCCATATCAAGTATCAACTCTAGTAAGATACACACACAAAAACTAGCTTATTAACCTGAGAAAGACTTATCGGCGCCATCCCTAGACGCAGTGAATCAAGTCCCGGAGCAAGCTTTACTTTGGTGGATATCACGTCCTTTCCAGCGACACAATTGACTTTCTTTCTAGATGAAGCGCAGATTGCCTCTACTCACTACTATTTCTTACTCCCTACGCACATCACAAAACATCTATGCTTCCTTCATGTGATTCAAACCAGGTGGGCTAGTGAGAACATGATAAACCACTATTTTATGATTCATATTGTGTTTGATTGTGTGGTTTTATCAAGTCTTTACCCACTTATTTATATGATTTGCATGTATTTACAATTCTTTCCTAAAAATATTCTATGATTGATAACTTACTTCCTAAAGACCTTTTAGTTATATATTTTTATCTTCCTTTGTACCATTCGATGTCGTGATCTGTGTGTTAAGTGTTTCAGGTTTCATAGGGCAGGAATGGCGTAAGGAATGAAGAGGAAGCGTGCAAAAGTGGAAGGAACACAAAGAATTGAGGAGATGACCAACGAGAAGTCACGCGGTCGCATGGCTCACGCGACCGCGCGAAATGGAAGAAATCACAGAGACACGCTCGCGTGCCTGACGCGACCGCGCGGATTGGAAGCTGCACGAACGACGCGAATGCATGGACGACGCGCACGCGTGGTATGAGAAACGTTGAGTGACGCGATCGCGTGGACGACACGGCCACGTGACGTGCGCGATCTGCAGAATTTCAGAAGTCGCAAGCACAGGTTCTGGGCCGCATTTCAACCCAGTTCTCAGCCCAGAAACACAGATTAGAGCCAGGGAACATGCAGAGACAAGTGAACAATTCATTCCGCATAATTTCAAGTTTTTAGATCTGAATTTACTCCTCCCCTAGGTTTTCCTCTTGAACATTCATAAATTAGGATTTTGAAGATTTTTGGCTTTAACTTTTGAGAAGAGTCTACCTCCGGTACTAGTCACTATAGTTTGTTATTTACTTCTCATTTACTCTTCCATATTCTCAATTTTGCCAGAGTTGACATTGAATTATTTTCACAGTTTATTAATACAGAACTACCTTTACTTTTAATTAATCTCTTTATTTATTGTTTTATTATGTCTCTCCTTATTTTCCCCATTGAATTTGTGAAGTCATATTATGATGATGGAGTAGTTTTCCAACTTGATTGAGAGTTGATTAAAAGGAGAACCTTGAGTTGGAATACTCAAGAGTTTAATTATAATTGGTTTATTGTTGGTTGACTTATTAATCACTAACTCTAATCCTTCCCAAGGGAGAGGATTAGGACTTGTGAATAGAAGTTGACTTTTAATTTGACTTTCCTTCATTCGTTGAGGGTTAACTAAATTAAAACAATGACTAATTATTAATTGCTCTTGATAAAATTCTAACAAGGATAGAACTTCCAATTAATCTTCTCCCGGTCAAGATTTTATTTAAATCATATAAATTCTCTAATTTAATTTTATGTTCATCAAATTCAAAACCCCTTTTGAAAACCTCTGATTGATAAAATAGCACATCTTCCTGCAACTCGTTGGGAGATGACCTGGGACTCATACTCCCAGTATTTTTATTTTTAAAATTTGTGACAACCCTTTTCTAAATTGACGAGTGGATTTTTGCCAGTTAGGAATTGTACTCGCAACGCCATTTTTCTAATTAATTCTTAATCTGCCTATTTCCACTCACGTCAGAACACGTCTTCTTTTATTTATTTTTTCATTCTTGTTTCATATGTGGGTTTTCAAGTTTGCGTTACTTCATCTCATACAAACCCAGCCCACATGCAATATCCCTCCCACATAAACTCAGGCTCGCACAATAAAATATTCAAAAAATTCTAAATTAACTTAATTATTTTTGTAATTACCATCTCTTAATAGCTGGATTAGGTTTCTTTTACCGTAAACCTCTTTGACAAAAGCTATTTAATGTGGGTCTGTTCTCTGCAACACCTGTCGCTGCCTGCCATATATTATTGCTTTTGTCATGTGAAAAGTTACACATGTCCCTGCTTCCTGCTTAACACACACAATCAGCACCTATGGATAGAATCTGACTTCAGCACCATAGAATTTCCCAAAAAATTATCACCAATAAAGGACAGAATGATCTTTAATCAAATTATTTTAATATCACGCTATAAGAAAATAGGCCTGTGGCCACATTTTTTCTTGCCATGCTGGGTCAATGGCCAAGCTTTTATGAGGGTGGCGATTGATTAGAGATTCAGCCACATTTTTTCTTGTTACGCTTCAAAAGTGTGGCCATAAAGAGTGGTGACATGGTTTCGTTGCAGTGACATTTTAAAAGTGTGGCCGTTTCCTTTAATTCTTGACATGCTTCAAAAGCGTGGGTAAAAGATTTTAAAAAAAACTTTAGTTCAAAACAGTTTCGAAACACTCTCAATTTACATGAAACCTTTTTGGCCGTTCCCTAGACACTAAACCACTAGCAAATAACCCTAAACACCAGTGACAGCGAAGAACCCCAGCAATCCAAAGAACATCGCTGGCGCTCGCAATGCCTCCATTGGTGCTCCCTCTTTTGACACTCCCACCATCCTTGGTCCCTCTGTTGGCACTCCTTTTGGCAATGACTTTGATTGTCCCTCGCAAACCCTCCATCGATGCTCCCTCCGCCACCGTTCCCTTTCATTGCTGCAAACCCTTAACCCCTTCCGTTGCCACTCACTTCTTTCGCAATGCCTCCGTCGGCACTCTCTCTTCTGACACTCCCAACATCGCTGCTCTGATCCCACTATAACCCTCTCACCAAACTCTCTCTCTCTCTCTCTCTCTTTCTCTCTGTCTCTAAAGCAGCATCAATAACACCTTAGTACCTTACGTGTCATCTAATTTAGTTTTCCGAGTTCTGTTCTTTAACTTCTACTTCTACAACCAGCAAAGGCTTTTCTTGGTGAGTTCATCTCCTTTCTAGTTCTTTTTTTCCCTTTCCCTAAAATTCTTTGTGGAATTTGGTGGTCGAGGTTGCTCGTTTGGGGGACTAGAGTTTGGCAAGCTTGGAATTTGAAGATTTTAGTAAAATTTCCGGTTTTATTTGTTTGTATTGTTATGTTATGTTATGGTATTCTAGATCTGTTCTAGCTTGTTGTTGCTATTTTTGCTAGGGTTTCTCTGTTTTGTTTATTATTGTTATCAATTAATTATTAATACTATGATATTTTGTGACGTGTATTGCATAATGGTGATTGACTTTAGTTGTTTTCTGAAGTTGTTGCAGATTTGGTAACTTAGGTTATTATTGGAAGTAAGTGAGTGTGAAATGTAGAAGGCAACTAGAGACGCAAAAAGCATGGGGAAGAGGTCACTTGAGGGTGGAGAAGATGACCAGCTTGAACAAAAGAGTGATGAATTCATATTTGATGATAATTTTTTTGCTTGAAATGAGTTAATTTTATCACATAAACTTGTACTTATTCATTGAAAATATCATGCTTTTGTGAATTCTTTCTAAATTGTGCTTAATTGTGAAAACATGCTTTTTATGCTTAAAATTACTAATTTTAATTCACTTTTCTCCCATTCGATGCCTTGATATGTTTGTTTGAGTGATTTAAGGTTTTGAAGGCAACAATGACTTGAAGAAGTGGAAGAAAAGCATGCAAAGTGAAAGAATTCAAGAAATGAAGGATTTGCAAAGCTGTCAATCCTAACCTCTTCACACTAAATTGATCATAACTTGAGCTACAAAAAGATCCAAATGAGGCAATTTTAGTGGCATTAGAAAGTTAACATCCGGGGCTTCAAAATGATATGCATATGTCTATAGTGGACAAGGCGTACACACACATCGTGTTAGCATACACATGTTTGAGCATGTGCCTCATTTATTATAGCACGTGATCAGTGATTACAAGCTCATTTTGGACCCAATCCAACTCATTTCTGATGTTATTGAACTAAGAATTGAAGGGGATGAACCAAGTAGTCATAGTTTAGGTTTTTTTTTTTATCATGTTTTAGGGAATTCTAGAGAGAGAAATTCTAACTTCTCTCTAGAATTCTAGGATTTTAGCTTAGTTTTCTCTCTAGTTTTAGGTTTTGATCTTATTTTAGTTTAGTTTCTTTATATTTTCTTGTTCTAGCATCTCAATTCTCTTAGTTTACTTATTAATTTTCTCTATTTAGTTGCTTTTATGTTCATGAACTCTTGTTAAATTTGATTCCATTTAATGCAATTTGATGTTTTATGTTTCCTTGATGCTTGTTTGGGTTATTGTTATTATTTTCTTGCAATTGGTAGTTTAGAGTTTATTATTATTGTAATTTACCATGTTTCTTTTTTATGCACACCAAGTATTTGATAAAATACTTGCCTTAGTTTTAGCGTAGTTTTTCACACTCTTGGCTTGGAATTAAGGACTTAGGTGACTTTGAGTCATTGATGTCCAATCTTGATTGTGACTAGGATTATTAGTTGGTTTGGCTTCCACTAACCCTAGTCTTTCACTAAGTTAATTACTGAGTTGGCTAGTACTTGTGAATTGAGATCAATTATGCCTATTTGACTTATCCTCGATGTAGAGTTGACGAAATAGGATTAATTCTTCACAATTGTCATGCTTGTGGTCAATGATTAGGATAGGAACTCTTAAATCTCAACCTTTGCCAAGAGTTCTTTTTCGCCATTTGAATTCCATTTTTATTGATTACTTGCTTTAAGTTTGATTCCTTGCATGCTTCTTTACTTTCTTGTCTTTTAAATTCTTGTTTATTTTTATCCAAACCCCCAATTTTCTCCGTAGCCAATAACTGAGCATTCGATTGCAATTCCTAGCAAGAATGACCCGAGATTCTACTCCCAGTTATTTTGGTTTGTATTGTGACAACTTTTTAAACTTTGATTGTGAGAATTAATTGTTGATTTGGACTATGCTTGCAACGAGATTCTTTTGTGAAAATTCTAAACCAACATTAATCCCTTACATCAAGTTTTTGGCGCTGTTGTCGGGGAATTGTAATGGTGTTATACTATTGGCTATTGTGAATACGTTAATATGTAGTAGCTTGATTTTTGGTTGTTTGCTTGTTTTTGTTAGTAGCTAGAATTGTGTTTTTCTTGTTTCTTGATAGCTTTTATTTTTATTTTCTCTCTTTTCTATGAATTTTCACCTTTTTGGCTTGAAGTTTGGTTGTTATAATATTGTAGAAAATGGCTTAATGATGGTGTGCACCAAGGGTTGAATTATCATTTGAGGGAGGAACCACATTCATATGGTCAATCCTCATGGTAATCTCCTCTCCTATGCCACAATGATCATAACTCATCCTATAGTGCATACCAACCAATTGACTATGGTGACTAGGGGTGCACATGGGCCGGGTGAAGCCGGGGTTGAGGTGACCCAGACCCGGCCCGAAATATAGACCGGGTCTATTTATTAGACCCGGACCCGGTCCTAGACCCAATGAAATCAACAGTCTTTCGGGCCACAATTAAACCGGGTGAAAATTGGGTGAAAACCAGGCCATAACCAACCCTTCTTCAAAATTAAAACATAATCACAATCAATACCAAAGCATCATCACAATCAATAGTCCAATACTAATATTGTCTAATAACACTAAATATTTAAGTCAATACAAATAACACAATAATATGCATTAGTCTAAAGTCAATACAAATAACACAATAATATTTAAGTCAATACAAATAAAATGTTAAGGTTTACAATACATAAGAATAATCATCCTCTATCAATAGCCATTAATGTTGTCAACTTGTTCCTTGTGATGTGGATGCATTAGTGAAACCTACAAAACATATAAAATTACTCATTTTTCATATAAAAGATTATTACTTGAAATAAATAAGTCACAAATAATAAAGATATCATAAATGTACCTTCAACAATCTTCTGACTGTTATCAAATTGATCAAACTCTTGATCTCTAACGTCTTGTTTAGAAGGGCACAACTAACTTTGAGTGCATATCAAAGCTTCAGCCATTAATGGTGACAAAGAGCTACGAAAGACATCAAGCACACGTCCACTGGTGCTGAAGCATGATTCAGAAGCAACAGTTGAAATCGGAATACCCAAGATGTCGCGGGCTATGAGAGAAAGAATCCTGTATTTTGAAGCATTCACTTTCCACCAAGTCAATATATTAAAATTCTCATCTTCCACAGTATCCTCGGCCAAATATCTCTCCACATCTGACTTGCTATCTGCATTAGCCTTCTCTCTTTTTTGTTTTTTTCCACATATTCACTCGATTTTCAGAAACGCCCTTGGCACCAGCTAAGATTTTAATATTGTCATCCAATACAATACTAGATGAATCTCCACCATCATCCCTTCCTTTATCATCGACAACTTATTTTTCATAAAACTTATGCAATATATCTAATGTGAGTTTAACAACACCAGTCATGCTAGTAGATACTTCCTTGTCATAGACATCCTCCAAACACCAACAGAGATAATCTAGTTTGTACCGAGGATCCAATACAACAGCAACAAGTAACAATGGATTAAATTTGTCAACCGGTCCCCAATATTTATCATATTTATGTTTCATAGAGCATGCCATACTTCCTAACAAATCAGATTGATTTTGGCTCCAAGATGTTAATTGAGAAGCAACAGATGCAATTTCATGAAAACATATGTTAGATGTAACATGCAAGGAAGATGAGAAAGTCAAAGTTATCTCATAGAAAACTCTCAAAAAATCCATGAATAACCTAGCATGTGCCAATCAAGGGGTGTAGGTGGACCAATTTTCTTTTTTCCCCCACTATCCTCTCCAAACCATCTAAGAAAATCAGGTTCTTGATCATAAAGTCTATCAAAAGCTTTTTCAAATTTCTCGGCATGTTCCAACATTAGATAGGTAGAATTCCACCTAGTTAGAACATCCAAGCACACAAGACTTTTAGATTCAATTAATTCAGCCTCAATGCAATCTTTAAATTTTTTAGTCCTTTGAGGAGAGGACCTAACATACCTTACAGCATTTCTAATACTTTCAATTGAAGTGTGTTGCTCTTTAATTCCTTCATTCACTACCAAATTAAGAACATGAGCACAACATCTCACATGCATATACTTTCCTCTACACACCAACCCACCTCTTGCACCTAATTTCCTTTGAAGATAAGTAATAGGTCCATCATTCGAAGTTGCATTATCCACTGTGATTGTGAAGACTTTTTCAATTCCCCACTCTCTCAAGCATTTCTCGATTTCTCTTCCAACAGTGTCGCCCTTGTGGTTCTCAATTTGACAGAAATTTATAATTCTCTTTTGTAACATCCATTCTTCATAAACAAAATGTGCAGTCAAGCTCATATAAGTATAGTTTTGATTTGATGTCCAGCAATCTGTTGTCAAACAAACCCGAGCACATGACTTTGCCAACCATTCTTTTAGCCTTTTCTTCTCATCTAAATAAAGTTGAAAGCAATCTCTTGAGACTGTCATCCTAGATGGTACCGTAAATCTTGGCTCAAATCGATTTAACATCCTACGAAACCCAATCTCCTCGACAACTTTAAACGGCATTTCATCAAGTACAACAAACTCAGCTACAGACTTCTTACAATCTTCTAAGTTATAACCCTTAAAAGCATTGCATAGATCCACAATTTCGGGCATGTACCCATGAAGTGTACCCTTCTTCCCCGCTTTAGTAAAGATCCACTTATGAGCACTCTTTAAATGCTTATTTAGAGAATTTGTGCCATGTTTAGTAGGATGACAACCGTATTTTTTCTGGCAATGATTACATTTAGCTTGGTGCAGTCCCTTTGTCTCAGTTAACGGAAGTTGAGTAAAATGCTGCCAAACATACGATTTCTTTCCCCTTGTTCGAGTAGCTTCTGGATTCTCCATTTTTCATCAGAATTTTCTTCATTAGCTTCTGGTTCAGCAGGAGTTGTGGCAGCATCAATAGCAGGAACAACAACATTTTCAGCTTCAATTTCCATTGTTTTATTCTCCTCCATAATTTCTGAAGAAATGCAATTATCTCCTCCTCTCATTGTTCGTTACCTAAACAAACAAAATCAAGAACAAATTCAACAATAATCAGCAAATCAGAAAGATAGAAATCTTATAATAAAACATGAAAAAACAAATCAGTAAATATACAGTAAACACAAGTAAAAATTTAGAAATCAGTACAAAATCAGTAAACCCAGAAAATCAGTAACTAATTATCATAACAAATTCTTGTAAGGAATCGATGAGCATTTCTTGTGTTAGCACAAATGGGTGTCACCAATGTCACTAACAGATTCTTTCCTTTTTATATTATTCACTACGTTCCTGCTTTTTATCTACTATCACTTTTCATTACATCCTTAATCTAATCATTGTATCTGGATAGAAGGGATTGAGATTGTAACATTTAGTCATTTAATGTAACACAAGAAGATCAAATAGCCACCAATTATTAAAATGCAACTAATAAATCGTGATTACTTTGTAATAATCTCCCTAGCATGGGAGTTAAAGGTATGGTTAAATCTCCTGAATTAGAGGGCAAAGATCAAGTTCAACATATAAAATGGCTTACATACAAGTAATGATCAAGCAATCAACCAAACAAACAAAAATGATCATACAATAAAGAAAAAAAAAAGATGCTTACATACAATTAATCATCAACCAGACAAACACTAGAAGGCAGAATAAGGATTATACAATATCCAATCTTTCTCTTCACCATATTACACTAACAATCCCTCTTTGTCCTGTAGGCAGGGGATGATGCAACTTGAAAGAGTCACAAATGGCCAAACAATGCCAAACATCTTAAACCAAGCTTTGCTTCATACTCTCAAAATATGAACATGTGAATGCGTGTGTGCAGCTTCATTGCGCAAAATACCAAAATGGTTAGTGCTGGATTACCTTAAACCAAGCTTTGCTTCATACTCTCATTCAGCAATTTTACTTTCTTGGCTGTCTCTGGATCTTCTGGTGTAGGTGAACCTTTGCTATGATAAATGTTATGGTCCAATGCACCTGTACAATATAGTTCAGCTCAACTTGTCATATAAGAACAACTGAACAAGATAATCAGTAACTAATCAGCTAAACAAATCATTTAACACACATCAACACCCACACCTAATCAGTAAAGAATCATTAAATCCACACCTACTCAGTAAAGAATTAGTAAACCCAGAAATCAGTAGTAAACAGTGAATCAGAACAAAAAATAAGCTAAACACACATCAACAGACACACCTAATCAGAGTTCTAATAATGAAAATCAACACCTACAACCAAAATTCACAAATTTTGTTTATCAAAAACCTAATCCTTAATCAGAATATTAATGACATAATAAAATTAATTACTTACCTGAGCAGAAGACCTGAAAAGAAGACCGGAGAAGAGAGCAGAGCAGAGGGAGCAGGACTAGCAGAGCAACGTCGCCGAGAAGCATGGCAGCACCGTACGTCGTCACTGTCGTCCGTCGAACGAAGAGCTTCGGCGGTGACTGGAGTGAAACACGGAGGGTTGTGAAGAGATGAGAAAGGGACGAGTCGACGACTGCGTGGTGCGTGCCGCGAGACTCGGAGTGGGCCGTGGGGAGAGAAGATAAGGTCAGAGTCACCGGATCGGCTTGCGCCGTGGGGAGTGGCAACTGCCAGAGCCGGAGTAGGGCGTGGGGAGTGGCGGAGTGGGGACTTGGGGTGTGGGGGTGAGCCTCAATGGCTGAGGGCTGAGGCGCTGAGCTGCTGAAGGAGGCACGAGGCAGTGAATGCGATGCGTGTTTTGTGTTGCCCTAGCCCCTAATTAGAAACCTCAAACCTGTAACGCGTTTGTGTGTGTGTGTAATGTGTATATGGCCGGGCCACCGGGCTGGGTCCGGGTGACCCGAGCCATGGCCCAGTCCTGGCTTCACTTCCCTTTCTGATTTCATTTTTTTTCCCGGGTCCACCCTGGTTACTTCGAGGCCGGGCCGGGTCTTCGTGGCCCAAATTCCTTCGAGGCCGGGCCGGGTCTTCGGGCCGGTCCGGGTCTGTGCACCCCTAATGGTGACCTTTGGCATTGATTACCAATCTCAACCACCATATTCATATGAAACCTATCATTAACATTGTCCTCAAACACCGTTTTACCACCAAACACTTCCATATGAGCCAAAACCATACCACCAACCTTATGTGCCTTATGAACCATACTTAGAACCACCACAATTTCAATATCAATACTCTCAAATCCCTCTTGAAGACATACCTCCATACACATCACCTCAAAATTCTCACCAATATGAGCCACCTTCTACATATGAAGACCTTTTTCCAATTGACAAACCCTCTTTTTTTCCACAACCATCAACGGAGGAAGCACTCCAATTGTTCTTTCAAGAGCAAGAAGAGTACCAAAGGAGGCAAGAAAATATCATGACTATTTAGCTGGAGCTTTATCTCACTTGGCCTTGATGCACTGCTCCAACAATTCAAGCAATTCTACGGATGAAAGTGAAGACCTAACTTCAATTGAAGCATGTGAAGTGGAAGAAAGTTTGGAATTTCAAGGGAAAGAAGAGGAGTAGAAGTATGAGTTGCAAGTGGAGAAGGTTGAAACTAAGGAATTAGAAGTAGTTGAAGAGTTTGAAGAAGTTAAAAAAAGAAACAAGCTTGAAAAATCTTTTCAAGAGGTGGAGATCATACAATAAGAGAAAAAGGATTGGAACTCACATTGCCAAAGCCATTTGAAGTCTTCCCACCTAAGTCACCATCCATTCCTCCATTTAAGTGGGTAAAATCCTTAACCTTAAACTTCATTATTCCACTTGAATATGAGTTGCTTGAAATGGATAGTCAACTTAGAAATCATTGTGGATTGAAAAGTAAGAGAAAGTTAGGTAGTAGTTGAAGACATAATTCTAGGGTGATTAAGGTTGAACCTTTGAAGTTTGGTTTCAATGGTTGGCAGAATGCCAAATTGGATAGATTTTAGAGGATGTGTGGGTGCTCAAGTGAGAATGTCAAGGTCTTGTCACTCGAATGGAATCATGACGTTCAATTTGAAGACGGGTGTGAAAACAATGTTTGGAAGTCCGGATTATATGATGTGGATTAATTTTGGGAGCTCGGAGCTTGTTTCAACTTTCATCAAAGCTTTGGTGCATTTAGTTGGATGTCTCAAAGATCATTAGAAGTCCAAGCATTGATGGAGGGTCAAGGATGAGTTCAAGTACAAGCCTCCTTGATAAGAGCTCTCTAAAATGTCCAACTTAAGGACAATAAACAAAAGTGTTAGGTGAGAGACAACCCACCATGGTAAAATCTTTCAACTTCCATTCTTTATATCATTCTTGTAAATATGTCTCTCAGTTGTTAGCTTGCTTTGGTAGATTTTTGTTTTAAGTTGTATATTCGAATAATTGATAATCTTGTTTTAAATTGTCTTTTTGTCTTAAATTACATGTTTAAAGAGTTGCAATAATTTTTGAAAATTAGAAATTTTGTTAATTTGAATTTGAATTTGAATTTGTTTTTAGAATGTAAATAATAGATTAAAAAAATTGTTTATGCTTTAGTTGTTATAAAAAAACTTTTTTTGTTTATAATTTTTTTCTTAATATAATTATTTGTTCTTGCATCTGCATTCATTATTCTGATATCTCCCTTCTCTTCTACCCCTTCTTCCCCTTTCCCTCCTTGATCCACTTTGGGACATCTGGTATCAGAACCTGATGGGAAAGTAGGAATATTACTATTATCATTAAACTATCTCTGAAATTCATGGATGTGAGAATTTTATTTACTGTTCATATTCTTATTTACTGTTCATGTTCTTATTTTCTATATACCTTAAACAATGCTTTAAATCTGGAAGTACAAGCTGTTTAATCTTATCACTTAAAGGGACTATAGCAGTAAGACCCTTGAGATTGGTTAGTAAGACTAATTTGTCAATGTTCCTGAAGGTGATAAGATCCGAACGTAAGAACTCCTGGTGGCTATGGATTTAAGGGATTAAAAAAAGAGTTAAAAACCCTAGATTAAAAAAATTTGAGTGATAGTTTAGTGATAATAAATATGTTCTTTCTGAAACAAAGTAGGGTAATGATATAAGATTTTATGAAAATATTTCTAAACTCTTCCGCTCTCTTTCTAGACGCTTTTCTTCTTCTTCTCAGTCTTCCTCCTCCACCTCTCCAATCCATTCTTCCTCCAATCCCCTTACTAAGAAAGTAGCTCGTCCTAGGGAACTTTCTCCCAAACACAATATCTTTGAAGACGAAGTCTGCTTTGAAGATATCAATCAAGCCATTGACAATTGGAAAATACCCAAAATCCCTCAAGATGAGTTATATGTCCCTGAGGATAACAAAAGAAAATAAGACTATATCATCAAAATCGCTGAAAACAACATTACTCTAGGACCAGATTCCGGTGAAGAATTCTATCTTTTGACCAAAGAATTCGTCAAAGAACATGCCCGTCACTACAGATATCTCCACATAGGGTGTGTCCAAGTTGCCGTCAAGGCTCTCATTTGATAAGGTTTGAATGCCTCCATCCTCATGTGTCTTAGAGATATTAGACACAATGACTTCCATGACTCCTTGATCGAAACAATTGAAACAAGTCTAGGACATGGTCCGGTTTACTTCAACTGTTTCCCAAACAAAATTGTTAGCTTGTTGGACATTAACATTTTTGACTCTCTTTTTCTAAACATCTGAATTCATGGTCTCAACATGAAGGAAGGATCCATTCCATCCGCTTTAATCTATAGGATTCAATACAAGATTATGAACACTTGTAACTCTAGAGTCCTTCTTAAATCCCAAGATCGTGAAACCACTTTGTTTGTCACTGACATGACAAAGGCCAACGCACGATCCCAAGGCTCATAAGGTGGGATGAAATTGACCTCCCCCAGTCATGGTAAATTGACCGAGCCATCTCAACACAACCTAGACAAGCACCTCTCTTACGAGAAATAAAACAGGATGAATCAGGGAAAGAAGAGATTTTGTTTGACAGACGAAACTCCTTTTCCTCCAGATCTGAAGCAGGAACATCCAATTATTTTGCTTCAGCAAGAAGGTCTTTCTCCGTGACTTCTCAATATCAGTTTTCAAAAATTTCAAAACCAGTACATTCTGAAATCAATATTTCAGGATTACAAAATAATTCAAACATTTCTCAAGCAGTTTATCAAACCGATGGTAAGCATTCAGATGATGATGTTGAAATAGAATCTTCCATTCAATCTCCAACATACTCATCTATGAATGATGCCCAATACTCTTCTATGAATGATGCCCAATGAGTAGCACAGAATTTGTTATAAATAGGGAAGTTTTACGTAAAAACCTTGAATCTGAGGAATATGACCTCCACAGAGAATGGTATTTACGTACATATACAACTACTCAAATTTCATCATTCAAAGAAAAGTACTACAATTTTTTAAATGATGTTAAAATGCATATTCCTTTCTTTGAATGGTTTCATGCTTACACCATCAAAAATAATATTGATTATCCTTTCAAAAACAAACAAACTTCGCTTTCAGCAAATGTCATTTCAACCTGGAAAGTTAAAGATAGGAATTTAGTTAGATTTGAATTTCCTCCAAAAGGACCTTTTGTTATTTCAGATACGGAAGGACATAGCCCAGTTATGGTCTCTCCATTCAAAACCAAAAATATAGATGAAGCAGTCGCCCCAAAAGATATCAAAAATCTTATTAAACAGGCAAATTACACCAACAGATTTTTACAATGTCTGGGTGACAACCTTTCATCTTTAGGATCTCTTTTGTCTTCAAAAAATGTCCATAAAACTTCTATTTCCAAAACTATTGAAAAACTCCTTTTCAAACCTTTTAAAATGAGTAGCAAAGCAAAACAAAGTCTTAAAACCTCTATTTTAAAATAGCAATCTAGTTATTCAGAAGTCATGCAAAAGATCGATCAACTTCTAAATCATCTTACTACTGTCCCTGAAACTCCTACAAACTCTGGTGAATCTACCTCTCGTATTCAAACTCGCTCATCCAAAGCCATAAATGCCCTTGGCCATGATTCCAACGAATCTTCCTTCGAGCAAAGTGATGATTCTGCCAAATCGTCCCTCAAGGTCAGCCCTATTATGACCAACTCTCTAACCAAGTGGAAGGGTTTAACCAAACCCTCTGCGTATGGTTATAATGGAGCATCTGCTCCGGTCTAGCTCTCGAAGAAAGAGAACTAGATTTTGTCAGCTTCAATGCGAATAATGTCTATGAATGGAACATAGACGGCAAAACCGAATATAATATCATGAGTATGCTTAAGCATATGACAATGGTAGGCACAACCTATCAAGCAGCTCATGAAACTTCTGAAGAAGCAATAGCCAATGTTATTGTTTCCGGGTTCAGTGGTCAACTCAAATGATGGTGGGATAACTACCTTTCTGATAACCAAAAACACTCAATCTTTTCTACCATAAAAGTCAATGATCAGAACGAACCCATCATTGGAGACGACGGGGAACCTATCCCTGATGCTGTCAAAACCTTAATCTTTACCATAGCAAGCCACTTCATAGGTGACCCATCTCTTTGGAAAGATCGATCTGTTGAACTGCTTTCCAATCTCAGATGTAAAACTTTGTCTGACTTTCGATGGTATAAGGACACCTTTCTTACTAGGGTCTATACTAGAGAAGACAATCAACAACCTTTTTCTTGCTGGACTACCCAAATCCCTGGGAGATAAAGTAAGGGACAAAATTCATACCTTAATGGTGGACGAAATTGTGATCATGCTTGTATCATTTGTGATCAATGTTCATATAGGCTCTTTGGTATGTACACAAAAACTATTGTGTCTCTTGTTGAATTCACAACTCCGTTCAACTAACCAGCAAGTGTATTGGGTCGTCCAAGTAATAAACCTTACGTGAGTAAGGGTCGAATCCACAGAGATTGTTGGTATGAAGCAAGCTATGGTCACCTTGTAAATCTCAGTTAGGCAGATTAAAATTGTTTATGGGTTCGGAAATAGAAATAATAAAATAGAAATAATAAAAAGGGATAGAATACTTATGTAGATTTATTGGTAGGAATTTCAGTTAAGTATATGAAGATGCTGTATGGCTCAAGGACGCCTGCCCTCCCACTGCTTCAACTCAATCCTTCTTACTCCTTTCCATGGCAAGCTGTGTATAGGGGTTCACCAGCAACGGTGGTTACTTTCAATCCTCTCGGGAAAATGGTCCTCTGCAGCTGTCACTCGCATGGCTAATCGTCTGGAGGCATCACCCATGGTTGATGGCTACATCCCATCCTCGCAGTGAAAATTACGCTCACGCACTCTGTCACAGCACGGCTAATCACTGGTTGGTTCTTACTCATACTGGAATAGAATCCCTTGATTCTTTTGCGTTTTTCATCACGTCCAGCACTTGCAAGTCTGAAGCACGTCACAGTCATTCATTACCGGAATCCTACTCGGAATACCACAGACAAGGTGAGACTTTTCGGATTCCCAGAATCCTACTCGGAATACCACAGACAAGGTGAGACTTTCGGGATCCTCATAAATGCTGCCATCTATCTAGCTTATACCACGAAGATTCTGTTGGGGAATCTAAGAGATACACATTCAAGCTCTGTTGCATGTAGAACGGAAGTGGTTGTCAATCACGCGCATTCATAGGTGAGAATGATAATGAGGGTTATTGACTCATCACATTCATCATGTTCTTGGGTGCGAATGAATATCTTGGAATAAGAATAAGAGAGATTTGAATAAAAGAAAATAGAACTTCATTAATACTTGAGGTACAGCAGAGCTCCACACCCTTAATCTATGGTGTGCAGAAACTCCACCGTTAAGAATACATAAGTGAAAGGTTCAGGCATGGCCGAATGGCCAGCCCTTTCCATCATCAAGTGACCGAATGATTAAAGACTTAAAGTGGTCAAAAGATCTCTAATACAATAGTTAAATGTTCTATTTATAATAAACTAGCTCCTAGGGTTTACATGAGTAAGTAATTGATGCATAAATCCACTTCCGGGGCTCACTTGGTGTATGCTTGGGCTGAGCTTGATTAATCCACGAGTTGAGGCTTCTCTTGGAGTTGAACTCCGAGTTATGACGTGTTTTGGGCGTTTAACTCCGGATCATGACGTTTTTCTGGCGTTTAACTCCAGACAGCAGCATGTACTTGGCGTTCAACGCCAAGTTACGTCGTCATTCTTCGAATAAAGTATGGACTATTATATATTGCTGGAAAGCCCTGGATGTCTACTTTTCAACGCCGTTAAGAGCGCGCCAATTGGAGTTCTGTAGCTCTAGAAAATCCATTTCGAGTGCAGGGAGGTCAGATTCCAACAGCATCAGCAGTCCTTTTGTTAGCCTTTTTCAGAGTTTTGCTCAAGTTCCTCAATTTCAGTCAGAATTTACCTGAATCACAGAAAAACACACTTAAATTGTGCTTGTCCCCAAGCAACTGAAAATCAAATAGGATAAAAGAAGAGATATACTATAAATTCAGAAATATCAATATTAATTATAATTAAATGAGCGGGACTTGTAGCTTTTGCTTCTGAACAGTTTTGGCATCTCACTTTTCCTTTGTAGTTTAGAGGGATTGGCGTCTCTGGAGAACATAGAATTTGGGATAGTGTATTGACTTTCTTAGTTAAGCATGTTGATTCTTGAACACAGCTACTTATGAGTCTTGGCTGTGGCCTAAGCACTTGTTTTCCAGTATTACCACCGGATACATAAATGCCACAGACAGATAACTGGGTGAACCTTTTCAGATTGTGACTTAGCTTTGCTAAAGTCCCCAGTTAGTGGTGTCCAGAGCTCTTAAGCACACTCTTTTGCCTTGGATCACGACTTTAACCACTTAGTCTCAAGCTTTTGCTTGGACCTTCATGACACAAGCACATGGTTAGGGACAGCTTGATTTAGCCGCTTAGGCCTGGATTTTATTTCCTTGGGCCCTCCTATCCATGATGCTCAAAGCCTTGGATCCTTTTACCCTTGCCTTTTGGTTTTAAGGGCTATTGGCTTTTCTATTGCTCCTTCTTTTTCTATACTCTTTTTAGCCATTTTTTTTCACTGCTTTTTCTTGCTTCAAGAATCAATTCCATGAATTTTTCAGATCATCAAAACATTTCTCTTGTTCATCATTCTTTCAAGAGCCAACAATTTTAACACTCATAAACAACAATATCCAAAGACATATGCACTGTTCAATCATTCATTCAGAAAACAAAAAGTATTGTCACCACATCAATATAATTAAATTAAATTCAAGAGCTATTTTCGAAATTTATGTACTTCTTGTTCTTTTGAATTAAAACATTTTTCTTTTAAGAAAGGTGAAGGAGTAATGGATTTTATTCATAGCTTTAAGGCATGGTTACATACTAGTGATCATGAAATAAAGACACAAAACATAGATAAACACAGTAATTAAAAACCGAAAACAGAAAGAAATAAAGAACAAGGAATGAATCCCCTCTAGTGGCGTCTTCTTCTTGAAGGACCAGTGATGTTCTTCAACTCTTCTATGTCCCTTCCTTGCTTTGTTGCTCCTCCCTCATTACTCTTTGATCTTCTTATTTCTTGGAGAATGATGGATGCTCATGATGTTCCACCCTTAATTGTTCCACATTATGGCTTAAATCTTCCAAGGAGGTGTTGAGTTGCTCCCAATAGTTGTTGGGAGGAAAGCGCATTCCTTGAGGCATCTCAGGGAATTGTTGATGATGAGCTTCCTCATGTGCTTCTTGAGGGCCGTGAGGAGCTTCTCTTGCTTGCTCCATCCTTTTCTTGGTGATGGGCTTGTCTTCTTCAATAGAGACATCTCCCTCTATGATAACTCCAGCTGAGTAACATAGATGGCAAATGAGGTGAGGGAAGGCTAGCCGTGCCATAGGTGAGGACTTGTCAGCTATTTTGTAGAGTTCATTGGAGATGACCTCATGAACCTCTACTTCCTCTCCAATCATGATGCTATGGATCATGATGGCCCGATCCACAGTAACTTCAGATCGGTTGCTTGTAGGGATGATGGATCTTTGGATGAACTCCAACCATCCTCTAGCTACAGGCTTGAGGTCCAATCTTCTTAGTTGGACCGGTTTGCCTTTGGAGTCTATTCTCCATTGGGTGCCTTCCACACATATGTCCATTAGGACTTGGTCCAACCTTTGATTAAAGTTGACCCTTCTTGTGTAGGGGCGTTCATCACCTTGCATCATGGGTAAGTGAAACGCCAACCTCACATTTTCCGGACTAAAATCCAAGTATTTCCCCCTAACCATTGTGAGATAATTCTTTGGGCTTGAGTTCATACCTTGGTCATGGTTCCTAGTGATCCATGCATTGGCATAGAACTCTTGAACCATTAAGATTCCAACTTGTTGCATGGGGTTGGTTAAGACTTCCCAACCTCTTCTTTGAACTTCATGTCGGATCTCCGGATACTCATTCTTCTTGAGCTTGAAAGGGACCTCAGGGATCACCTTCTTCTTTGCCACAACATCATAGAAGTGGTCTTGATGGCTCTTGGAGATGAATCTTTCCATGCTTTCCCTTTCCCTTTTCTTGAGGAAACTCCGGCCTTAGGTGCCATTGGTAATGGAAAAACAAAAAAAGCTTATGCTTTTACCACACCAAACTTAAAATTTTGCTCGCCCTCGAGCAAAGAAGAAAAGAAGAGTAGAAGAAGAAGAAGAGAATATGGTAGAGAGGGAGAGAAGTAGGTTCGGCTATATGGGAGAAGAAGGGATTTGTGTTGTGTGAAAATGAAGAAGAATGGAAGGTTATTTATAGGGAGAGGGAGGGTGGGAGTTCGGCCATTTTGGGTGGGAATGGGTGGGATATTGAATTTGAATTTTATGAGGGTAGGTGGGGTTTATGGGGAAGAGGAGGTTGATGTGAATGGTGAATGTGGTAATTGGGAAGAGGATTTGAGGTGATTAGGATTAAAAGGTAAGATGGGAATATGGTAGGTGGGGATCCTGTGGGGTCCACAGATCCTGAGGTGTGGATCCTGTGGGGTCCACAGATCCTGAGGTGAAAACAAATACCATTCCTTCACCATATAGGCATGTAACATGCCTTCATGCATCATTCTGGCGTTCAAACGCCCATTGGTGCATGTTCTGGGCGTTCAACGCCCATGTAATGCATGTTTCTGGCGTTCAGCGCCAGTTTGTCCTCTCTCATTTCCTGGGCGTTTAACGCCAGGTGTTGCTTGTTTCTGGCGTTCAGCGCCAGAATGGTGCTCTGTTCTGGCGTTGAACGCCAGCCAGATGCACCTTACTGGCGTTGAACGCCAGTCTGCGCTACCTCCAGGTGAAAATTTTTTTTTTTTGTTTGACTCTGTTTTAATTTTTTTGATTTTTTTCGTGACTCCTCATGATCATGTACCTAATTAAACACAAAAATAAAAGAAACAAAATAAATAAAATTAGATAAATAAAATTGGGTTGCCTCCCAACAAGCGCTTCTTTAATGTCAATAGCTTGACAGTGGCTCTCATGGAGCCACAAGGTGATCAGGTCATGTTGTGTAGTTGTCCCACCAAACTTAAAGTTGGATATGGAGTTTGAACACCAAACTTAGAGTTTGGTTGTGGCTTCACAACACCAAACTTAGAGTTTGACTGTGTGGCTCTTCTTGACTCTGAACTGAGAGAAGCTCTTCATGCTTACTCTCTTTTGCACAGAGGGATGGCCATGTGCCTTAAACACAAGGTAGTCCCCATTCAATTGAAGGACTAACTCACCTCTGTTGACATCTATCACAGCTCCTGTTGTGGCTAGGAAAGGTCTTCCTAGGATGATGCAATCATCCTCTTCCTTCCTAGTGTCTAAGATTATGAAATCAGCAGGGATGTAAAGGCCTTCAACCTTTACTACGTCCTCTACTAATCCATAGCTTGTCTCAATGACTTGTCTGCCAGTTGTAGTGAGAACAAGGCAGGTTGTACCTCAATGATCCCCAGCTTCTCCATTACAGAGAGTGGCATAAGGTTTATCCCTGACCCTAGATCACATAGAGCTTTTTCAAAGCTCATGGTGCCTATGGTACAAGGTATTAGAAACTTGCCAGGATCTTGTCTCTTTTGAGGTAGAGTTTTCTGAATCCAAGTATCTAGTTCACTAATGAGCAAGGGAGGTTCACTTTCCCAAGTCTCATTACCAAACAATTTGGCATTCAGCTTCATGATAGCTCCTAAATATTGAGCAACTTGCTCTCCAGTTACATCTTCATCCTCTTCAGAGGATGAATAGTCCTCAGAGCTCATGAATGGCAGAAGGAGATTTAATGGAATCTCTATGGTCTCTGTATGAGCCTCTCAGATTCCTTTGGATCCTTAATAGGAAATTCCTTCTTGCTTGAGGGACGTCCCAGGAGGTCTTTCTCACTAGGATTTTCGTCCTCCTCCTCCCTTGTGCATTCGGCCACATTGACTATGTCAATGGCCTTGCACTCTCCTTTTGGATTCTCTTCTGTATTGCTTGGGAGAGTACTGGGAGGAGTTTCAATGACTTTCTTACTCAGCTGGCCCACTTGTGCCTCCAGATTTCTAATAGAGGATCTTGTTTCATTCATGAAACTGAAAGTGGCCTTTGACAGATCAGAGACTATATTGGCTAAATTAGAATTGTTTTGTTCAGAGTTCTCTGTCTGTTGCTGAGAAGATGATGGATATGGCTTGCTATTATTCAGCCTGTTGCGTCCACCATTGCTAAAACCTTGTTGAGGTTTTTGTTGATCCTTCCATGAGAAATTTGGATGATTTCTCCATGATGAGTTATAGGTGTTTCCATAAGGTTCACCCATGTAATTAACCTCTGCCATGGCAGGGTTCTCAGGATCATAAGCTTCTTCAGAAGCTGCCTCTCTAGTACTATTGGATGCATGTTGCAATCCATTCAGATTTTGAGAGATCATGTTGACCTGTTGAGTCAACACTTTGTTCTGAGCCAATATGGCATTCAGAGCATCAATTTCAAGAACTCCTTTCTTCTGAGGTACCCCATTATTCATGGAATTCCTCTCAGAGGTGTACATAAACTGGTTGTTTGCAACCATGTCAATGAGTTCTTGAGCCTCTTCAGGCGTTTTCTTCAGGTGAATAGATCCACCTGCAGAATGGTCCAATGACATTTTCGAAAATTCAGAGAGACCATAATAGAATATATCTAATATGGTCCATTCTGAAAACATGTCAGATGGACATCTTTTGGTCAGCTGCTTATATCTTTCCCAAGCTTCATAGAGGGATTCACCATCTTTTTGTTTGAAAGTTTGAACATCCACTCTCAGCTTGCTCAGCTTTTGAGGAGGAAAGAATTTGTCCAGGAATGCAGTGACAAGCTTTTCCCATGAGTCCAGGCTATCCTTGGGTTGTGAATCCAACCATACTCTAGCTCTGTCTCTCACAGCAAAAGGGAAAAGCATGAGTCTGTAGACTTCAGGATCAACTCCATTCGTCTTTACAGTCTCACAGATCTGCAAGAACTCAGTTAAAAACTGATAAAGATCTTCAGATGGAAGTCCATAAAACTTGCAGTTTTGTTGCATTAAAGCAACTAGTTGAGGCTTAAGCTCAAAGTTATTGGCTCCAATGGCAGGAATGGAGATGCTTCTTCCATCAAACTTGGACGTTGGCTTTGTGAAGTCACCAAGCATTCTCCTTGCATTATTATTATTTTCGGCCATCTCCTTCTCTTGTTCTAATGTTTCTGAAAGGTCACCTTTAGAATAATTTAATTTAGCTTCTCTTAATTTTCTCTTCAGAGTCCTTTCAGGTTCTGGATCAATTTCAACAAGAGTACCTTTATCCTTGTTCCTGCTCATATGAAAGAGAAGAAACAAGAAAAAAGGAATCCTCTATGTCACAGTATAGAGATTCCTTTGTGTTAGAAAAAGAAAGGGGTATAAGAAAGAAGAAGGATGGATTCGGATTTATGGATGAAGAGAGGTGAAGAGAAGTGTTAGTAATTAAATAATTAAATAGAAGAAGAAAAGAGAAGAGAGAATTCGAAAATAATTTTTGAAAAGGAGTTAGTAATTTTCGAAAATTAGAGATAAAATGTAATTAAAATTAAACATGAAATAATTAATTAATTAAAAAGAAGTTTTGAAAAAGAGATGAGATATTTTCGAAAATAGAAGAGAGAAAAGTAGTTAGGTGGTTTTAAAAAAGATAAGAAACAAACAAAAAGTTAGTTAGTTGATTGAAAAAGATTTGAAATCAAATTTGAAAAAGATAAGAAGATAGTAAGTTAGATAAGATATTTTGAAATCAAATTTTGAAAAAGATAAAATTTTTGGAAAAGATAAAACAAAAGATAAAAAGAATTAATTTAAAAATTTTAAAATTATTTACTTCACTAACAAGAAACTACAAGATAAGATTCTAGAACTTAAAGATTGAACCTTTCTTAATAAGAAAGTAACAAACTTCAAATTTTTGAACCAATCACATTAATTGTTAGCTAATTTTCGAAAATATGATGTAAAGATAATAAAAAGATTTTGAAAATAATTTGAAAAATATTTTTGAAATTTTCGAAAAATAAAGAAAATGAAAAAGATATGATTTTTTTGAAAAAGATTTTTGAAAAGATAAGATTTTGAAATTTGAAATTTTGACTTGACTTGTAAGAAACAACTAATTTTGAAAATTTTTGACCAAGTCAATCCCAAAATTTCGAAATTTTGGAGGGAAATAAGGAAAAGATATTTTTTGATTTTTGAATTTTTAATTATGAGAGAGAAAAACAACAAAAATGCTCAATGCATGAAATTTTTAGATCAAAACAATGAATGCATGCAAGAATGCTATGAATGTCAAGATGAACACCAAGAACACTTTGAAGATCATGATGAACATCAAGAACACAGTTTTTGAAAAATTTTTGATGCAAAGAAAACATGCAAGACACCAAACTTAGAAATTTTTAATGCTTGGAAAATATGAATGCAAAGATGCACATGAAAAACAAGAAAAGACATAAAACAAGAAAACATCAAGATCAAACAAGAAGACTTATCAAGAACAACTTAAAGATCATGAAGAACACTATGAATGCATGGGATTTTCGAAAAATGCAAGAAAAAATTTTTAAAGCATGCAATTGACACCAAACTTAAAAATTGACTCAAGACTCAAACAAGAAACACAAAATATTTTTTTTATTTTCATGATTTTCTAATTTTTATTGGATTTTTATTAATATTTTCGAAAATAAAGTTGGAAAAAAAAACGAAAAATAAAAGAAAAATTTTGAAAAAGATTTTTGAAAAGAAAATTACCTAATCTGAGCAACAAGATGAACCGTCAGTTGTCCATACTCGAACAATCCCCGGCAACGGCGCCAAAAACTTGGTGGACGAAATTGTGATCATGCTTGTATCATTTGTGATCAATGTTCATATAGGCTCTTTGGTATGTACACAAAAACTATTGTGTCTCTTGTTGAATTCACAACTCCGTTCAACTAACCAGCAAGTGTACTGGGTCGTCCAAGTAATAAACCTTACGTGAGTAAGGGTCGAATCCACAGAGATTGTTGGTATGAAGCAAGCTATGGTCACCTTGTAAATCTCAGTTAGGCAGATTAAAATTGTTTATGGGTTCGAAAATAGAAATAATAAAATAGAAATAATAAAAAGGGATAGAATACTTATGTAGATTTATTGGTAGGAATTTCAGTTAAGTATATGAAGATGCTGTATGGCTCAAGGACGCCTGCCCTCCCACTGCTTCAACTCAATCCTTCTTACTCCTTTCCATGGCAAGCTGTGTATAGGGGTTCACCAGCAACGGTGGTTACTTTCAATCCTCTCGGGAAAATGGTCCTCTGCGGCTGTCACTCGCATGGCTAATCGTCTGGAGGCATCACCCATGGTTGATGGCTACATCCCATCCTCGCAGTGAAAACTACGCTCACGCACTCTGTCACAGCACGGCTAATCACTGGTTGGTTCTTACTCATACTGGAATAGAATCCCTTGATTCTTTTGCGTTTGTCATCACGCCCAGCACTTGCAAGTCTGAAGCACGTCACAGTCATTCATTACCGGAATCCTACTCGGAATACCACAGACAAGGTGAGACTTTCCGGATTCCCAGGATCCTACTCGGAATACCACAGACAAGGTGAGACTTTCCGGATCCTCATAAATGCCGCCATCTATCTAGCTTATACCACGAAGATTCTGTTGGGGAATCTAAGAGATACACATTCAAGCTCTGTTGCATGTAGAACGGAAGTGGTTGTCAATCACGCGCATTCATAGGTGAGAATGATAATGAGGGTTATTGACTCATCACATTCATCATGTTCTTGGGTGCGAATGAATATCTTGGAATAAGAATAAGAGAGATTTGAATAAAAGAAAATAGAACTTCATTAATACTTGAGGTACAGCAGAGCTCCACACCCTTAATCTATGGTGTGCAGAAACTCCACCGTTAAGAATACATAAGTGAAAGGTTCAGGCATGGCCGAATGGCCAGCCCTTTCCATCATCAAGTGACCGAATGATTAAAGACTTAAAGTGGTCAAAAGATCTCTAATACAATAGTTAAATGTTCTATTTATAATAAACTAGCTCCTAGGGTTTACATGAGTAAGTAATTGATGCATAAATCCACTTCCGGGGCCCACTTGGTGTATGCTTGGGTTGAGCTTGATTAATCCACGAGCTGAGGCTTCTCTTGGAGTTGAACTCCGAGTTATGACGTGTTTTGGGCGTTTAACTCCGGATCATGACGTTTTTCTGGCGTTTAACTCCAGACAGCAGCATGTACTTGGCGTTCAACGCCAAGTTACGTCGTCATTCTTCGAATAAAGTATGGACTATTATATATTGCTGGAAAGCCCTGGATGTCTACTTTCCAACGCCGTTGAGAGCGCACCAATTGGAGTTCTGTAGCTTCAGAAAATCCATTTCGAGTGCAGGGAGGTCAGATTCCAATAGCATCAGCAGTCCTTTTGTCAGCCTTTTTCAGAGTTTTGCTCAAGTCCCTCAATTTCAGTCAGAATTTACCTGAAATCACAGAAAAACACACAAACTCATAGTAAAGTCCAGAAATGTGAATTTAACATAAAAACTAATGAAAACATCCCTAAAAGTAGCTTGAACTTACTAAAAACTATCTAAACACAATGCCAAAAAGCGTATAAATTATCCGCTCATCACTTAACCCCAGACGGGATAATACCCTATGACGAGTTAAGTTATGGTCAACTTATTTCTTTCATCCAAAAGGTTGCTCTGAAGATTTGTCAAGATGATAACATCCAAAGGCAACTTACTCGTGAGAAAACCCAAAATCGTATTGATCTGGGAACTTTCTATGAACAATTTGGTCTTCCTGCTTGTCATCCAAGGAAATCTAAAAGTTCATCCAATCGAAAAGTTTTTAAACCTAATCCTGAAAAGAATTTCAGAAGATCCAAAAAATATTTTCAAAAACCTAAAATTGAAAAAGGTTTCCAAAAGAATTTCCAAAATCACCCACACAAAAACCCCATTACTTGCTATACATGTAAGAAACCAAGACATATTAGCAAATACTGTCGGTTAAAAGAAAAGATTAATAATCTAAACCTTGATCATGTGATTGAGGATCAAATTAATAATCTTTTGATTGAATGCTCAGATAATGATTCTGACCCAGAATCTTCGGATGACATCAATAACATCCAAGTCGATGATATTGAATCATCCTCAGATTCAGATGTCAAGCAAATTAATATTTTATCCAAAGATCAAGATATCTTATTTGATGCTATCGAGGCTATTGACAATCCAGAACAAAAGAAAGACTTTCTTTTGAAATTGAAAAGATCTTTGCAAAAGGAGAAAAAACCCAAAAATTTGGTCCTTAGCAATAAATATGACGTCAAACCTATTTTCAAAAAATTAGAAAAATAAGTTATTCGTCCCATAACCATCCAGGATCTCCAAAGAGGTTAACAACCTTAAGAGGGAAATCCAGGAAATAAAAAAAAATCAAGACAATCATCAAATCATTCTCTCGCAGATAATGCAACAAGAAAAGTCTGATGATGAAGAACTTGATTCTCTTTTAAACCAAACTGAGTGTTCTAAGAAACAAGAAAATAAAATTTCTAACGGCAATGAGGAAAAAGAAATTCTGAGAATAATAAATGTGTTCTCTTTTATGAAGCATCATGTTCATGTCTGAATTGTCGTTAAAGATTTTGTTTTCGACACCATTGCACTCTTTGACTCAGGTGCAGATTCAAACTGTATTAAGGAAGGTCTGATCCCCATAAAATATTTCGAAAAGTCTACTGAACGTCTTAGCTCAATAACGGGCAAAAGGCTAAGTATCAATTTTAAACTAATTGATGTTTTTGTTGAAAAGGGTAATCTTAGAATTCCTACCGAATTCATCGTAGCAAAGAATATAAAAAATGATGTAGTCTTGGGGACACCTTTCATAATCTTTTTATTTCCATATCTGGCAGATTTTTCTGGACTAACCTCTTTTGTGAGAGGACAGGTAACTTTCTTTGAGTTCCTAGACTCACCAAATCAGAGATCTCTAAACTTAATTGAATCCAAGACCAAACAGATTTGCTTTTTGAAAGAAGAAATATCTTTCAAAACCCTTGAATCGCAACTTTTCCAACCAAAGATTCAAGATAAAATAAAAAATCTTTCAAATCAAATTGAAAAGTCTATCTGTTCTGATTTGCCTCATGCCTTCTGGAATAGGAAAGAACACATTGTTGATCTTCCCTATGAAAAAGATTTCAAGGAATCAAAAATCCCTACAAAAGCCCGCCCCATTCAGATGAATGAGCAGCTTTTGCAGCATTGTCAAAAAGAAATTAAAGATCTTTTGGATAAAGGATTAATTCGTCCTAGCAAGAGTCCTTGGTCCTGTTCTGCTTTTTATGTTAATAAATAAGCTGAGATAGAACGAGGAACCCCTAGACTTGTCATCAATTACAAACCTTTGAACCAAGCTTTGCAATGGATTCGTTATCCTATCCCAAACAAAAAGAATTTGCTTAATAGATTAAACCCCGCAAACATTTTTTCAAAATTTGATATGAAATCCGGTTTTTGGCAGATCCAAATCACAGAATCAGACCGATATAAAACAGCATTTACAGTTCTATTCGGTCAATGTGAATGGAATGTAATGCCTTTTGGTCTGAAAAAATCCCCATCTGAATTTCAAAAAATCATGAACGACATTTTCAACACATACTCAAACTTTGCAATCGTTTATATTGATGATGTCTTAATCTTTTCCCAAACTTTATATGAACATTTCAAGCATGTTAAAACTTTTATGTACATCATCCAAAAAAATGGTCTTGCTGTCTCTAAATAAAAAATTATTCTTTTCCAAACAAAAATCTGTTTTCTTGGTCATATGATTTTCCAAGGAACTATAACTCCAATTGAAAGATTGATTTTGTTTGCAGAAAAGTTTCCAGATTATATCCTTGATAAACCTCAGCTCCAGAGGTTCCTAGGATGTCTCAATTATGTATCAGATTTCATCCCAAATCTTAACAATCTTATTAAGCCTCTCCATGATAGGCTCAAGAAAAATCCCCCACCACGGACAGACAAGCATTCTGATATTATCAGATTTCTTAAAACTAAAGTCCGCAATCTTCCTTGTCTTTACCTACCTGTTTCTCATGCATTCAAGATAGTGGAAACGGATGCATCAGATTTAGGATATGGGGTTATCCTAAAACAAAAATTCCATGATAAAGAATGTATCATTGCATTTACATCCAAACATTGGAATAGCACTCAAAAAAACTATTCCACAATCAAAAAAGAAATTTTAGCCATAGTTTTATGCATTACAAAATTTCAATATGACTTACTCAATCAAAAATTTTTAGTCCGAGTTGATTGTAAATCAGCCAAAGGCATTTTGCAAAATGATGTTAAAAACCTCGCATCAAAACAAATTTTTTCCAGATGGCAAGCCATTTTAAGTATTTTTGATTTTGATATTGAGCACATCAAGGGTAACTCAAACTCTCTCCCTGACTTTCTCACATGTAAATATTTGTAGGGAGACAAGCAAGGATACGACAATGCCTAAAAAGGCAACTTTAGCCTCTGCTAGAGGCAGAGGCGTTCGCCTAGCCCTACCTGGACCAATAAAAAAATCTGGGTCTAGCACCCCAACTGGGTCATCTACCCAACAACCTACCCAACAATTCTTCAAAAGCTCAGCCCAACAACCAATTGAACCAACAACTAATCAATCCAAACAAACTAAGGCAGACTACGCCTTCCCAATCGAAACCCTCTTGGCTCTACAGGACCAAGGCCTTATAAAACTTAACAAAAAAACTTGGGCTGACATTTGCAGTGAGTCAGATGAAGAAATTGACTTAACACAAATGATATCTCAAATGGCCAACCAAAAAATAGTCATATAAAGACCAAAAGAAAAAGCTATTATCCAAACACCCCAAACATCCTCAATTACCACCAAAACACAAAAGGCCCAAACTAATTACAAGTCCACAAACAAAACCTCAAACATTATCCATATGGAGCCTGAATTTTGGGATAGCTCACTAGACAAAGTCATCCCAAAGATTTTTTTTTACTGGATTCTGCTTCAGGCATTGGCACCCAACAAGACCCGCCAATTTTACGAATTCATCCTAATAGATACTGACTCAGTAGCTATTAAACATTACAAAGACAAAACCAATCCTAATCTTATAACCCATTCAACCATCCAAATCATCAGAATTTTGTCCCAAAAGCAATTTGGGAACAATCTAAATAAAATTAAAAAATTTTCTCAAAATTATGACCCAATAGGTTTTAATTATTGGGACTACATGGAGTGCTGGACTAAAGTATTTTGGTTCCAAAATACTTAGCACAGACATTCATGGTTAATATATTTTAAAAGAAAAATCAATTATGTTTTTCCAAATTGGTTCTACCAATGGTGGGACTTCTTTGGGCCAATTCCAGAAATTCTACCCTCACCTACGGATGAAGGGTATAAACTTTTTCAATCAAAATTTAACAGTGAGGAAACATGTATTCCTGTAATGTTAAAATTCTTTTCAACTTTTTCATTGGCATGGGTATTCTCATGGCAATGCAAATATGCAAAATCAGACCACCCAAAATCCTTTCTAATCCTGCAAAGGCATGGTTATGTCAAATGGTGGCCTCAATTTGATTCATCAATGACCTACCCAGAAAAGGTCAGAGAATGGTTCAAATCCAATCCCGATTGTCAGAAGATTTCGGATCCAAAAACGACTTTGTTTCAGAAAGTCCAAATTTCCGCAACCATCGCAGGTGCTCAATCAAAAGAAACTCTAGCAAAACATCTTCAGCAAATCATGCAAATGATCGAAGAAGAAAAAAACACAAAGAAGATCCTACTTCGTCAGCAGAATCTTCAAGCGGTTATAACCAGAATGAAGACAACTGCTTTGGAATTGACCTAGGAGATGATTAGTCTTTAATCCTGAAATTTATGTAATTACAAAATTCATAATCATATCAACTTGTACTATAGAAATAGTACCGGTCATTTTCACCTGTAAAAACAGTAGAATCTTCAATTATAAAAGGAGGCCTCATTCTCATTATGAGACACCCTTCAATTTTACAAACATAGAAAGAAGTTAGTGAGAAAAGTTCTGAGAGATCCCTTGTAAACTAATAGATAGATAGATATAAAGCATACCCAGAAGAATAGAATGCTTGACTGATAAATAACTCACTTCTTGGTCTTCGACCCCCTTAGTCACTACGAACGCCCCCGATCAGTGCAATAGGATGTGTCTATTTATCTATCTCTTGACTCGAAATGGAAGTAGGTTTGAAAAAGAATCATAGAGTGTCTAGGATGGGGCCAGGAGGGTCTCTTAACGCCTTCTTTTTTCTTCTCATCAGAATTTTTTCACAAATCCTCTTGAAAGAGAGGGGTGCCTTCGGGAACGCGGACACAGGTGGTACATGGCTGTCGTCAGCTTGTGCCGTAAGGTGTTGGGTTAAGTTCCGCTACATCGGAGTCCCTTCCCGGATTTCATTCATATTATTAGGTTGTAGAGTTCACACTCTTTCGCTCTACCCATGAAATATCCTTTTCTTTAGCTTAATTTTTTTTTTTTTTGTATATGCACACCAACTGCGCCTATGCGTGCGCACCAGGTGGGTTAACGAAACCCTAATTCTTGCTCTCAGCTTCCTTCCCCCTTTCTCTTCTCCCTTCCCTCTGCTCACCGCAGCCCTTCTCTTCTCCCTCACAGACCCCCTTGTCGCGTTTCCTCTTCTCCCTCACCGCCGCGCCAGCACCCCCTTTTTTCTGCGTCTCCCTTCAGCGTTTCTCAGAATCACCTTGAACCATCCCTTCACCCACAACTACAGGCGAGCTCTCCTCCTTCACCATCACCTCCAGCTCCCGACCCTCCTCTTCGCGCTACAGTAGCGCCGCCAGAGCCCCACCTTCTCGCGTCCGAACCCTTCCCCTGTTTCTCGCCGAGCCCAGGAGCTCCGCCGAGCACAGGAGTCTTCGCGCCAACCCCTGCTTCACCAACACGCAGCAGCGTGGAGTTCCCCCGTCCGAACCATAGACCTATCGCAACCATCAGAGCCCCTTTCCATCGAGCTCAGCACCGCCGCGCCAACCCTCTTCTCCTCTCTCTCGCGTTGCAGAACCACCACCTGGTCCAGCCCCGTGTCTCTGCATTTTCTTTCCCTGTCTTCAAGTAGCTTTTTGATTCATTTCTCTTTGAAATTTGTTTTCTGTTTTGGACTTTTGGTTCATTTAGGATTGGTAATATTTTAATTTTTAGTTGATAGTTTGATTTGGTTAGGATTATTTGCTGTTGTTAGGTTGCTTTAGAGTAGGATTATTGTTAGTTCATAGATAATTAATCATGCTATTATGCTTCTTGAGTTTGAATTTCATGTGGTTTGGACTGGATTGACTGAATTGCTGCTGAATTACTGAGATATATTGCTGATTTCTGTGTTCTTGGTGCTAAGTTTTGTGAATTGGTGCTAAAAAGAATGTTTGGTTGTGCTATTTGGTTTGTTTGATACATTTGCACGCCAAATATTTGACAATATGCCTCAAAGAGCTTTTCTTGAAAATTTTTGGGTCAATCTTTTGAAATCAATGCTTGTTTTCACATGATTCTTGTTATTATGCATTGATAATTGAATCTGATTTGCTTTTAATTCACCAAGAAATTTTGAATCTTGAATGTTTGAGGTTGGTTGCTTTGATGAGAATTGCTGATGCTATTGTGTTGGATATGCTGTGGTATTGTGGCTGTTATAATTGAACTTGGAGTGATTAATGTTTGTTGGCTAGTCGAAATGCTTCTGATTTTGTGTCATTCTGAGTGAATTTGTACGGATTGATGTTAAAAGAAGGCTTGTTTTGCTAAAAACGCTGCTGCTGGAATTATTTAGATTGTGCTTGTTTGGATTGTGATTGTTTGAATTTTGTTTGATTAGGTTCAGGACTTTAAGGTGTTAATGCTTGTGTTGTTGAAAAGTTGCTGGAAATTTGGTTGAATTACATTCATTTGAATTGGTCTATAAACTGACACTTGGTTGCATTTTCTTTGCACTTTTGATAATTGCATGTCAAGTGGTTGTCAAATTGCCTCAAAAATCTTTTAATGAAACTTTGGTCAAATCCTTGAAAATCAATGATTGTTTTCCTCTTGTTATGGCTATTTGCATTGATGTGTGTTTCTAATTGACCAAAAGTTCGAATTTTGAATGATTGAGGTCTTTTGACCAATAATACAAGATTAATGAATTTGGACCTATTTAATCCAATTGTGTCAACCTTGCATATCGTGTTTGGTTTTGGGTTATATTAGGAACGATTTTAAATTCGTGAAATTAATCTTGTGCTATTGATTATAGGAAGTATATTGGTGTTGAACTTGTTCCTCTTACTTTGCTTAAACATTATTCTTGTTTAGTTCATGCATCGTTGTTTGTGAATATGCCTCTATGACTATTTTGGATTTTGAATTGCATGTTGTAGCTACCATGTGATTTAGAATTTTTAACTTTGTTTGGCATAATTCATTAAGTATAGCTTGTGATAGTGGATTGCTTGAGACACTAACTTTTGTATTAATTGAGTTTTTGATGTGTATGTGAGGGTATCATTCCATTTTGGTTTAATTTCTTTGAATTGAATTTCGATCACTACATATCATATGCAAAAACTCTTCTTTTGCACAATCTTTCACCATTACATCAATTTTATATTGCCTAAGTGATTATTGAACTTCTTGTTGCTTGTTTACCAATTGGTAGCTTGCAAATATTTTGAAATCACTTTAGGCACACTAATTGAGTTGAATTTGAACCTTGATTGAAGTAATGCGGCATAGTGCTTTCAATTCTACAATGTGAATTTTAAACTGCCGGCAAACTTAGAATTCACACATTGCTTTTCTTTATGTCATAAACGCATAAATTCAACTCATTTTAGTGTATTCAACCTCACTTTCTTGATTTAAGTATAGCGTTGCTTTGCTTTACTCATCTTGCTTTACTTGTGTTTGTGTTTAAATATATTCCCTTTTATATTTTTCAGGATGAGTCATCTTAAGCAACAAGAAAAGTAGAAGAAGCGAAGCAATGGATGTCACGACCCAACTTCCGACATGCCATGGTCATACAAGAAGCTAAGTATCACTAACTTGTTTTTCCTAATTATTAACTATTATTTAATATATAGCATGTTCCTCGTTAAAGCGTTGTCAATGTTACTAGTCACTTAAAAAAAAACCTATGCAAGCGATAAAAGAATATAAATAAACATACACAGGTAGGCATATAAAGGAATATACAGAAACATGAAACATAATATACATCATGTACACTATAAACAGAACGTGGAGCGTTTACAAAAGATCATGTCTATCTACATCCTCGTCAACCCTACATAGCTAATATATATACACGACACTCCCAGGACCTGTCCCATACAAAAACCGCTAAGTTGGCGCTTAGGCTAGCCTAACCACTCTATAGCTCCTAGCTATCGGGTGTACTAACACAAGTGAGAGACTAACCATAAGTCAATGTTAGACTGGAGTGTCATCAAAAGAATGCTCCTACCGCTATCAGTTTGTATCTACATGTGGCTTTTTGGTAGATCGTCAAGTGGTTCATCCATCTCCTCGTCCTGCTCTATCTCCATCTCTGGATTCTCCTCCTGTTCATTGTCAACCACTACAGCTATACCTTCGGAACCACCAGAGGCGCTACTATCACTATGTACAAATCCGTTCGCGAGCGCAGGTCCATTTACGTGTATAGGGGCTACTCCATCATCCGGTAGTTCCGGCTCATTGCCTTCAGGAGGGAAGTCCCACTCCGTGGAATCGCAGGTACATAATCACTAACCAACACTAACCAACTCAGGCTCCTTGAGAACGATAGATTCAGGTGCCAAAAATTGATGGTTGGAAAAATGCTGGCTAAGAATTTCCAAAAAGTATTGGGAGATGTTATGGTGCTGAAAGAAAGATCCTTCAGCAGCTACGGAGAGTGCATGTCACATGGTGGTGGCTACACGTGTCTCGTTAAAGTGTTCATCATGGTTTGAGGCGCTCCAGTTGGAAGCAGGCAGTTTAGGAGAGGATTCCAGTGTTTAGCAAGCTTGTGTCAGACTCTCTTATTAACAACGAGATTGAAAAAATAAATAAATAACAACGAGATTGAAAAAATAAATAAATAAATTTGGTTTAGGAAAATAAGTATAATATAATAGTAATGAAATTTTTTTGTTTTGACTGGATGGATGTGAAAACATTGTATGGGCCATGCATTATTATGGACAAGTTAATTAGAGTTGGACTCTTTTTGTCTCAAAAAATATAAAAAAGAATTTATTTTAATGTCCAAAAAATGCAGATATGTAGTCCAATTTTTAAAACCAATAATAGTTAAGAAATTTATTTGGCCTTGAAGGTAATTAATAATTGAAAATTATAATGAGTACTAGAATATTTGTTTAAAAGTATGGTAATTTATTTTGATATTTTAAAATATATAGGTATATTTTTTTATATAATAATTTAATTATATTTATTTTTTTAGAAAATTATCTACGTAATGAATGTATAAATTTTTTTATTACAATACATAATTAAATAGATGCATAAAATCTTTATTCTAACACGGTCACAAAATTGAATTAAAAAATATATAAACAAGAAAAATAATTGTAATATAAATTTTTATTATTTCATATAAACATATTTTTTATATACATGTTTATTTTTTTATTTATATACAATTTTAGTTTCATATTATAAATACTAGCATATCAATAGAAACAAATGTTTTAAGAAAATTTACTCTTTTTATTATTAAATATATATAAAATTAAATAAAAGTAAAATTTCTTAGCATGACAGGTTATTTATATTTTAATTAAAATGTATAATGAGTAGCTTAGGTTTTAAAAATTAAAAAAACTATTTTTTTGTAAATTATGTATAATGAATAGTTTTCTAAAATATGAAACGGTTCAATAGTTCTTTCTAATTTTTTTTTTCATATATTTTCTTCATACAAAACTAACCAAAAATGTGGACATAGCCCAACCTCTCTTCCATGGTCCAATTAGTCTTTTACTATTGACATATTGGTGTCCAGGTCCATATTGCAAATAAATAAATATTATAATTATTTTATTAACAGAAATTGATTAGCATTGTTTAATGCAATGTTTTACTGCAACCTAGTCACATCTCTTCTGAAGTGCGGGACCTACATCTGAACCCTCTAAGTACATGCTGTAAGAAGCTGCTCACGCATCAATAGCACACTCCAGCTTGACACGTTTTCACCGGTATATGCGGAGAAATTTAGGCCCCAGCATCAGAGAATTTTTCAAAAGTATTTTCTAAGATAGCGTTGCAAGTACAGTTGTAATCGATGAAATTTTCACTATTAATTTAGAATGTGCATCACAATTAATAATAACGGGAGTAGAATCTCGGATTGTATTCCCAAGAATTGACACAGAATGTAAATTATTGTTAAGGATTTTTCTGAATAATTTTGAGATTGAGAACAGAAAAACAAAGAAACTAGAAATTAAAGCAATGAGCAAATAACAAGAGGTGTTATGTATTTGAAATAAAAGGCCTTGGTCAGGGGACAGAATTGGAGTTTCTATTCTTTTGTCTTGCTCAAGTATAATAGTAAGAGTTCATTGCTTCCATTTAGTTATCTTCTAACAATTGAAGGAAAGTTAAATGGTTGTCACTAACTCTGACTCACAAGTCCTAGTCACTTTGTGGGGAAGGACTTGAGTTGGTGAAAATTGAGTTAGCCAGCAATTTCGAATTATAGATTAATATTTGAACGTCACAATTCAAGGGTTTCCAATTATCAACCCCCAACCAAGTTGGGAGTTTTAAGCCATTAACATGAATGCCATTTTCATAAACATATAATAGAAATAAATAAAAGACCTGGTAATTCTGAGAAATTAATTAAATTAAAACTAGCATGGACAAATAATTAATACGAATCAAACAAGCAATAAAAATAAATATAAAAATACTTCAATGCATTAATAATAGTCAAAAGTGACAAGATCCAAACGTGAATGCAAAATAATCAAATAGAAAAGAGTAATAAAGAAATCAGAAAGGTAAACTATAAAAAAGTTGACTCTAATTGAAGGTAGCAGCAGCTTTCCTAATATCCAATGCGAAGATGAACTAAGAATGCTAAAATCCTAGAGAGAAGCAGGAGTTTCTCTCACTAGAATTCAAACCTAATAAAAAAATTAGAATGAAAAGTGAAGTGTGTTCAGTCTCAACTCTATCCCTGCCTCTAATCTATGTTTTCGGACTTGAAACTGGGTCCAAATTAGTTTAGAAATAGTCCTCATCGAATTCTGTTATGTGCAGCACATGACGCTCCGTCACGTGTACGCGTCTGTACGCGGTTGTCATGTGTACGCATCGAATAGTAATAAAGGAGAATTAAAAATTAACAATTTTAAGGCATGGGAAGCATTTTTTCATCATAGTCCAAAATTAGGAAGGAAATAAAAAACATACAATTTACATAAATAAGTATGAGAATAGTTGACAAAACTCACTCAATTCAGTCCAAAATATATCATAAAATAGTGGCTTATTAAATCTCCACACATTTAAATATTAGCATGTCCTCATGCTAAGCTCAGGTGAGACAAACGAGTGAAGGGAAAGTAGTGAGACTTATGCAATGTAATTTATCTATAGGGATGCAACTACATGCTAAATGTTTCTACCTACTTGGTTAAAAGTAAACAAATTCTCCAAGACAAACATAAACTGGATTCTACTAATTCAAATTATATAATAAAGTACAAGTAAATTTGTAAGAAGAAATCTCATGAAAGCCGAAAATAAAGAATCGAGCATCGAACTCTCATTGTAAGTATATACACTCTAATCACTCTAGTGTTTCAGGGTCGAGTCTCTCGGTTCTCTACTAATCTTAATTTCCAAGGCTTGCTCTTCTTCTACCAATCAACAATATTTAATGCACAAATACACATATCAAGAGGTCTTTGCAAGGGTTATAATGGGGTTAGGATCAAGGTATGAATGTATTTGGTTCAGTGGGCCAAAATTCGAATCATTGATTAACCTAAACTTTTCACCTATCCCAAGACATTCCATGTTATCACAATGCAAAGCCCAATCACCCATTAACTATTTTTTCACAAATTCATACACCTTGATGTCTTTTGAATACAAATCATATGCATTAGTTCACTTATTAGCCTTGGGATATTTTGTCCCTTTTTTATTATTTTTTCTTTTCCTTTTCTTTTTCTTTTTTTATTATTTATTTTTTTTCCAATGAGTTAATGCATATTTAAGTGCCCAACCGTTTTCACATTTTTATTTAAGAATATAAAATATTCAATTTTCTAAACATGTATTTCCCAATTCAATTTTTCCACAATTCATGTACACCTCATTAGTCTAAGCTAACAAAGGATTCAAATTAAAGATATTTATTATTTTTCGCTTAGAGTTAATGATGTGCTAAAATAAAGAATAAATGAGATAAAATGGCTTAACATTGGTTTGCAAGAGAAATGATAGGGTAAGGCCATATGGATATGTAAGCTAAGTGTAACAAGACCTCAATCACATAAGTGTATGCATACATCAAACAATGAAAATATAAGGAGAAGTTGAAAGAAGTTGTCAAGAGGTGGAAGTCACCAAGAAAGAGCATAAGAGGATGATACTTGCAAAACCATTGGAGTTATCGTTTCCTAAGTTACCATCCAAGACAACATTCAATGGGTAAAATTCTTATACTTAAACTTTACTTTCTCACTTGAATATGGTTTGCTTAAAACGGATGGACAACTTAGAGCTCTTTGTGGAGTTAAGAGTAAGAGGGAATGGTGTAGTGATTGGAAGTTTGATGTTAAGCTCATTAAGGTTGAACCCTCAAGGCATAGATCTCATGGTTAGAGGAAAGCTAATTTGTGTAGGTCTAGGAGGAGAATTTGGTGCATTGGATAAATAATTGTTAGCTATTGTCGTTGCCTTGGATAAATTTCGAGCTTATTTACTTGGCTTAAAGGTGGTAGTATATTCGGATCATGCGACATTGAAATAATTGTTGGTAAAAAAGAGTCTAAACCAAGGTTGATAAGATGGGTATTGCTTCTGTAAGAATTTGATTTAGAAATCAAAGATAGGAGTGGCGGACCACTTGAGTCACCTTGAGCATACAAAGTGCGATCCCACTCCTATCAATGATGCATTTTTCCTTGAGGGTTTGCAAGGAATATCGGAAGTGATTCCTTGGTATGCACCTATTGCCATTTACTTGGTTGTTCGCACCTTTTCTCCCAAGTTCTTTGAGAACCAAAGGGATAAGCTTAAGAGCGAATTCAAATATTATATATGGGATGACCCATACTTGTGGAAATGTGGTGCGGACCAAGTAATCAAAGGTGTATCCCATAATCTGAATTCCAGTCTTTTTTGGAGGCCTGCCACTCCTATCAAAGGTGGTCATTTTGGTCTTCAAAGAACTACAAGAAAGATCACGGATTTTAGTGGCCTACACCTTTTAAGGATGTATTTTTTTTAAGTCTTGTCAACAATGCCTTAGATTTGGAAATATTTTCAAGAAGGATGAAATACCCCAACAAAAACTCATGTTATTTTATGAGATTTTTGATGTTTGGGGTATTGATTTCATGTGGCCTTTCCCAAACTTTAATGGTTTCTTCTGTATTCTGCTAGCTATTGACTATGTTTCCAAATGGGTGGAAGCAATTCCCATCCGGACTGATAATGTTAATGTAGTTCTTTCTTTTCTTTGGAATAACATAATTTGTCGCTTTGGATCACTATGAGCAATCGTGAGTGATCAAGGCTCTTATTTTTGTAACAAGAGAATGACATGGTTAATGAAGAAGCATGACATCATTCACAAGGTGGCTACGGCTTATCATTCCCAAACAAATGGCCAAGCCGAGGTCTCCAACCGGGAAATCAAGCACATATTGGAAAAAATTGTGAAGCCTCATAGGAGGGACTGGAGTGCTAAGCTCAATGATGCGCTATGGGCTTACCGGACGGCTTACAAGACGTCAATTGGTATGAGCCAGTTTTGGAGATAGAGCACAAGAGTTATTGGGCCGTCAAAGAATGGAGCTCAGGATTTAGAGGGGACAGAATCGAAAGAAAGTGAAATTGAAGTGTCTTAGATTGGAAGCTTATGAGCATTCAAGGCTCTACAAAGAAAGGATGAAAGCGGTGCATGACAAGAATATCAGAAGAAGAGAGTTTAGAGGTGGAGATCTTATAGAGTTGTAGAGAAGGACAAGATTCCCAGCTCTAAACTCTCTTCTTCTGATATTCTTGTCATTCACCGCTTTCATTCTTTCTTTGTAGAGCTTTGAATACTCATAAGCTTCCAATCTAAGACACTCCAATTTCACCTGCTGTAACTTCCTTTCGATTCCGCCCCCAATCCTGAGTTGCATTCTTTGATGGCCCAATAAGCCTTGTGCTCTATCTCCACTGGTAGATGGCAAGCCTTGCCATAGACTAGCCGGAACGAGCTCATACCAATTGGCGTCTTGTAAGCCGTCCAGTAAGTCCAAAGCGCATCACTGAGCTTAGCACTCCAATCCCTCTTATGAGACTTTACAATTTTTTTTTTCAATATGTGCTTGATTTTTCGGTTGGAGACCTCGCCTTGGCTATTTGTTTGGGGATGGTAGGCCATGACCACTTTATGAATGATGCCATACTTCTTCATAAACCCTGTCATTCTCTTGTTGCAAAAATGAGAGCCTTGATCACTCACAATTGCTCGTGATGATCCAAAGCGACAAATTATGTTATTCAGAACAACAGAAAGAACAACATTAGCATCATCAGTCAATAGCTAGGAAACCATTAGGTTTAAGAAAGGCCTCATGAAGTCAATACCCCAAAAATAAAAAATCTCACAAAATAACATGGTTTGTTAGGATATTTCATTCTTCTTGGAGATGTTTCTAAATCTAAGACATTGTGAACAAAACTTACAAAAGAGAGATGCATCCTTGAAAAGTGTAGGCCACCAAAATCCGCAGTCTAGAATCTTTTTTGCAATTCTTTGAGGACCAAAATGGCCACCTCCCTCAGAGGAGTGGCAAGCCTCCAAAATAGACTGGAATTCAGATTGTGGGATACACCTTCTGAGTACTTGGTATGCACCACATCTCCACAAGTATGGGTCATCTCATATATAATATTTGGATTCACTCTTAAGCTTATCCCTTTGGTGCTTAGAGAACTTGGGAGGAAAGGTGCGAGCAACCAAGTAATTGGCAATAAGTGCATACCAAGGGATCATTTTCGATATTTCCTGCAAGCCTTCAAGGGGGAAATACATCATTGATAGGAGTGAGATCGCCCTTTGTATGCTCAAGGCGACTCAAGTGGTCCGCCACTAAATTTTGGCAATCATTCCTATCTTTGATTTTTAAATCAAATTCTTGCAGAAGCAATACCCATCTTATCAACCTTGGTTTAGACTTCTTCTTGGCCAATAAATATTTCAATGCCGCATGATCCGAATATACTACTACCTTTGAGCCAAGTAAATAAGCCCGAAATTTATCCAAGGCAAAGACAATAGCTAACAATTCTTTCTCGGTGATAGTATAATTGGATTGGGCTCCATCCAAAGTTTTAGAGGCATAGGTAATGACATAAGGATTGTTACCTTCGCGCTGAGTTAGCGCCGCTCCCACTGCATAATTTGATGCATCACACATGATCTCGAATGGCCTATTCCAGTCCGGCCTTTTTACAATGGGAGCTTGGGTCAAAGCAATTTTGAGCTTGTCAAATGTCTCCATGTAATTTTCACTCAACTCAAATTCAACATCATTTTGCAACAACCGGGAGAGTGGTAGTGCCACCTTACTAAAGTCTTTAATAAGTCGTCGGTAAAAACCTGCATGACCAAGAAACGCACGAACTTCCCTCATTGAGGAAGGATAAGGCAAACTAGAAATCACGTCGACTGGATCCACAGAAATACCATTATTAGAGACAATGTGTCCTAAAATAATACCTTGTCTAACCATAAAATGACATTTATCAAAATTAAGAACAAGGTTTGATTTTGTACATCTCTCTAATACTTTTACATGTTTGTCCAAGCAAAGGTCAAAGGAGTCCCCATAGACACTAAAATCGTCCATAAACACCTCTATGCAATGCTCAAGTAAGATCATACACCTTTGGAACGTAGCTGGTGCATTGCACAAGCCAAATGACATTCTCTTGTAGGCATATGTTTCAAAGGGGCATGTGAAGGTAGTTTTCTCCTGAACTTCTGGAGCAATGTGGATTTGAAAGTATCCAAAATAGCCATCTAAGAAACAATAACGAGATTTACCAGACAAGCGATCAAGCATTTGATTGATGAACGTCAATAGAAAGTGATCCTACCTAATTGCTATGTTCTAACGCCGATAGTCAATACACACCCTCCATGAGTTTTATACCCTTGTGGCCATAAGCTTCCCGCTCTCATTTTTGATTGTAGTATTTGGGACGACTTGTACGGGACTCACCCACCGAAATCGGATAGATTATGTCGACCTCTAGTAAATGGGTTACCTCCTTCTTCACAACCTCTGGAATGGTAGGATTCAAACGCCTTTGAGGTTGGCAAATAGGTTTAGCTCCTTCTTCTAAGAAGATGCGGTGTTCACACACTTGAGGGCTTATGCCAATTAGGTTCGCCAAGTTCCACCCTATAGCCTTTTTATTTCCCCTCAAGATATGAAGTAACTTCTCCTCTTATTGGGAGGTGAGCTCCCTTGCAACAATTGCCGGAAGCTTGTGATCTTCATCAAGATAGGCATATTTTAGGTGGGGTGGAAGTGGTTTCAACTTTACACTTTGTTCATGACTCGACATTTGATCATCCGGTAAGACCAGGGTGGATAAGGTGTTCTCTTCACATTCGTTGGGGCTCTCCACACTTAGACCTTGAATCATACTTTTCTCATCAAGATTATGTATTTCGGCCACAACATTGTCAATCAAGTCACACCGGAAAATTGAATGATCCTCTGGTGGGTGTCTCATGGCTTCATAAAGACTAAGCTCACAACTCTTCCATCAATCTCAAAAGAATAAGTACCCGAGAAAATATCTAGTTTGAATCGAGAGGTCCTCAAGAACAGCTTCCCAAACAAGATAGACGATGTTCTTTCGAATTCACTTGGCGGCATCTCAAGAATATGAAAATCAATTGGGAAGACCCATCCCTTTATACTCACCAACACATCCTCCGTAATACCAACCACAGATATTATGCTCTTGTCTGCCAATACAAACCGAGCCGCCGACCGTTTCAACGTTGGGAGCTTCAATACATGATAAACGGATAGAGGCATAATACTAACACATGCACCAAGATCACACATGCAATCAACGAATTGGACCCTATCTATGGTGCAAGTGACTAAGCAAGGACCCGGATCACCACATTTTTCCAGTATTGTACCCATCAAAGCCGAAATAGAACTTCCCAATGGAATAGTTTCTAAATCATGAATTCTTTCCTTGTTCATACACAAATATTTTAGAAACTTGGCATATTTAGGGACTTGGTGAATAGCATCAAAAAGAGGGATTGTTACCTCTACCTTTTTGAACATTTTCACTATTTTGGGATCAAGCTCTACGTGCTTCTTGGTCTTCCTTGTCAATGTAGGAAATGGAATTGGAGTAGCCTCTTTCTAGACACTTCCATCCTTAGAAACTCTGCTTCTTGGTTGGTTGACTTCTTCAACTACCTCATGTGCCTCATCCTCCTCTTCAATTTCTTCTACCTCAACCACATCCTCTTCTTGAGTGTAATTTGGTGCCTCCGGACTCCTTTCTTACAATTTGGTGTCGGACCTCAAGGTGATAGCATTGATGCCACTCTTGAGGTTGGGTAAAGGTTGAGAGGACAAAGCATTATAACTTGAAACTTGAGTAGTGGGGGTAGAAGGTGGTTCTATACGGGCTAGAAGAGCTTGGATGGTAGATATAAGACCTGTGAAACTAGAGGCAAGTGTGGTTTGAAGTTCTTTTGGTCCTTTAAAAATAGAACGAAGTGTCTCATCTTGGTTGGAAGAAGGGGAAGGATAGGTGATTTGGGGGTTTGTGGTTGATTACGTTGAGGTGCTTGCCTTTGGTGTGGTGGTTAATATGTTTGCTAGTTTTTTCCTTGATTTTGTTAGTATGGTGAGTTTTGTTGGTATGGTAGGTTTTGTTGGTAACGGTATTGTTGATGGTTGTTGTTCCACCTTTGATTCCCTCCATTGTTCCTACCTCCTTTGTTATAGTTGTCCCTCCATCCTTGGTTGGAATTGTCTTGCCAACCTTGGTTGTAATTGTCCGCTTGGTTATAGTTGCCTCTTTGTTGGTGATACCTTGGTTCAGACGGTTGTAATAGACATTAGTAGCTGCTAGGGTATTGTCATCTTGGAGACTTGGACATTCATCTGTATAATGACACAGTAACAAGAGCAAATTTTGCACACTCTTTAGGGAACCAATTGTTAACTTTGTTGTTGTTGAGGAGGTGGAAGTTGAGGTTGTTGATTAAGTTGGAGTTGCTTGAGAATGCTAGTCATCTCTCCCAAGGTTTTAGTGAGGGCGGCGGTCTCACCACTAGAAGAAACTTCATTGATGGTTCTTGGATGATTGTTTCTTTGTCTAGCATGTAGGGTGGACTCGGCCAAATCGGTGCTGAGTTGCCATGCTTCTTCAGCTGTTCTATACTTTGTCAAGAAACCGTTACTTGAAGCATCCAAAAGGATTTTGTCTTGCGGTTTCATTCCTTGACAAAAGTAGCTAATCAACACTAGAGTGTCAATCATGTGGTTGAGGAATGAGTCAAGAAGCTTTCAGAATCGTTCTCAATACTCATATAAAGTCTCCGATTCACCTTGGACAATGCATGAAATTTCTTTTCGTAACCTATCTGTCACTTCCACAGGAAAGAATTTGTCTAGGAACTCCCTTCTGAGCAAATCCCAATCGCTAACAATCTCACTGGGCAAAATGTAGAACCACTCTTTAACTCTTCCCTCAAGAGAGAATAGAAAGGCATACAACCAAACGGCAACCTCATCGGAACCTTCCCGCTAGTAGTAGAACATATACCTTGGAAGTCCCTAAGGTGTCTAATAGTATCTTGAGCGGAAAGTCCATGGAACTTCGGTAGAAGTTTGATCAAAGTGGTTTTGAGATCAAAATTAGCATTCAAGTCCAGATGACGCACATGAAGCGGTTGAAGAACAAATTTCGAAGCACCGGCTTCCTTAAGAGTGACTCTCTTTGAAGCGGCCATAGTATCGGTACCTAATTCAATGGAAGAGTTGTTATTAGTATCAATGGAAGAGTAGATAGTGCCTTCTTCGAATGACGATTCGGATTCAACCTCGGATATGGTAGGTGAATTGGTAAAAACCCTTTCACCACCTCCAAAAGCTAACCGTCTCCGAGCTTGCCTAACGTGTGAAGTAAAGTTCTTTCAATCTCAGGGTCAAATATAGCTAACCTCAGATCAGGTAATGGACGCGTCATATATGAAAGTATTCACATATCCACATATCCACATATTTACACTAACCAACAACATGGCACATATATGAAACTCCCTGGCAACAGCGCCAAAATTTGATGATGGAATTTATTGCCGGTCTAAAATTTACCAATTAAATTCGCCGTGAGTATAGTCTAAACCAACAAGCAATTCCACACCAAATTTAGAAAGTGTATCACCACAATTCAAAATCAATAACCGGGAGTAGAATCCCAGGTCGTTCTCCCTAGGAGTTGTCCTAAGATGCACATCATTGGTTAGGAGTTCTCTTGGTGTTTTGGAGTTGAGTACAAGTAAATGGATATGAATTAAAACAATGAGCACTTAACAATTGAGACAAGAAACTAAGAAATTAAGCTAACAAAGGTGAATGACAATCAATCGATGTAAAAGCCTTTGCTAGAGGTGAGGATTGGAAGTCCTATCATCATAGTCTCCATCAATTGTAACAATAATTGGTTATTGCTCCACTTAGTCAACCTCTAACCATGAAGGAAAGTCAAGTGGAGATAATCAATTTGAGTCCACAAGTCCTAGTCAAATCCTAAGGAAAGACTAGCTTTAGTGGCATGCAAATCAATTAGCAATTTCCAATTATGAGTCAACAAAGGACATCGACAATTCAAGTGTCTTCAATAATTCAACTCCCAAGCCATGAGTGAAAAATCTACTCCATAACTATAGTTGACATTTTCTTAAACACTTGGTGAACAAGAATGAGAGACATTGTGAAATTTAGAAGAAAATTCAAATCCAAGTTATCTACTACAAACAATTAACAACAATAAGGCAATTAACAACAATGAACATGAAATACGTCAATGCATTAATAAAATTCAAAGTAAACAAGATCCAAATCCAAGATCTAAAATAACTAGAGCAACAAGAACACTAAAATGAGAGTATAAGAATTAGATCTACAAATTAAAGAAATGTAAACTTGAATTAAATTCAGATCTAACCAAAGGATCCAAGAGAAATTCAAATTGAGGAAGCCAAAACCTAGAGAAGTAGTGAGAGTGTCTCTCTCTAAAACATAAAACTCTAAAAACTAGCTGAAACTCTCTAATGTTGAATTCCCCCTATTCCCTTGGTCCTCTTGGGTCTTTAGACTCCAGAATTCCGCTCAGATTGGGCTTGGAGCTCCTGTGAAATTGCCAGCCATGATTTTACTAAAAATATCACGTGCTGAGCGCCACGTGTGCGTGTAGGTCGCGTGCGCGTCGCTTTCAATGCTCCAAAGCTCCATTTTCATGTTCTTTCCACTTAGGCATGCATCCTTCCTCTCTTCTACGCCATTCTTGCCCTATAAACTCTGAAATCACTTAACAAACATATCACGACATCGAATGGTAATAGAAGAGGATTAAAATGTGGCATAACTGAGGTCAAAGAAACATGTTTTCAACCATGAAGCAAAATTAGAAAGGATACACAAAATCATGCATTTTGTATGAATAAGTGTAAAAGAATATTGATAAACCCCCCCAAATTCCATACAAGATAAACCCTAAAAATGGGGTTTATCAACAAGACAAAGATTATAATTTTAGAGAGAACAACACACACCAAAATAAAATATTAGTTGATAAGATGCAATCAATCAAGTAGGTTCAAAATCTCACTGGTTTTGTGTGTTCGAGCTCTAAACCCATGTTCCAAAGTAAAATTCTTCAAGCAAGTTCAAAAGGTTTTTTATTCAAATTAGTGAAATGCTTTAAAGTAGTGTCATGACAAAGAATTAATCACTTCAACCAAGTAGTACCTAGACGTAAGCAACTGACTACTCATGCAAGTTATCCTATCTAACAAAAGAGAATTAAACTATTGGTGTTGAGAGAGAGAATTGTTACCTTTGGAAGTCAGTTACCGACCTTTCCATACTTAAGGCTTGGCATGGTGCTCTGTGCCATCAGTGATGAGCAAAGTGGGGTTGGAATCATCACGTCCACTGTCCAGCTCGTCATGGCTCTCCATGCTGTCATGTGAAGTGGATTCCAGGGTATTGGGATCTTCAGGAGGTGGATGAGTATTAACAACGAGCTCCTTCAAGTAGTTGTATCGACGCTTGTTGCGGCGCTCAATTTGCTGTTCGTGTCAGTCTAAATTCTCAAGAATCTCAAGTAGCAACTGATTGGTGGGTGTTGGTGGTGTTTGTGGTATGGATGATGGTCGAGCAGAAGATGAAGGGGCGCCGAAGGACGGGTCTTCGTTCCATCTTACAGATGGCGTTGGAGGTTTGATATATTTCCTATTCGGGACAAATTCGTAATCCCTAGGAATCATGGTCCTCGTATCCCCAGCCCGATAGGAGGCGTCGAAGGACGGGTCTTCATTCCAGCTCACAGATGGCGTTGGAGGTTTGATATATTTTCCATTCGGGACAAATTCGTCATCCCTAGGAATCATGGTCCTCGTATCCCCAGCCCAATCGGAGACCCTGCGGCAGATACCAAGTCTATAACCAATGCGGGAAATGGCAGGTTACCCGCAATATGCACTAGGCCCATAGCCTGTCGGATGAGCCGTGGCAAGTTGAGAGGTTGGTCTCTGAGAATGCACCAGACGAGAACGGCCATATCAGCAATGAAAGTGGACTCATGAGTGCTCGAAAAGATGTAGTGGGACATGATCTGTGCCCACACGCGATCCTCCAAGGTAAGTGCTTGGGCGGAGATGCTCTTGGGTTGAGTCCGGTATTGCCCATAGTTCCAATCGCTATCGGGTTGGGCGATGACTCTATGGACGTTGTTCCAGTCAAACTGGAATGTCTGGCGCTCAAGCTGTGCCTCTTGAAATGCATCCATCACCGCCGGACTAGGTAAAAGATCAAGTACACTCTGATTAGTCCGGCGTCTGGTTAGTACACTATCACTGCTGACATGACCCGTTCTCGTCTGGTGCATTCTCACAGACCAACCTCTCAACTTGCCACGGCTCATCCGACAGGCTATAGGCCGAGTGCAGATTGCGGGCAACCTGTCATTTCCCGCATTGGTTACAGACTTGGTATCTGCCGCGGGGTCTCCTATCAGGCTGGGGAAACGAGGACCATGATTCCTAAGGATGACGAATTTGTTCCGAATGGGAAATTTATCAGACCTCCAGCGCCATCTGTGAGCTGGAATGAAAGACTCGTCCTTCGGCGCCCCTTCAACTTCCACTCCACCACCAACACCTTCCAATTAGTGCTACTTGAGATTCTTGAGAAGTTAGACCGGCACGGCCGGCGGATTGAGCAAATTGAGCGCCGCAACAAACACCGATACAACTCCTTGAAGGAGCTCATTGTGAGTACTCACCCACATCCGGAAGAGCCCGATACCCCGGAATCCACTTCACATGACAGCATGGAGAGCCATGACAAGCCAGACAGTGGATGTGATGATTCCAACCCCACATTTCTCATCACTGATGGCAAAGAGGACCGTGCTAAGCCTTAAGTGTGGGGAGGTCTGTAACTGACTTCCGAAGGTAACAACTCTCTCTCTCTCTCACTCAACACTAATAGTTTAATTCTCTTTTGTTAGATAGGATAACTTGTATGAGTAGTTAGTTGCTTGCGTCTAAGTACTACTTGGTTAAAGTGATGAATTCTTTTTCAAGACACTACTTTAGAGTATTTCACTAATTTGAATAAAAAATCTTTTGAACTTGCTTGAATAATTTTACTTTGGAACATGAGTTTAGAACTCGAACACACAAAACTAGTGAGATTTTGAACCTACTTGATTGGTTAAATCTTATTAACCAATGTTTTATTTTGGTGTGTGTTGTTCTCTCTAAAATTGTAATCCTTGTCTTGCTTAATTCTATATTTTCATTGTTTGATGTATGCATACACTTATGTGATTGAGGCCTTGTTTCACTTAGCTTACATACCCATATGGCCTTACCCTATCATTCCCCTTGCAAACTAATGTTGAGCCATTTTACCCCATTTATTCTTTATTTTAGCACATCAACTCTAAGCGAAAAACAATAAATGTCCCTAATTTGAATCCTTGGTTAGCTTAGACTAATGAGGTGTACATGAATTAATTATGGGGAAATTGAATTGGGGAATACATGTTTAGAAAATTGGGTATTTTATACTTATATGAAAATGTGAAAACAGTTGGGCACTTGTTCATGCATCTAACAGATTAATCATATGCATTAACTCACTGGAAAAAAAAGAAGAAAAAAATAAATAATAAGGAAAGAAAAAGAGAAAGTAATAAAAAGGGGACAAAATACCCCAAGGCTAATAAGTGAACTAATGCACATGATTTGTATTCAAAAGACATCAAGGTGCATGGATTTGTGGAAAAATAGTTAATGGGTGGCTGGGCTTTGCATTGTGATAACATGGAATGTCTTAGGATTGGTGAGAAGTTTAGGTTAATCAAGGATTCGAATTTTGGTCCACTGAATCAAATACATTCCTACCTTGATCCTAACCCCATTACAACCCTTGCAAAGACCTCTTGATATGTGTATTTGTGCATTAAATATTGTTGATTGGTAGAAGAGCAAGCCTTGGAAAGCAAGATTAGTAGAGAATCGAGAGACTCGACCCTCAAACACTAGAGTGATTAGAGTGTATACATTACAGCGAGGGTTTGATGCTCGATTCTTTGTTCCCGACTTTCATGAGCTTTCTTCTTGCAAGTTTACTTGTACTTTATTATGTGATTTGAATTAGTGGAATCTAGTTTATATTTATCTTGGAGAATTAGTTTACTTTTAACCAAGTAGGTTGAAACATTTAGCATGTAGTTGCATCCCTATAGATAAATTGCATTGCATAAGTCTCACCGTTTTCCCTTCACTCGTTTGTCTCACCTGAGCTTAGTATGAGGAGATGTTAATGTTTAAGTGTGGGAAGATTTGATAAGCCACTATTTTATGATATATGTTGGACTGAATTGAGTACATTTTGTCAACTATTCTAACACTTATTCATGTAAATTGCATGTTTTTCATTTCCTTCCTAATTTTGTACTATGATTGAAAACATGCTTCCTAGGCCTTAAAATTGTTAATTTTTGTACTATTCTCACACTTAAAATAACATGTCATAATTCAGAGATTGAATTGGAATAAGGTGTTCGTGACCATCAAGGAAGGGATGTCTAGGTGCGTCTTGATGCAGCATGATAGATGAAAATCGTAAGGAGCGTCGGGATCAAAAAGCGGGCTATTTAGAGAATGTTGGAAGGGACGATTCAGTAACGCATAACGTCTAATACAAGGCTCCACTCCCATAATGAGGTAGTTGTGGTGCACTGGATCCTCGTAGATGTAAGGGTCTTCGAACTCATAAAATATCACGCCCGTTTTCATCTGGAGGGGAAAGGAGAGAGAAGGGGCAAGAACTGGGAAGTTCTTAGTAGAGTTGGGCTAATCAGTCATGTTAATCGGCTCCGTCGCGCTTTTTAGATAACAATATTCTTTACAAGAAAAAGAGGGAAATAGAAAAACAGATAGCAGAAAAATAGAAAAAACAGAATAAAACAAAGAAAAAGAAAACAAGCAGATAAACATAAGAAATAAAGCACACACACAAAAGTGAAACAAAGAATAATGCGCAAACAAAAATGATGCATGTCTAGTCCTAGTACAGGCCATGAGTTCATGTGTCGGTTGGCTGCCCGCATTCCCGACATTTATCCGGTTACGAGTCAACGATTTTCCGGATACGATTTTCATCTATCCTGGCTACATCTAGACGCATCTAGGCATCCCTTCGCTGATGGTCACGAACACCCTATTCCAGTTCAACTTCTGAATCAGGTGGCACCTGAGCCTATTGTTCCCGGTTGGTAATTATGTATACTATAATATAACACCCTAGTATTCAAATTCTTATGCTCGAGTCATAAGTCAATGATAATAAGGTGGTACGACTCTCAAGGAAGATTTTTTTAATACATAACTATAAGTATAATTGAAAGGAGTATTAATCGAGAAGTTTGAAAAGAGTAAAAATAAAATCACGAAGTCGCATTGCTCACGCATCGACAACTAAATGTTAAAGCGTGAAGTCAAAAACGTTATAAGGATAAAGGCATAATGGAGATGAAGAGATAGACAACATACAGATATATATATAACATAAGTAAATAGCCACTAGTCGCAACCCGCGAAGTTTAGGCCGGCTAGGATATAGTATAAAAGTAGATGACAACATCATCTCCTAATCTCTCCACCTTTATTTTGAAAAACTTATGTTATGCATTGAACTTTTTTGAACTTGCCTGCGATTCCACCGGAGTGGGACTTCCCTCGTGAGTTGATTCCTAACTTTTCACAAGACAATGAGCCGGCACTACCGGATGATGGAATAGCTCCTATACACGCGAACGAACCTGTACTCGCGAACGGGTTTGTACTTAGTGATAGTAGCGCCTCTGGTGGTTCCGAAGGTATAGCTATGGTGGCTGACGATGAGGAGGAGGAGGATCCAGAGATGGAGATAGAGACGGATGAAGAGATGGATGAGACACTTGATGATCTACCAAACGGCCACATGTAGATACAGACTGACAGCGGTAAGAGCATTCTTTTGATGACACTCTAGTCTAACATTGACTTATGGTTAGTCTCTCACTTGTGTTAGTACACCCGAGAGCTAGAAGCTATAGAGTGGTTAAACTAGCCTGGGCGCTAGCTTAGCAGCTTTTTGTGTGCGCCAGGCCCTGGAAGTGTCGTGTATATATATATATTAGCTATGTAGGGTTGACGAGGATGTAGACTAACATGATCTTTTATAAACGCTACACGTTCTGTTTATAGTGTACATGATGTATATTATCAGTTATGTTTTATGTTTCCGGATATTTGTTTATATTTCTACCTGTGTATATTTATATTCTTTTATCGCTTGCATAGTTTTTGAAAACAAAAGTTACTCGTAAAATTGGCAACACTCTAATGAGGAACAAACTCATATATTAAATAATAGTTAATAATTAGGAAAAACAAGTTACAGTGGACATGGATGCGAAGGATACCACCATGAAGACCATGATTTGAGAAGCACCAGCCCCTTTTGGTTCAAGTTAGCACATAGAGGACTGTTCAAAATTAAAGTGTGGGGGAGGTTCACAATCGCAACTTGATCGTATAAACACTTTTTCCAAACACTTTAATATTTTATTTTTGGATTACTTTGTTTTTTTAGATTTCCTATTAGCTATTAGGTTACGTTGAATTCTTTTAGTAGTTGCATTTTATTTTGGTTTGTGTATAACTTGGTTATCTTTTTCTAGTTTTACTTTTTAGTTAATTGCATTTTATTTTGGTTTGTACCTCACTTAGATATCGTATATTTTTCGTTCCTTAATATGATTTGTATATATATCTCTTTATCTTTTAGTTGTGATTGGATAATATGAATAATAGGACCTAGTTCATTTTCTTTTATACTTGTGATATAATTTGATAGAAAATAGGAAAAGAATTTAGAAATTTTTGTTTTTCATCCAACCACATCATACATAGTATCATAAATTGCTATTCCGGGTATTACCCATTTGCCCGGAGAATTTATAAACAGATACAAATCTTTGTTCTCGCTCTTCCCGCCTTAACTTAAAAGGGCTATCAAAGGCAAGATGGTCCGTCTTGCTTCTGCTTGATGGAAACTATAAGGAGTTGGAGCAAGTCTTTTCTGATAAGTTGCCCCTGCTGGCTGGCCCGAAGCGACTCCCCACTTCGAACGCACATACATAATAAACTTAGTTAAAATAATCAATTTCCATGGAATTTTTTTATAGGGCATCCTATTGATTTGAGTTAATTTTTTTTATTAAACTTGCTTGAAAAACATTGTGGAACATAGATTAGAGCTACAACATACAACCAAGTGAGATTTGAATCTTAATGTGTGGTTGCATCATTTTTTCTTGTGTGTGTTATTCTCTTTCTTCAATTGCAATTTTTGACTTGTTTGATTCTTTATATCCATTATTTAATATACGAATGCATTTATATGATTAAGGCCTTTGTTTCACATTAGTTTACTTACCCATATAGCCTTACTTTTTTATCTACTATGGTCAACCAAAATTTGAGCGTATTTAATTCTCTTTATTCTTAATTTTAGCATAACACTACCTCTAAGTGAAAAAACATGAATGTTCCTAATTTGATATTTGATTAGCTTAGACTAGTGGATGTTGCATCATTTAAGTGTGGGAAAAAAAAAAGCATTGGTAGATAAAAATGTGTTTTGGGTTTATTGAAAATTTTTGGGAATTGGATGCATATTCATGCATTAAATGTTTAAACTATATGCATTTATCTTTTGGGAAAAAATTTTGTATATATATTATGTTTCAAAAGAAAAAAAAGAAAGAAAAAAAAAAGAAAAAAAATGAGAAAATAATAAAAAAAGGGACAAAGGTTACTCCCAAAAGAAAAATATGAAAAATAAATGCATATGTGATATGAATTTAAAAGAATGCAAGAGTGTGTGAAAAAGGTGAATAATAGGTAGTTAGGTTGCATTATAGTTGAATGGGCTGTTGTAGGTTAGGTAGATGTTTAAGCTAATCAAAAGTTCAAATTTCAAGTCCACTTGATCATATACATCTTTACCTTGACCCTAATCCCATTACAACCCTTGAAAGTCCTCATGATACTTGTATGCATGCATTAAATATTTGTTGATTGTTAGAAGAAGAACAAGTTTTAGAAAGTAAAGTTAGAAGAGAATTGAGTGATTAACCCTAAACACTGAGCGATTAGAGCGTAAACACATTTAGTGAGGGTTCGATTGTTTAATTCTATGTTTCCACCTATCATGAACTATTATCTTGCAAGTTTGTTATATTCTTAGAACTCAAATTGATTCATGGGAATTGCATTGATTGCCATATTGTTTTAGCCCCTTAGTTTATATATTTTCTTGGAAATTGATTGGTTTTGACCAAATAGATAAAAGTAGGTAGAACTAGATAGAAATAGGTAGAATAGATATAGATAGCTTGTAATAAATGTTGCATCCCTTAATCTTATCCTTCTTGATGTATAGCATGAGGACATGTTTTTATTTAATTGTGGAAAAATTGATGAATTCATATTTGATAATAATTTTTGACTTGAAATGAGTAGATTTTATCACATAAACTTGCACTTATTCATTGAAATAGCATGCTTTTGTGAATTTTTTTAATTGTACTTAATTGTGAAAAACATGCTTTTTATGCTTAAAATTGCCAATTTTAATTAACTTTTTTTCCGTTCGATGCCATGATATGTTTGAGTGATTTAAGGTTTTGAGGCAAAAATGGCTTGAAAAAGTGGAAGTAAAGCATGCAAAGTGAAAGAATTCAAGAAATGAAGGATTTGCAAAGCTGTCAATCCTGACCTCTTTGCAGAGGTCTAAATGAGGTGATTTCAGTGGCATTAGAAACCTAACATCCGAGACTTCAAAATGATAGCATATTATTTTCTTACAATTGGTAATTTAGTTTTTATTATTATTGCAATTTACCATGTTTTTTCTTTTATGCACACCAAGTGTTTGATAAAATGCTTACCTTAGTTTTAGTGTAGTTTTTCACACTCTTGGCTTGGAATTGAAGACTTAGGTGACCTTGAGTCATTGATGTCCAATCTTGATTGTGACTAGGATTGTTAGTTGGTTTGGTTTTCACTAACGCTAGTCTTTCACTAAGTTAATTAGTGAGTTGGCTAGGACTTGTAGATTGAGATCAATTATGCCTAATTGACTTATCCTCGATGTAGGGTTGACGAAATGCGATTAATTCTTCACAATTGTCATGTTTGTGGTCAATGATTAGGATAGAAACCCTTAAATCTCAACCTTTGCCAAGAGTTCCTTTTTGCCATTTGAATTCCATTTTTATTGATTACTTGCTTTGAGTTTAATTCCTTGCATGCTTCTTTACTTTTTCGTCTTTTAAATTCTTGTTTATTTTAATCCAAACCCCTTAATTTTCTCCATAGCCAATAACTAGACATTTGATTGCAATTCCTAAGGAAAACGACCCGGAATTCTACGCTCGGTTATTTTGGTTTGTATTGTGACAATCTTTTAAACTTTGATTGTGAGAATTAATTGTCAGTTTGGACTATACTTGCAATGAGATTTTTTTTGTGAAAATTCTAAACCGACATTAATCTCTTACATCAAAGAGGCCTGCTCTTGCCAAGTGCTTCTTCTTTATCCTCTCATCTTCCATCATTTTATTTTTTTACAATCATAATTTTCTTCCTTATCCTCTCATCTTCCATCATTGATTTAGATATTCTCTTGGCTATTGGCATTGTTTAATTAGAAATTAGTTACCTAAAAATTTTGCTAGAATCGGGAGACCTTTTTAGTTTACAGCATATTGTATGTTTACTTTAAGTAATGCAATTACTTCTTTCCTTGATATGTTTTTGTTAGTTGGATCACTTGTTAAAAAATATCACTTGGCCATGATTTCAACAGAATGCTCCTCAAGGATCTGTATTAGTGGGAGCAATATCATACGGGAAACTATCGTTTGCCGATCTGGGGGAGTAGAAGAATCCAGAGAAGCAATATATACACTTGTTTGTTCTATGCATTCTAGATCAAATGATATCATGTTTTCTTGCAGTCTGAAGATAAATTACAACATTATGAAGAGGTGAAAATTGGCAGAAATAAAGTTATGTTGTTAGTTATTCAATTTGATAGTAAATGAATATATAGGACTGATCGTATGGGAAACGTGAATATGCTTTGCAGGTAATTGATGCAACGAATACGGTGATTAATAGTATTGAGACAGAGTTGGCAAAATTTTTGGCCCTAAAACATGATCAAGATGTCGACAAAGCAGAGGTGCTCATCCTTGTTCCCAGTACTTTTAGTTACACTATCATCTCTCTCTATGTATATGAAAAAGGAATCTAGCATAATTAATAATAATTATATGATAGAGTAAACAAATTTTGTTGTATTCTTTGTACTGTGTATATAATATCTTTAATTATTTAAATATATCTTGCTCTTGACCTAGCCATTGGAATAGCTTACCATCACAGAAAAAACAATTCATCACCTTACCTTGTGTCCTCCTTTTTTTTTTAAATTGGTGTTGTTTTATATAAGGCCTATTTGGTTTTTGTTTATCATTCTTCTTTCCATTCTACCTTTCATGTTTTCTGTTATCAATTTTCTTTCACAAAATTATGAAGACAAGTGATACAGTAAATGTAAACTGGAAATGAACAAAAAGTACTTCTATTTTCTGGAACTGCTTCACTTTCCCTTACTATCCTCTCACAATTTCATTATTTTTAACGAGTTTTTAAAAGTTTGTTTGATGACTGCATGTAACATGTTTGCTGAAATGCCTCAACGAATTTTTTCATTATAGTTGGTAATATTTTTGTATGCAATTTGTTTGATGAAAAATCACATCAATCACCTGATACTTAGCTCATTGCTATGTGTTACAAACAACATGTTTGATAAAAAGTCTCAACGACAAAATGCTACAAATCCCCATTTCCTATCACTGAAACCTCATGTTTCTTCTCCTTTTCAGATGTTTCAATCATGTTGAGAAACAACATAAATAACAGTAGCCATTCATGGCTGTGGTTTGTGGCGAGGCACTACTCTAGGATTCGTCCTCCATAGCCTGTCCCTTTTGAATAAGTGATTAGGGTGTCCAAAAACGTTGCTCGTTTGGGTTCTCGGAAAGAAGGCCCAAAGCCGAGGCAGCTACTATCTTTGCCACCTTTTCCTGGTCACCCTTTGCCCGGACGGAGCTCAAATGTAAGTTTTCAAGATGGGCAATAACATGATGGTTATGCCACTGATGTTAATTGGATCAAGTATTACTTCAAGGGCATATTTGGTTCTGTCATTGAGTCTCATTTCAGGGAGGGTCTTGTAAGAATCCATTGCTCTGTTTCATTTGCATTCCTTGTTGTTCCATTTTGTTTTTATGCAATACTGTCTATTTTATTGTGGATAACGAATTTCTGGAATTTTTCCTATATGTAATTTACTTGTCTTTAAACATCGATTTGGTGTAATGCCTATCATCTTTTTATTGGATTTTCCCTGTTAGACATGATGAGAAATTGAAAAGCTATGCTTCACTGATAGCTTTTTTTAATCTTTGTTTAGTTTTTCCATCTTCTTGTTTATTCTTGCCTTTGTTTTAGTAATATTCTTTTTTTATTCTAAATATGAAAAGCTACTCTCATTTATTTTTGAATGGTAGATAGTTATATAATACTTTTGAATATCTTTTAACCCCCAAAAATTATTGATTTGTTCACTTCTATAAATATTTTGTTGGCATGCTGTGCTACAAGAATGTGAATAAATGCTTATGAAGTTCTTCTATTTACTTACAAGTTGTAACTTGTAACAAGGTAGTTGGATCTATGCTTTCTGTGACGATTAACATTTATATAATCTTTAATTAAAAATGTGGAAGAAACTTTTAGGAAAGCTTTGATTTAATTTGAAGTGACTTATCTCTTGATATGTTTTATGGTAAAGCACATATATAATTCATTATATATAATGTGACTTACAAACTTATCTCTTTTAAAGAATTTTATTTTTGTTGTTAGTTGGTAGAGGACAAGCATAGGATTCATTATATAATGTGACTTGCAATTTTAAACTCTTAAATTCTTTCTGTTCTTTTATCCATATAAAAAGAGTGCCCTAGTGTTTCTTTTTCGGTGGGACTAATTGGTACGTGAGCATCTTTCCTATATTTTCCTAGTGAATTTGCATTTAATTTGTTGAGTTTAATCAAGAATTAATTATCTTTTAGCCACTATGGATGTTACTTTGAGTTGTGTGCAATTCTGTTTATTTTAGGTAGCATTTGGCTGGATTTGATGGAGTTTTCGCAGAAAAAGAGAAGAAGGCGAATGATGCTGTCAACCCTGACCTCTCTGCACTCAAACCTGAATAACTCGAGCTACAGATGTTCAATGGACGTGATTCAAGTGTTGAAAAGCTAACTTTCAGAGTTTTCCAACGATATATAATAGTCCACACTTCTCTCCCACCAATTCGGCCAAGGCTGCGCCTAACTTGAGAAATCTCAAGTTGGGCGCAAGACATCAATAACAACACGCAACAAATGCCTTTGCCTAACCATTCAAGTAAGGCACAGCAATGGGGGCATGGCTTCAAGTTAGGCACAGCGATTGCTCGAGTAAGGCGCAGCTCACTCTCAAGTTAGGCGTAGGTCATTAAGAAGTCAAGTGGTCCCCGCCTCTCCAACAAGCTGCGCGAAATCTTCTATTTATTCTGATTAAACTTTAATTTTATTTTAAAAATAAAAAAGATATTATTTAGTTTAAGAAATTATAATTTACATTAATTAGGATTAGATATAAAAGGGAAAAAAAACTTCTCTTCTCTTGGACCTCATTCTATAAATTACAGTTTTAGATGAATCTTAGTTTTTCTCTCTGAACCATGAGCAACTAAACCTCTACTGTTAAGGTTAGGTGCTCTGTCTATTGTATGGATTGATGCTATTATTTTTTTTGTTTTAATTCATGTACTGATTTATAATTCAAGAATTGTTTTCGTTCTTTATTTTATGAATTTGGGTGGAACGAAAGTATGATCCTTTTTCTAATTGAGTTCTTGTATAACTTGAAAAAGCTCTTTACTTGAACAACAGCTTGAAAATAATTTCTCCTAAATTCTAATTATCTGGACTTAATGGGATACGTGACATATAATCCTCTTATATTTGGGTAATTAGGATTTTTGTGGCATATAAACTAGAATTGAACTTCACCCTCTAATTGGAATTAAGTGACTAAGGAATTGGCGATTAATGAATTTTAGAGGAGACTAAAAAGGTCTAAGGAATTAGGGTTTAGTCAGATATAGTTTGCCATGAATTAAATCTTGTATGATTAAAATAGTTAGTAAGAAAAGTCAATTCGGAAAATAGATAACTCTGAAGCCTTAACCATATATTATTCACTACTTGTTTATTGCTTGCTTTTCTGATTCTCTGAATTACTGTTAATGCTTTTGAACCTTCAAACACCATTTTCTGTTTGTCTGGCTAAGCTAATCATTCAACCATTGTTGCTTGATCCATCAATCCTCGTGGGATCGACCCTCATTTACCTGAGGTACTACTTGGTACGACCCGGTGCACTTGCCGGTTAGTTTGTGGTTATAAATTCTGCACCACTAATATATGGAGATGATGCATTAGCCATTTGATTATTTCTATGCTTTTATGCCAGCTTATTGAGAAATTAGAGTTTTAGACTCGATATTTATTTTGTATTTGAGTATTAATGTATAAAACAATTATAGCAAAAATTATATATGTCACTAATTACTGTTTGATTTGTCTTGTAATAAAAATTATATACTATATTTATAAGTTTGGTAATAAAAAGGACCGAAAATTTATATTGTGCAATGATGAAGGTGAAGTCAGAAAAGGATTTTTTTTTAAATTTGATAAGGCTATCCCACGCTTTTGAAGCGTGTCCGTATCTTTTGCTATCGTCACGCTTCAAAAGCATGTGGCCGTATATCTCGCTATCGCCACGCTTTAAAAGTGTGGCCGTATCTCTTGCCATCGCCACGGTTTAAAAGTGTGGCTGTATCTTTCGTTATTGCCACTCTTTAAAAGCGTGGCCGTATCTCTCACATGCGGCCACGCTTTTAAGTGTGGCAAGCGTGACAAAAAATAAAGCGTGGTGATAGATCACCAAAAATGTGACGGTAGAGCAACTGCCACGCTAGCAGATGTGACCCTTTTAAAAGCATGCCAGTAGCTCAAAAAGAGTGGCAAAAAGCTATTATCACGCTTTTTTCATCCTTTCGCCACGCTTTAAAAGCGCGACAATAGAGTTTTTTTTCTTGTAGTGTTAAATTGAAGAACTCTCATATTAGCATCAATATATTCTAGGAGTGTTCGCGAATTGGATCGAATTGAATGTGGCTAAAATCTGAATCTAATCTGCACTAAAATCATAAGATCGGATCGTATCCAATATCCACTCTTTTTGTACTCGAATCGGATATCAAATATATTCGCAAAATAAAAAAAAATGATTTCTATTACAAAACTCAATAAAACCAATTTTTCATTCTTTTAGACCTGTTTATTCTTAAAATATTACTAAACAAATTTTAAAATAATAAAATAAAATAATACAACGTATGAATAATAATTATTAATTGAAATAAAATATAAAAATAATATTTATATTTATTAATTATTTTTGTCTCATTTTTTAATTATTCAATTACTTTTTAATCGATAATATCTTTCAAAAATTTTTTTATTAGTGTCTTAATTTTTGGAATATCAAATTGATAGTATATATATATATATATATATATATATATATATATATATATATAATGAGAGAAGAAGTCTCACATGAAATGAAAGTAAAATACTTTTGTATTTATTTATTTTGTGGTTGAATTGAGAATGGTTGAACTGAAAATGGCTAAATTAATTGAACTAATCAGTTTCTAGAAATAAATAAATAAATAAAATAGTTAATAAAAAGTCCTTAAATTCAATATCAACTATTTGACTATTTGTTTCTTCAGCGAAAACTAAGTTTGACTAGGGAAAAAACGCGTACAACATATCATATTTTTATTATTTGATAATAATATTTCATCCAAAAATATGTTTACTCCACTTTACCAGAATATCAACCATAAAACTGACTACATTTCATGACCTTATATTACCCTATCAACAAAGCAACTAAAATTAAAAATGTTGACAACAATAATGTACAAAAAGTGATCATTGAATCATGAGGGGGCTGCGCTAGCTACTAACTAGGACGTGAACAAGGTGGCGATGGTGTTGGAGTCTAAAAAGATCAAAAGTAATATTTTTTCAAACTTTCAATTGAATTTTTTATACTTTAATTTTTCACAAATTTTAATTATTAAATTCATATTCAAATTTTTATTTTATTAGAGAAATTAATTTATATATTGAATTATTTGTCTAAATGTATAAAAATTTTAATATGAGAATTTTGAATTTTTGAAATACTTTAATTATATTTTTATTAAATAATGATATAGATTAATTTGGCTGATTTTTTAAATAAAATTTGACATAAAGATTGAATTTTCTAACATAATTAATAAGATATAAGAATTGCTTTAGTTATTAAAATTTGTTAGAGACTAAAATATTTGACTAATATAAAAAAACTTCACGAAAAAAAAATATAAAAAAAACTTATATATCACAATATTATTCGGTACTTAACAAGTTAGAAAATTTCCAAATCTTAATTAGTTGATGAAATCTATAATACTTACTATGATAGTGGTTACGGTGGCTAAATAATTTTATCAATATTTAAAATAATATTATTAAAATTAAAGTTATAATTTTTTTTGTATTTTAATAATATTTTTATTTTTGTTTTTAAATTAAAAAATAATACCAAATAATAAAAAACATCATTTTAATTTTAGCAGTATTTTTTAAACATTGTTAAAATTAAATTGCCATTATAATCATTGTAGCATAAACATCTTAGCATGTAACAACTAATTAGTTATATCTCATGATATACAAACGCATATTTCTGTATTGTATTATGCATTTTAAACGGATTTAGATCCTCTAAATTTTGAAACTTACTTTAGCGGGTAAAGTATGATCTATCACCATTTATTTCGTAGGTGGAACCAAGAGAAAACATGAGAGAGAAAACATTTAATGGTGAGAGATTTAACTTTATCCTCTAAAGTAAAAATCTAAAATTTAGAGGATCTAAATCCATTTTAAACTTCATCAATACAATTTCATTTAACTTTATCATATTTTTTCAAAATTCACTTTATTAGCTCTAAACCTAATGAAACCTTCTTTTTGAACATGAAAAAAATTTAAATTTCGAATTAGCTATCTCCCTTATTAAAATGATTATAAATGATTAATAAAATCAGATAATAATTAGTCGTAGAAAAAAAAAAAGACAATGAATGAAGCTCAAGTTCAGTAGAGCTGCTGTATATATTAACGATCATGCTATATTTATAAGTAAAAAATTAGTTATTAAATCGATATAATATATATTAAAAAGAATTAAATAATATATATTTATATATAAATATATAGTGGTTAATTTTATGTTTACATAATATTTTTTTATACTAATTAGGAGAGACAAAAATACAGAACTCTCCATTCTAAAATTTGGAGCAATTGCATATATTATGGTTTTAAAGAACAAATTAAACGTGTGATTGATATATTTGATCCCTCCTGATGATCACCCTAATAGCTAGTGGCGGCTAATGGGATGTATCATGTATCTATCACACAAATGTATGTGAAGCTTATAAATTAAGCAAACTTTTAATTAATTTCCATAAGACCTGCATTGTTTAGCTTAAATCACATGCATGGATTCCATTACATCATTGAATATCTGACATTGACAATAATGTATATCAAACCAAGCTTATGTTGTTGATGAACTAACTATGTATCATGCATGCATCATAGACTGATAATAATATTCAACGTCCCAACAAGGCAAAGACACTTGGTTGTTTACCTTATTTCCAAAAGCTTTTGTCATTGACTTAATCAGGCTTTTATTTCACATGTTTAATACAATGTGTTTTACAAAATGGGTAGTGATGAGGAGTTCTAAATTATCATCTTTCTAATTATCTTTTTAATTCTTAACCATTTTTCTTATAAATTTACAGGAAATGACTTTTTGTACTCTATTTAACGTCATGTTTAGATATTCATTTTCGTTATTTTTCCTTTTTTTTTTTTGAGTTAGTTCTTGAAAAGGTAAAGTTGAAAACTGAAACAAAAAGTTGTAAACTTTATTCAATGTCAAATATAAGATTAATATAGTAATACTCAACATTATAACTCTATTCACGGTCAAATTTTTTTCTTGATAATAATTGGTTCAACACTCTCCACCACACAAGTGAGAGAAATTAAAGTCTAGGTACGTACAAAACCTATAAAAAAAAAACATCACTAACGGCGGCATTGCCATCAGGACAGAATCTTCAATCAAATTTGTTTCAATATCAAATTGAAGAACTCCCATTTTATTTATTTATTTATTTTATGAATTTATAGATACTTATCTAAAAACCGTAATTCGGATCAAATTTGATATGATCGAATAACCTCGTAAATCGGATCATATCTGCAATTTTTTAAATCGAATTTAGATGAACACGACAAATCTAGATATCAGATTTGATTTTTTATGTTAGGATCTTGAATATATTTACCTCAAGAGTTTGCCTCCAATCACCGAGTCTTTCCCATGAACCACAATAGTAATTTCAAATCTGAACTGTTTAACTATCCCTTTGGCCTCTGGTGTAAATCCACCTGCTCCATTTTTCGCTACTCACATCTTCAAAAAAACATTCCCTTATTCCCGGTCAAACTTAAGCTTTCATATTTAAAATATCGGTATAACTTTAAGTAAATATAATGTTAAACCTAGTCAAATAATATAACTTTTAACTTGTTCATGTAATTTCTTATAAAAATATTGGTTGAATTAAATCAATCTCTCTCTCTCTCTCTCTCTCTATATATATATATATATATATATATATATATATATATATATATATATATATATATAATGTTTAATGTTAATAAAAAATCATTTGGTATATTACTTACATATTTAAAAATTAACAAAGTGTAATCATTTAAAATATACGTAAATAATAAGATATGTCATTATTTATTAATGTTAGATTTGATGGAGAGTTTTTCGGTGGTAAAAGTATAATATAGATTTTGAAGTACAGGTAAAAAAATTGAATTTACTTAAAAAAGAGAGACCAATTTGTAAATAGCATTTTGTAGTAAAAGAAGAATAAAAATGACATCTATTTTAAGCCTGCACATCACACATGTTAAATCCTTCCCCTTCCCTGCACAATTTTTAAAACCCCAGTTAACCACGTTTTCTCTGTTGTGATAAGTTCTGATGTGGATGTCTATTTTCAAAGAAACTCTCTTTACTAAGGATGACTCTATTAAATATAGTTTGAAAATGTTTCATTATAAATAGAGACTTAAGCCTCTGAATGAAAACACACTACAATCAATAAAACATTTCTTCTCTCTCTCTACGTACAATATAAAACTTTTCTTTCTCTTTCTCTCTTCATATACTACAAATACAATATTAATATATAAATTATTGTTATTATGGTAGGATATTAATATTAGTAAATATTAATACTAGAGTCTTTCATTTACACTTCTTTATTTTATCTTCCTTATTTAGTTATTTTATAACACGTTATCAGTACGAGACTCTGATCAAATTTTAGGAAGACTCCAGGTAACAAATTTTCATTGTATTGAAGCTCTCTCATCTTTAATTTAATGCTCTTGATATATTTGGAAATAATTATTTATCATGGATATAGATGCTGAAATCCATCTTGATTCAATGGATCTTGGAGATACCATTGAGGCTGAAAATAATACAATCCATAAGGATAAAGCCAAAGCCATAATTTTCCTTCGTCGTCATCTTGACGTATGATTGAAAATGAATATCCCACATTAAAAGATCCTGCAGATCTGTGGAAAAACCTTGAAGAAAGGTACAATCATCAAAAGACGGTGATACTTCCTCAAGTCCGATATGTTAGAGAAAATTTTCTCGACCTTTCATGACTCGAATGTGCTCCTGCAGCAGCAGTATCGAGGAAAAGAATTTAAAAATATTTCGAGTTAATTTCTTGCTTTCTTGTTGTTGAACGCAACAATGGGTTACTTTTGAGAAATCATGAAGCGCGCCCAGCTGGTGCCGCCCCATTTCCTAAAGTAAATGCGGCAAATTATTACCCTAGAAGAGGTAAATGGCAAAGTTTTAGTAACGAGAAAAATTATGGAAGGAAAAGAAATTATGTTCACAAGAAAGGATCTCACCAAAAGTGGGATAAAGAAAGAAAGAATGGGCAAAGTAAATCAATTGAGGATAAATGCTTCCGTTGTGGTGGAAAGGGCCATTGGTCACGTACCTGTCGTACCCCAAGACACCTAGTTGATCTTTATCAAGCATCCTTGATAAAGGATGACAAAGAAAAGGAAACAAATTTTGTTTCAAATGATGAAAATTCCACCACTCATTAATATGTATCTAATTTCTTTAAGGATTCTGAAGAAAATATTAGCTATTTGATCAATGATGGAATAGTTTGATATATCTATGTGTTTGTTAAGTATTTATGTGAATAATTTTACTGTGCATGTACTTCTACTCATTTTATTATTATTATCATTTGTTTTTGAAGAAAAATGGTAAGGACATATTCTGAAGATATTTGCCTTGCGGATAGTGCAAGTTCACACACTATTCTTAAAAGTATTATATATTTTACTCATCTTGTGCCAAAAGAAGAATATGTTAATACTATTATTGGCTCAGGCAATGTGATAGAAGGCTCCGAAAGAGCTATAATTTTGTTTCCTGGAGGAACAAAATTTATAATAAATAACGTACTATTGTCTACCAAGTCTCTAAGAAACTTGTTGAGTTTCAAAGATATTCGCCGAAATGAATATCATATTGAGACTATGAATGAGGGAAGTCATGAGTACTTATGTATCACAACTCATGATTCAAATAAAAAGGTTATGTTAGAAAAGTTGCCCTCACTTTCATTTGGGTTATATTATACCAAGATTAGTGCAATTGAATCACATGCCATTGTAAACCAGAAGTTTACCAGCCCAAATGAATTCATAACTTGGCATGATAGATTGGATCATCCGGGAACAACCATGATGAGGAGAATTATTGAAAACTCCCATGGACATTCACTAAAGAACCAGAATATTTTTAAAACTAGTGAATTTTGTTGTGCTGCTTGTTCTCAGAAAAAGTTAATTTTAAAACCATCACCAGTAAAGATTGGATCTGAGTCTCCTGAATTCCTATAAAGGATTCAAGGTGATATATGTGGACCTATTCATTCACTATATGGATCTTTTAGATATTTTATGGTCCTAATAGACGCATCTTCGAGATGGTCACATGTGTGCTTATTATCTTCTCACAACCTGGCGTTTGCGAGATTACTGGCTCAAATTATTCGATTAAAAGCACAATTTCCAGAAAATTCAATCAAAGCAATTTGTCTTGATAATGCCGGTGAATTTATTTCCCAAGCTTTTGATGCTTATTGTATGGCTAATGGAATAACTGTTGAACATCCAGTAGCTTATGTTCACACACAAAATGGGTTAGCAGAATCACTTATTAAACGCCTCAAATTAATTGCTAGATCCTTGCTTATGAGAACAAATCTCCCAACTTCGGTTTGGGGGCATGCTATTTTACATGCCGCAACACTTATTCGTTTGAGGCCAACGAGTTACCATTGGTTCTCTCCTATGCAATTAGCTTTTGGCCAGCAGCCAAATATTTCCCATTTAAGGATATTTGGATGTGCGATATATGTTCCCATTGCACCACCTAATCGCACCAAAATGGGACCTCAAAAAAATTGGGAATATATGTTGGATATGATTCTCCCTCTATAGTGAGGTATCTTGAGATACAAACTGGAGATGTATTTAAAGCCCGGTTTTTGGATTGTCATTTTGATGAATCAAAATTTCCAACATTAGGAGGAGAGAATAAGCTTCCTGAAAAGGAACTTAATTGGAATGTATCATTGTTGATGCATTTAAATCCTCGATAAGGGCAATGTGAACTAGAAGTTCATAAGATTATACATTTGCAAAGAATAGCAAATGAATTGGCTGATGCATTTTCTGATACAAAGAGGATAACTAAATCTTATATACCAGCGAAAAATACCCCAATTCGAATTGATGTCCCAGTTAGACAAATTGCCACCGAAGCAAATACACGCCAGAAGCGTGGCAGGCCTGTCAGTTCCAAAGACAAAAATCCTCGAAAAAAAAGAGGTAAATACGATTTCTGTTGAAAAAGACATAATAAAGACACCTGCAGTTGTCCAAAATTCTGATATAGTTTTAACGCCAGAAGACGTTCAGGTACTTGAAAATTGTGAAAATGATGAGATCTCGATAAATTATGTCTTTACAAGAGAGAAATGAGACCGAAATAAGTCAATTATCAATGAAATATTTGCATATAATGTGGCATTAAATATCATACATGATAGTAAGGATCCTGAGCCAAGATCAGTCAAAGAATATCGAAAAGGAATGATTGGCTAAAATGGGAAGAAGCCATGAAGGCTGAATTAAACTCACTTGCAAAATGTGAAGTCTTTGGGCCTGTAGTCCGTACACCTAAAGATGTAAAACCTGTTGGATACCGATGGGTATTTGTGAGAAAACAAAATGAGAAAAATGAAGTTGTGCGCTATAAAGCTCGACTTGTGGCACAAGGTTTTTCACAAAGGCCCGGTATATATTATGAAGAAACGTATTCCCCTGTAGTGGATGCGATAACATTGCGTTATTTGGTCAGTTTATCTGCATATCATAAACTGCATATGCATTTAATGGATGTGGTAACAACCTATTTATACGGCTCATTACATCGGAATATCTATATGAAAGTCCCTGAAGAACTAAAGATATCTAAATCATTCAATGAATATTCGCAAGGGTTATACTCAGTCAAATTGCAAAGATTTTTATATGGTCTGAAGCAATCTGGACGAATGTGGTATAATCGTCTTACTGAGTATCTGGCCAAAAACGGATTCAAGAATGATGATATCTGCCCCTGTATTTTCATAAAGAAAACTGCATCTGAATTCATTATAATTGCTGTGTACGTTGATGATTTAAATATCATTGGAACTCCTGGAGAGATTCAAACAATTATAAAAACTCTAAAAGAAGAGTTTGATATGAAAGATCTTGGAAAGACTAAATTTTGCCTCGACCTGCAGATCGAGTATACAAAAAGTGGGATCTTTATTCATCAAACAACATACACAGAAAAGATCTTGAAAAGATTTTATATGGATAAGTCACATCCTTTGAGTACCCCAATGATCGTAAGATCTTTGGATGTGGGAAAGGATCAATTCCGTCCTAAAGAAGAAAATGAAGATATCCTTGGTCCTGAAGTACCATATCTTAGTGCCATTGGAGCGCTAATGTATCTTGCTAATAATACACGACCTGATATATCATTTGCTGTGAATTTACTAGCAAGATATAGTTCATCTCCAACCAGAAGACATTGGAGTGGAATCAAACAGATTTTTCGATATCTTCATAGAACGGTTGATATGGGATTGTTTTATCCCTATGGATCCAAGTCACAATTAGTTGGATATGCAGATGCTGGATATTTGTCTGATCTACATAAAGGGAGATCTCAAACAGGATACCTGTTCACATATGGTGGTACAGCTATATCATGGAGGTCCACGAAACAGACAATTGTAGCAACATCCTCTGATCATGCCGAAATACTAGCGATACATGAAACCAGTCAAGAGTGTTATTGGCTGAGGAGTTTGATCCAATATATTCTGTCATCATGTGGATTGATTGATCAGAAGATAGCTCTAACTATCTTGTTTGAAGATAATACAGCATGTATTACTCAACTTAAAGGCGGATATATCAAAGGTGATAGAACAAAACATATTTCTCCCAAATTCTTCTTCACCCATGATCTTCAAAATCAAGGAAAAATTGATATCCAACAGATCCGCTCAAGTGATAATCAGGTATATTTATTTACAAAGTCACTCTCAAAATCCTCCTTTGAAAAATTGGTACATGAGATTGGGATGCGCCGATTTCGAGATATTAAATGATGTCGGCAAGAGGGGGAGACTGTACTCTTTTTCCCTTGGTCAGGTTTTTTCCCATTAGGTTTTTTTTGACAAGGTTTTTAATGAGGCAGTCCCCATCACTAAAGGATATTGTACTCTTTTTCCTTCATTAAGGTTTTTTCCCATTGAATTTTTCTTTAGTAAGGTTTTAACGAGGCAATAATCCTAAATGGTCATCCAAGGGAGAGTGTTGTGATAAGTTCTGATATGGATGCCCATTTCCAAAGAAACTCTCTTTACTAAGGATGACTCTATTAAATGTAGTTTGAAAATGTTTCATTATAAATAGAGGCTTAAGCCTCTGAATGAAAACACACTACAATCAATAAAGCATTTCTTCTCTCTCTCTCTCTCTACGTACAATATAAAACTTTTCTTTCTCTTTTTCTCTTCATATACTACAAATACAATATTAATATATAAATTATTGTTATTATGGTAGGATATTAATATTAGTAAATATTAATTCTAGAGTCTTTCATTTACACTTCTTTATTTTATCTTCCTTATTTAGTTATTTATAACATTCTCATCATTATAATTAATTTTTTTCTTTCTTCTTAAAATAATTAAATTTTTTATATATTTTTTAATTTCATTTTAATATAATATCAAATTAAATATTTTATACATATATTTAATTATGTATTATAATTAAAATATTTTTCCATATTTTGTCTTTAAATTTGATTATTTTATTCTATTTTTTTATTCACAGTCTCTGTTTTTAAAATAAAAACTTATTTAAACGTCTCATATATATAAATTATTTGTTAATAAGTATTCTAATAATTTTTTATAGAAAATAAATTGTGACAAAAAATAAGATCTTTTTTTTTTAATATTTTAATTATATTTGAATGCGAATTTAAAAAAAAAGACTTAAAAAATGGAAAACAACTTAACTATTACTACTTAAATTAGACTGTTTCTTGTTATATATTAAGTTTTTTAAATTATATTACATAACCATATATTATATTCTTAATTAATAAATATAATATAAAATATTTAATTAAATATTATTTTATATTGAATTAATTTTATTATTATTTTATGTTCATTTTTTAAAAATTAATTGTATAAAATTATTAAAATAAACATTAAATTTTATTAAACATCTATAAAAAGTAAACAAAAATACTTTTATTAATCATAAAGTATTTAATTTTTTAATTTATAGATGTTCAACAAAATTTAATGTTTATTTTAATAATTTTATACAATCAAAAAATAATTAATTTAAAAAAAAGTGAATATAAAATAAAAATAAAAAAAAAAATTAAATAATAATAAAATGTTTTAAATGATATATTTTAATTAAAAATATAATATATGATTATGTAATATGGTTTAAAATAAAACATAATATATAACAAGAAATAGCATGTCTTAGAAGTGGTCAAGTTGCCTCTCATCTCTTAAATTCTCTGCTAGAATTTCAACCCAGCATGATGATATAAACACTATAATATCAAAGATAATTGTATTTTTTAAGGTGTAAAAATAAAATTAAGTAAATGTCAGGGATTTAAATTTTACTTTGAATATGCAGTAATCTATTGTTCAGCGATAAATTCTTAAATGTAATTCAAATTTATAACAGATTAATTCTTGACCGATATTAAAAAATATCGTAAACAGCTAAAAATAAATTAGTAAGATTATTAAAAAATATAAAAATGTTAAGATTATAAAAAAAAGCTAGAAAGCTTTATATAATGATTAATTTGATCAATTTCGTCATATAATTCTTACATATATTTTCTTCGAGTTATATTTGAAAAAAATAAATAATTCTCCTTTAAACTAGTAAAAAAAAATCCAAATCATCAATAAAAAAATATAAGATAATGTTTCATTTTAATTTATTTTTACTCTTTTTTTTACGTGTTTCATTATTACTTGTAAATAAATATAACAAAACAAAAGAAATTAAAAAAATATTTATCAGAGTTGTACTAAAAAAATATTAAACAAAAAAAAATTCATTCACAAAATTTTTCTTTCATATTTGGAATAATAATGCACATGGCTGTCAATAAAAAATATAGACCAACAAATTATTAAATTATTTTAATTATAGGGGACTCCTTTGTTATTAGAAAATATTTTGGGTCACACTACAAACATACATAAATACTGTACGGTTGTAATATTAGCCACATATTAAGAATCTTATCAATAGGTCTTTAAAAAATCATAAAAATATTTTCCACCACAAACAACTCCGTAATTTAAATAGTATTGTGTTCGCGATAATTTTTTAAGAGCTTCAATGATACTTGCAGCATTAGCAATGGAAACTAGTTTGCCAGATGGTGTTTTAAACGTTGTAAAGGGGGAAAGAATGAAAATTACCTCTTTTTCATTAAAATAATAATAATAATATAAAAATAATTTTTTTAAATATTATTATTATTATTATTATTATTATTATTATTATTATTTTAGCTCTTTAAGGCCCAAAATAAATAAACTATTTTTACATTATTAAAATTCTTTTAGGCCCAACAATCACTCAGCCCATTAAACTAAATATCAACACTTTTTTTCCAAAAAAAAATAAACCAGTCATCATGTGTCGGTTTAACTAAACTGCAATGTATCGGTTTATAATTAAAATATCGGTTATAATTAAAATAAATATTGGGTTACATGTAACATTTGCGGGGCTAATGTTCAAATTAGTCCCCGAAAGATTACACAATCGTCAATTTTGTCCCCGAAAGAAATTTTTAATCAAATTAATCCTTGAAAGATTTGACATCGATCACGTTTGTCCTTCTATTTATGAGTTCACAGATTCCGTTAGCGACAGTACATGTGGACCGTTAAGTGACAGGTGTGTTAACAGGTGTGTACCCAGTTGGAAGCTGACAAGATAGGTTCTCCCTATTATGTCAAAATAATCCATATTCCCATTTTATAAACCCTAACCCCCAAATTGAACAGAAACATTAAGGAGTGGTGTTGCAGTGGTGCAAAGACATCACCTAGGTTTAGAAGTTAGGATGCAGAGCGCCGGTGGAGGACGAAGTGCTGGGTTATCACCGCGATCGGTTGGAAGCTTTGGCTCTAGCTCCTCCATGCGAAAAAGGAGGATGAAGATGGACAGAACCTGTTTCTGTGGGGTGAAAACTGTGATCAAGAAATCTGAAATACCAGAAAACCCAAGAAGGTTGTTTCACACTTGTCCGAGATATCGGGTGAGTTTAAATTGGTATGAACCATAGTTTCTTGAACCCCCCTTTCACCATTAATATGAGATTCAATTTTTTCACTTCACATGTGCAGAAAGGCAGCCATTGTAACTACTTTAGTTAGGTTGATGATAATGAATATGAAGTTTTTGAAGTTGTAAATGGTGGGGCAGAAGTAGAGTTTGAAGTTGAAAGTGATTATGAAGATTGGAAAGTGAAACTAGGTTGGAGAATGGGTAGTTTGGAAGCTGAAGTCAGAGTAGTGAAAATGTTATTTTTTTCATGTTTGCCCTAGTAATAATGCTTATATTAGTGATTGGAGCATTTTGTGTCAAATCAGTAGGAAATTGAAAAATTTGTAAGACCAAATTGGTGAAGTTGTTGTTTTGTTGGATCTTGTTAAAAGTATTGGTGAAATGTAATAAATCAGTTTGAACATTTTTGGATATCCATTAACAATCCTGCAACCTGCATATTGAACAATAACTTAACAAATTTTTACACAATTCTAAAAACAAGTGAATAAAAAATAAGTCTAAACATTTTTGTATAAGACAAATTAAGTGTAACCATATCTATTAAAATCAAAGCATTTGTATGTCCATATAAGCATGCTAATATAGTCTTCACAATAATACCAAACCTATTAATGAAGTCTTCATAATATCAAACATAAGTTACCTAATTTTGGTCTATACCAAAATATGAACAAAGTTGTACAAAATACTTCAATATGTCTATAATGCATAAAGATTCTAAAGTAGCAGTCCTTTACAAAATACATAATTCAGCCCTTAATGAACAACACAACTCAAACATCGTTGTCTTTCTTCTTCGGGTGTTTGAATCCAGGAGTTGGTACAAAAGTCATGAAACTAGCAAGTTTCTTCGCAGTAGCAGAATTGGTGCCCTTGATTGTTTCAGCTGAAACTGGAATTGTTGTAGCTGCAGCCGGTTGTGGTGAGGTTGGGATTATTACTTTTCTTTTTTTAACATGAAGCTTTGGATGTCTTGCTCTAATTTTATTCTGTATTTTATCATCATGAAGGATAAAGTCAATTGACTAATCATGTTCACATTATGGAACATTATAATTTATAATAAAAGATAGATTACAAATAAAGTATTATACTTGGCTGAAAACAGATAAATGTTGAAATTCTTCTGTAACTGGAACTCCCTCCGATTGGTCAATGATCATCTCAATTGGTGCATTTGAAGTTGCTGCTGGTGGATTAGTAGGATCTTGAGTAACAGGATCAATTGGGGTTCCATTTGGTGCATGTTCATCATTAGCATCAGCATGGTCAGCAACTACTGCAAGTTGAAGTTGCATAAGCCTTGCTTGTTCAGTAGCTTCCTCTTGTTTCTTCACTTTGAATGTTCTTCTGTTGTGCCAAACTTCACCACAATACAGGCACCGAATTGGGTTATACTTTCTTTTCATCCGTGTCTTTGAACTATCAGGATGCTCATCTTTGTCCTTTCTCCTGTTCATTGTGGGCCTACCTGGCTTGATCTTAACTAGAGGCGGAATCGGTACTGGCGACCCTGTTTTTTCCCATATATCTTGCCCTTTTATTGGATTCACATTGAAGCAATATGTTCTTTTATACGCATCCATCGTTAACCATTCATGGCAATACTCTTCAGGCCTCTTGTCATTCTTGTCTTGAATTGTAGCGATGGCATGCATGCAGGGCATACCTTTGCATAATACGACAAAAGCACAACAACATAAAAATAATCTTTTAGCACAAATTTATAAATCTAAAAGAATTCACTAAAGAAACATAATTTACAAACAGTAAAGAAACATATTTTTATTCATAATATTTTAGGATCTTAAATGCACAATATAAAATTTCAGGATCTTAAATGCACAGAGAGCGACAACATAATATAACAACATAATTTAACAACCTAAATTCAAGAGCTATGGTGAGCATTTATACCTGTCAGCTGCCAGAATCTACATGTGCAGGTGCGACTTCCCAAATCCACCACCATATTCGTTGGCAAGCCTTGCACTTCATACAACACCTCCTTGTCATCACCCGACCATTGAGAAAACCAATTTCTTGACAACTTTGTCATTGCCTCTAACCGGCTTTGTTGAACTGGAGTAAGAATTCCCTGATAGTGCAATAACTTTTGCCTATTCTCAATTATGCTCTTCATGATGATCCTCCTGACTTCTTCAGCTAGTGTCAAGATGGGCTTTTGCGTTGAACAACTCACACGCGTTGTTGCATATTGTGCCCATCTTCGGCTCCTCTCTGAAGTGTGCCTTTGTCCATGCTTCATTTGGCCATTTATCAAGGTATGCCCAAACTGGCTCACTAATCTTTTTTACCTTGCTCGTGTTTCTTTCAAATTCTGACACGGTTCTTGATCTAGCACATTCCCATACCATATCCTTCAATTCCATGCTGCCCTATTGCTTCAAAAAATTCCTCCATAGATTCCAAATACAGAATCTGTGATGAGCATTTGGCATGACTTCTTTCACAGCTGGAATTAGCCCCTGTATAAACATCAAAACTCAAAAAGATAATGAGTTAAAATAGTCCTTAAATGATCATCATTAAATCAATTTAGTCCTTAAAAATATTTTCGAAAATCAAAATAGTCTTCACCTTTTGCATGTCTGAGATAAATGCCCAGCCATGCTGTGTGTCACCGAGGTCATTGTGTAGAAGTTCCAAGAACCAACTCCAATTGTCTTTGTTCTCAACTCCCACAATCACATAAGCAATCACGTAAACGTGATTATTGGCATCCTGCCCACATGCAGTCAAAATCTGTCCCCCATGTAGATTCTTCAAAAATGCCCCATCCAATCTGATCAACGGTCTACACCCGGCCTTAAACCCTTTCTTACAAGCGTCGAGGCACACATAGAATCTCTGAAACTGTGGGGGCTCTCGGGCATCGGAATCACTTCAACCTGAATTGTTGAACCTGGGTTAGTGGTATACAGTTGATAGGCATAATCCTAAATCAGACCATATTGTACAATCTCATCTCCTTCAACAACCTTCCTAGCTTTCCTTAATGCCTAGTGATACATGTACTATTCAGACATATGCTACATTTTCTCATAAACCATTCAAACACCTCTTTGTGCTTCATTGTCGGGTGCTTTCTTAGTTTAGGAACAAGCTTCTTCAAAGTCCACTCCTGAGTAGCAGCCCTATTACTCCTGCTCTTAGGACATGTATGTTTATCCACTAAAGTCTTAATCTGCCAAGACATATCAGACTTCTTCAAAGTACAATACACTACCCAAGGACAATTTTCTCCCCTACAAACAGCCCTAACCCGCACATTATCATTCTTCTTGAAAACAATATTCCTACTCCACTGTATAGTGTAGTCCCAAGTGGCATTCATAAAATCACGCTTTGTCTTGAAGATCATACCTACCTCAAGCTTTAGCTCTCCAAACCTGGCTTTTTTGTTATACGGTGGATAAATCGCACAGTCTTCGTCATCAGAATCCAATGCTTGATTCATATCTTCTGAGTGCCAGGATCCACAATCAGATTCACTGTTAGAATCTACACCTCTTTCTGATTCTGAAAAATTGATAACAAACAGTATTTACAAAGTAACACAACATACCACTATAGAGTTTCATAAATAAAGTTTCATAAATAAAGTTTCATAAATAAAGTTTCTAACACAACACTATAAATAATAATCCTCATAACTAGAGTCATCCGTATCAATTGCCTTTTCAGTGGTCTTGTGAGATGCAGGCCTAGACTTCTCCTTGTTTCCATATTTCTTTGAACCTGAATTCTTACCTGCAACAACCCCACTATCACTATCACTATCACTATCACCAGAACTCTCATATCCATCTCCCAAGATCTTCGGAGGCTTATACAGACTATCTTCGGTACTTTCGTATGAATCATGAGAGTCACTATCCTCTTGAAGTGGAGCTGGGGTAACAACTCTACCACTCCTTGTCACATTGGTTCCCTTCACTGGTTCTTTCTTTTTATCTCCAACAATATGCTTCTTGAAAGGATGAGATCTTGAAGGTTGGTTGTGAGTCTTCAATAGTTGGGACTGAGCTTTTAAGGGTTGGGTAGATGACCTTGATGGCTGAGATGAGGATTTCAGGGGCTGGTTGTGAAGAACAAATTGTGTTTCAGGATGTGATTTGGGCTAAGACATGACCTGTGATTTGGGTTGGAATTTGGGCTGACACATGGACTGTGATTTGGGCTGGGATTTGGGCTATGGTGGTGTATTGTTGGGCGTAAACATGGGCTGTGGTTTGGGTTGGGACAGTGGCTGTGATTTGGGCCTTAAACAGTATCTCTTATTCAACTGGGAAGTATTTGTGGTCTTGGGTTTACAGGTGCTCTGGTTCTCTAATATAACTAACTCATCATCATCCTCACTCATACACTCCACCATGTGTGGCTCTGAGACTCTATACACAAAATAAATATTGATCGAATTGTGATTCCTTCTACAATCCTTCACCATTTTCAACAAATCAGCATCTATTTCTAACTTCCTCAACCCAACTTCAAGCGACATTCTGGGTACTTTCCAGCAACAATCGTCCACCTCTGAATATCCTAACTCCTTATAATATCCCTTTACAAAGAAAACATCTAACATATCCCCTTCAACTCCCGCTAATACCTTTGTATTGTCTGGTTCATAAATTTTTGATCTACCTTCATCATTCTTAAACTTCCCACCATGATGAAAATAAATGTCATTGGATGATTTTCCATCTACAAATTAAAAATAGCAACAATGAATCATGAGAGTGCACTCTGTTTTATTTTTATTTTTAAGTACAATTTATTTATGTTTCATCAACAAAATTCCAATCACTACTTTCATCTAAAATGAACACCGTAAAGAATCAAACCCTGTCTTTTATAAGAACTAAATAAAATAAAAAATTTAATCTATCCACACACATTGTATTCGGTCATATCAAAATAGAGAGTATCCATATTTTTTAAACATACACAATGTCTGAACCATTACAAAACCCTAGCAGCAACTACCCCCATCACAAAAACTCTAACCCAAAATCAATCAACATTCAAAATCATCGAATATGATACCACACATTCATATAAAAAAGAAAAAAGAAGTAGAGAAGAAACTCGCCTTGCAAGAGAACTTACCTCTCACCGGAGACAGCGTCTGCCACCGCAGAAGACTGGTGGCCTTAAGATCGTGACGAGGAGGACCAATCGCAATGCGAACAGCGTCGCTGGTTATTGCTTCCATGGGTGATCAGGGTAGCTTCTTCTTGTCACTCTGTTTCGGTGACTCTTCGTTGGTTTTGGGTGAAAGGGGGGAAAAGTGTAAGTGAAAGTGAAAGGGAGAAGGGGAATGGGAGAGTTACTTCAGTAATAGGGATCCTTGCTATACAGCGTCGTTTTGGATGAACCTAGGTGTCACTTAACGGTCCACGTGTACTGCCGTTAACGGAATCTGTGAACCCATAAACAGAAGGACAAACGTGATCGATGTCAAATCTTTCGAGGATTAATTTGATTAAAAATTTCTTTCGGGGACAAAATTGACGATCGTACAATCTTTCGAAGACCAATTTGAACATTAACCCAACATTTACGAGTTTCTATTTGGTCCTTAAATGACTCAATTATTCTTTCCCCATCAAAAACATTCCCTAGATTTAATATATATATGTAGAGTAATGTTATATAGTCAGTAAATATTATTATTTTTTGTCAGTACTTGGTCAATAAAAATTTACACTTATATTTACAAATATTTTATATACAAAAAATATATAATTTGCATCTATATTTACCAGAATTTGACACATAAATTAATATAATTTCTACCTACATTTTTTAAAATTTACACACATAAATTAAAAAAATTAACTTGTTAAAGATAATGTAGTGTTTAAACTTTAAACTAATCTAAAAATACTACTAAAACTTACTGGTCTAAAATTTTTTTATATATATAATTTTATGAATGCGTGATTCGTTAATCAAATACTACTTGCAATAAAACTGTGCATTCAACCTTCCCCTCCCCTCCGGGGCCTTTTTTGGTACTTAAGGTTAAAGTATATGAATAGTATAAGACGATCTCATTCATATTTGTTAAAATTCAACTTTAGGTGTGGAAGAATGAAGTAGCTAGTAAAGGTGGAAAGTTACACTTTTGATAAGGTTTCATATCTGATCGGCTGATCAGTTGAATCATTGATCGTAATGAATGATACTTTGAAAGATTTAAGCATGTGAGAGGAGGATAATCTTGGAAAAAATAATAAAAATATTTAATAATTAGTCAACATAAATTTGTAGGCGTATAATTTTTACTTTTTCAGATGTGTGAACTTTTCTAATTGGATAATTAATTACAATTTCACCAATAATTTTGATAAATATTTATTGGTGGATCGAGCAAGTAGTGCATATTACACTTATACCAATATCATGGGTTATCACTTATTCGGGAATAATCAACCAATTATAGAGAAGAATAAATTCGTTTCATCTTAATGATATAGAAGAAAGAATAAATTCAATGTCTTGGTTTGATAATCATTTGGTAGCGAAATTGGAAGTAGTAATAAGGTCTGGAAGGTTACGTTTGTTTCTGACAACAGGACAAGATAAAATACTGAGTACAAGATATAAAGAATAGTGAGAACAATGACTTCACCAAGGTCTACACTCATTGTGGCCAAGGTGGGCACACCATAGACGTCTGCTACGCCAAACACGACTACCCATCCTGCCATCCCTGCTACCCAGGATGTCCCTGCCTCTTTGATTGTGTTCTTGTTTCTGTCAACAGCACTACAACAGTAGTGTCTACTATTACATCATCATCATCGCATGCCTTAGTGCATAGAGAGAGGCCTGCACAAGGGGCATCTGTAGAGTCTCTTTTGAGTCTAACTCGAATACAACATAACAACCTCTTAGTTCTCTTAAAATGGGATGAGGCTCATGTTTCAACAGAAATGGATGAAAAGGCTACTCTTCATTCCCAAACTGGGCTCCTTCATTTTTAGCCCAAGTTTGGGTGACACTCATTTTCTTTATTCTAATTACACCTTTTATATCTTAAATTCTTCTTCATATTTAAATTTCAGTGGTACTTGGATATTAGATTCCGGAACCACTGACCATATGAGTTCAAATTTATTTTGCTGTGTTTCATATTCAAAAAGTAAACCTATACTTATTCACATGCCTAATATTTTAAAGTTGTTGCACATTAAAGAGGTATTGTTTAATTTTTTTCTTTTCTAATTCTTTCTAATGTCCACTATTTACCCCAATTCTATTTCAATTTAATTTCTATCTCTAAATTTCATTCTTTCATTGTGAGCTTACTTTTTTCTCAAATTTCTTGTACTATACAAGAATCACTACTAGAAATAAGACTTTTTCAGACGAAATCGAAATAAATTTCGAACAAATTAGAGACAAAATATTTTTTTTTCAAACGAAATTGGGACGAATTTTTTTTGTCCCAAAAAGCCTTGTTGCTAATTTTCATTTTGTCTGAAATTTCGTCCGAAATTTTTTTCAGACAATTTTGTGACAGATTTCAAATAAGCATTTATCTGCTAGATTTCTAAATATTATAATATATTTTGGACGAATTTTAGACAAATTTCAAACAAAAATATATTTTATTTCAGACAAATTTCTAACAAATTTAGTCAAATATAACAAATTTTTTTCGAACAAATTTTAGACAAATCAAATAATTCTTTTCAATTAAATTTCAGAAAAATTTAATTTAAAAGAATTTACGTATTTGAAACAAATTTCATACAAAACAAAAAATTATTTTCGCACAAATTTTCTACAAATTTAATATAATATTTCAAACAATTTTCATACAAAATAATTTGCTATTTAATATATAAATATTTTAGAAAATAAATTTTATTCGATCTGCTTTCTATATTAAGACCATCATAATCATTTTTTCATATTACATCATCGAAATTATAAGCACATAATAAAGTCATGAAAAAGTTGATTACAATAAAAGAGATAAAAAATATTTATTATTAAAATACTTTTGTCCATAAATGTAATCAAATTAAAATAAGAAAAAAATACTTAAACTAAAACAAAGAAAGCCTTTAAAAAGGTCAAATATCATGCATAAAATAAAATGTACTAACTAATTCACCTAAAAATTTCTTAATCTAAATCAGAAAAAACATATACTCCTGACATCAACCACTTATGTTATCATCCTCATCATCACTAGAGCCTGTCCCAAGCTCATCTTCTGCAGGATCAGACAAAGTTGAAGGAAGTGGGACATTCAACTTTTTATACAAAGCATGAATTATTTTTTTAGTAGAACTAATTCTTTTCTGTTGAACCTTTACTTGACGTCCTTGATCTTTTAACTTGTGCTCAGCATCATTCAATTTAACCTTTTGTTTTGACCACTGGAGAATACATAAATCAAAACAAAATGTTAAATTCAAAGACATTGGCAAATGATAGAAAAAGAAAAGTGTTAGTAGAGTTGAAGGAAAACTACTATCATTGTTAATAGGATCAAGAGTTTGTATTGAATCAACAACCATAGAACGAAGGGAAAGAAGCTAAGCTTTTTTCAATATGTCCTGAAAACTAAATTAAGATAAAAAAACATACAAGTATTTAGACTTTACCATACAGTTCTTGCAAGTTAAGGCTATTACATGAAATAATTGCTTAATAGGACCCAGACAATAAATTCAATAAAAATCCATGTATAAAATAGAAAATAATATAGCAAAAAGAATGCTAGCAGCAAAACTAATCAGAAGAAATCCAAATTTCCACCTCAATATCAACACCTAAATATAAATATATATCTAATTTAATCCTAAGGCGTTATGCTCTGTTACCAATTTTCTCAAGGCTCTGTCACATGACACAAAACAAAATAAATGCAATCAAATTAGAGAAGGTTAACTGATTCTAAACCCAAGGCACAGTCACAAATCAAATGTTAAATTTCAGTGCCCACATAAGGAAAATCAAATATTATCCCAAACTACAATACCAGGATGCAGGAAAGAAACCCAATAAAAGCTAACCTCTTCACCAGACACATATAAAACTCAAGACGCTTTGCCTTAACTGCAACCCTTTGCTATCATTGTTTCCATCTTCCAATCAAATTGTGACAATAAAAGAAAGCATCAGTGGTAAGAGTTTTGTATCCTCTTAATTTAAAAGAAATCAAATTGAACTCCTCCCAAGTCCAATCAGTAAAATCTGAAACAAGATAGATAATAATATCATTACAATCCACAAGATCGATTCTGTTACAAGTGAGCCAATCATTTCACTTCATTTGTATCCTCTTAATTTATTTTGTGGCATTACGGATGCGATTCAGAAAGAACTTATTGTATAAATATTGCTCTCATAAAATTTTAGTACCAGAAATAAAATCTCTCACAATGACATATTTATAAAGTTTAACTTTAATGCACTTTCAGGTTAAGCAATTTTAGACATGCATTCTATTAGATAAAGTCACCTAGCAAAAGTAAACTACTTTTTTACATTGATTGTAGAAACCAACAAGCTTAGGATCTTTCAACTTGTATAACTTTTACTACAAAACTTCAATTAGGCTAAAGTTTGGTTTGGAATCTCCTAACTTATCTAGCAACAAGTGTGTCTTAGTTGCAACCCAATTGCTATTCAATTCTAAGAGTTACAAGCATTGAAAGTTGATGCATAACTTGCTAAAAACTAGTTCTTTCCAACTTAAATCATTAACTTTCAAAAATTCACAACTCCCAATCCTTAACTCCTAAAGTTCTGAAGTTTTAGAGAAATAAACCAAGTTAATCAAATTTTAAAACAAAATTGGTTTCGCTCCAAAACTTAGCTCGTAGGAGTCGCAGTACAACAAACAAGTTGCTGCCCTATTTGAACTTTTCTGCTGCAGGATAGATTTATCGACCTAATTTTAAAAATTCCCAATAAATTGTGTATTTAACGAAAAGGCCTCAAATTTTCCAGTCTAGCTCCACATATTCCCAAGTTTAATCCAGATTTTGTCCCATGCAATTTCGATCATCATAGAATTATTTATAGCTTTCTAAAGTTTCTAACTTCGTTTAGAAGTAATACAGAAAATCAGATTTTACCATTCATCTTTGAAAAAATATAACTAATTCTCTAGTTAAAACAAAACCTTCAAAATTAAATATTAATAACTATACTTGTTGTAGTTCACTTAGCTTTTAATCTCATAACATTCCAATCTTTATTAAGCTGCTGGTTCACTTTCAAAGTTGCCATTTAATTTCAAAACTCGAATTTTTCAGCAAGCAATTCAACATCTCAAATTCAATCCTTTAAATATTCTCTAAGCCCAATTCCAATCAATCATCAACTAAATCCATCACCAATACAATAATCATATAACCAGCTCAACAGCAACAAATTCAACATAATCCATCAAAATTTAGAAGTTTCATCAATCACTCATCAACAATTCATATTCCACCCATGATCAATCTATTTCACAAAATCCACAATTTCAATCAATTCACAGCCACAATTCAACATCCACAATTCAACATCTACACAACCAATCAATTACTCACAATAATTGAACCTATTTGCAGTTATTCAATAAACTTTATAAGTCTTCTTAAATTAAAATTGTTTAAAATTTAAACCCCTACCTCAATGTCGCAATCGTATTATTTAACTCAAAAATCTCCTTTATCCCCAATCGTGGCAGCAGCAGCGACAATTCCAACGTAACCGGGACAGAGGCAGCGACACCAACTATGATCACAGCAACAATTTCAATATTTTCGGCAGAACACAGCAGTACTAAAACAAAGATATTGGCTACCGTAATTAGAAAAAGAATATAACAGAGAAATAATGCTAAACAGAACAAGAGTGGAAGCGTTACAAGGTTTTGACCGGGAGAATCGATGTCAGAATGAAAAGGATGGCGCAACAACTTGTCTTCTCTGGTGACAAGCTTCAACTGTGATAATTCCAGTAAACTCAACAGAGTCAAGAACATCAGAAGCAAGTGCATGGTTGTTACAAAGCAAACAAGGTTCAGAGGTGGTGATTATGATAGTTAGGCACGATTAACTCATCATGAATTCCGGCGGCGACCAGGAATTCCAGCGGCGGCAGAGGAAGGGCTCCTCCTCTGTTGCGTCACTTCCTCACATGCGTTGCTTCCTTCCTTTCTGCGGTAGCATCAACGGCGACCTCCTCTCCTTGTTTGGTTCCTCCCAACGATGGTGGCGGCTTCCATCAACGGCAGCGGCAGCAAGGCGCAGCGACTGTGGTAACGAAGATGAGCTCCTCTTCCTCGCGTCGCGTCTGTCTCCCTCAACGTCTCTTCAAAGCAAATCTCTCTCTCCTCCAGCGCCTCAACGACAACGGTGACGGCAGTAAGGATCCAGCCGCGTCGTCCCCTTTTCTCTTCCCCTCTTCTCCCTCGAGCTCCCCCTTTTCCCTTCTCTGTTTCCCTCCTCTGAGTGTTGTGTGCGTGTGTTTAGCGATTTAGGGTAGTAAATTGAGAAATTTGGGATATTAGTGTTTTTATTAGAAATTTTTAGGACTAAGGTAAAATATACACGAGTAATATAATAATTTTATAAAATATTTGAGATAAAATAACAATTCAAAAATTAAATATAATATTATAAAAATTATTTTTAAAATATATAAAATTTTATTTATTAATATATCAATGAATTTAAATAATTATTTTTAATTTAAATTATAAAGTAGATATACTAATAATCATATTTTATAAAATATGGTTTAAATCCTAATATTAATTATCTAAATTAAATCATATAACTTTTTATTATTTTTCCGTCACCATGACTTTAATTTCAATTTATATGAAATAACTAATTATAATAAAAGTTATACAAAAATATTAACTAATTTAAACTTAAAGTATTTATAAAAATCCATTTAATCATTCCTAATAAATTAATCTCTAAGAGCTCAATTTAATAAAATAAACTGTAATTTAATCAAAATACAAATTTTTTAAATTAAATTATATAATATTTCTATTATTGAATTTTAGTTTCAAATTATATGAAATAACCAATTATAAAAATTACATAAGAATTGTAATTAACTTAACTTGAAATATTTAATAAAACTAATCTAATTATTCTTAATTGATCAATTTTTAAAAATAAAGATTTCTTATTAATAAAATAAGTCATAACTTTTTCATAATAAAAATGACTTAAATTAGATTGTACAATTCTTTTTTATTTTTCAATTACTAAAATTATACAAGATATTCCATTATATAAAATTACTTAAGAATATTAATTGGTTTAAAATAAAATTATCTCCGAATCTATTTAATTATTTCTAATAAAATAATTTCTAAAATTAAAAAGTTTAAACTTAATAAGATAAAATCACAATTTATTCATTTTTAAATTTTCAAAAATGCGGGATGTATAGGGGTGAAAAAAGGTCAGGCAGCTTGCCAGGGGCCTATTATAAAATAGGCACAGGCTCAGACTCTTATAAAAGCCTTATTATGTTAATAAGTCAGGCTCACTAATTAGTCTTATAGACCTGTCAGACCTGCTTGGGCTTGTTAATACATAATTACATATATAAATAATTTTTTTATTATTAAAAAAATTATGAGATATTTTAAATTTACTATATTTAATTATAAATAATTTTGTATATTTTACATACTTTAAAATTTAAATTTTTTTATAAATATTAAATATCACATATTAAATATAAATATGTTTATTAAAAAATATTTTTTTAAATAATATTTATATTTTTGTAAAAAAAATTATCAGGCCTTTTAACAGGCTTCAGGCCAGACCAGGCTGAATAACAGGCTAGTCTTAGTACTTTAAAAAAACTATAGCAGGCTGCAGGCCAAGTTCAGGCCAATTGACTACATAATACGCCAGGCCTGTTAAGAACAAAGCCTGGCCTGTTTCTACCCCTAGGGATGTGTAGGGGTGAAAAAAGGCCAGGCGGCCTGTTATAAAATAGACACAGGCTCAGACTCTTATAAAAGCCTTATTTTGTTAATAGGGCAGGGCCAGACTCATTAATTAGCCTTATAGACCTGTCAGGTCTACCTAGACTTGTTAGTACATAATTACATATATAAATAATTTTTTTATTATTAAAAAAATTATGAGATATTTTAAATTTATTATATTTAATTATAAATAATTTTGTATATCTTACATACTTTAAAATTTAAATTTTATTATAAATATTAAATATCATATATTACATTTAAATATGTTTATTAAAAAAATAATATTTTTTAAATAATATTTTTATTTTTATAAAAAAAAATTATCAGACCTTTTAACAGGCTTCAGGTCAGGCCAGGCTGAATAACAGGCTAGGCTTAGTACTTTAAAAAAAATCTATAGCAGGCTACAGGCTAGACTCAGGCCAATTGACTACATAACAGGCCAGGGAACCAAAATAATAGCCCTTATCATAAAAACAGAGAGATAGAGGGAAGAAATAGTTACCTTTTATTATTCGTGGTGAGGGTTGAGCATCAATTGAAGGATAGACAGTGACGATTAAAAACTGATGCACTTTCAAACAGAATTTACAAATGATATTATTTTCATCCCAAATTTGTGCGAAAAAATTTTAGCTACTTGGAAGGGTAAGCTATAGTAAAAGCATTTAAGACAAATTATAGACAAATTTGGGATAGAATTAATATTTTTCAAAATGCGTCCCAAATCCGTCTGAAGTTATTGCACATATTCAGATGGAATACAGATGAATTATAGTTTTTGTCCAAAATGTGATGTTAATCTATTTGAAAAATTTGGCGCTATCCAAAAAAATTTGGCGCCAAAATTTGGGACAAAATTCAGACAAATTTAGGATAGAATATATTATTCCAATGTCTCCACTAAAAGTTGTTCAACATTTGTCTCAAATTTGTCCGAAATGAAAAAGTCATTCAGACGGAATAAATTTCGTTTGACATTTTTGTCCGAAAAAGCTCTATTTCTAGTAGTGAATCAAGCAGCTTGAGAATGATTAGTTTGAGTAGGCTAAGAGAAAAACTTTAGATATTGGACCAAGCTTTTGCCATCAATAATCCATACACAACACATTCAAAAAATTCCATGCATCATATCTTTCTCTCATAACCCCTTCTAACATATGGCATTTTAATTTAGAACATCTTTTTAGACATAGACTTCATTTGTTACAAAAATAATTTTCTATTATTACTTCGGACCAAGATAAAGAAAATTCTCAAATAAAAATTTTTTTTATTATTTTTTAATAGTGTGAGTAGAGCTAGCACAATTTTTGGATTATTACATTTAGATATATGGGAGTCTTTTCGTCAAAACTTAATACATAATCATAAATATTTTTTAACTATTGTTGACAATTTTAGTCGTTTTACTTGGATTATTTTTCTAAAATCAAAGAGTGAGGTCTCACAATATGTTAAAAATTTTGTTACACTTGTTGAAGCTCAATTCAACTCAAAGGTTAAAATTATTCGATAATGGTCCGAAAATTTTTCTCAATAATTTTTACTCTTTCAAAGATATTTTTTATCAAAGAAGTTGTTTGAGACTCCTCAACAAAATTGCAGAGTTAAAGCAAGCATGAACACATTTTAAATGTGGCTCGTGCTTTTATATATTTCAATCTAACTTATCTCTTAAATTTTGGTCATATGCAATTAATCATGCTGTTTATTTAATAAATAGAGTTCCTTCTTCGGCTCTCAATTTTAAAACCCTTTTTTAGACATTATTCCAAAAATATTTTGATTATGATAATCTCAAAATTTTTCGGTGTTTGTGTTGTTTCTACTCTCACTAATTATCATTCCAAATTTGATCCTGGTGCAAATAAAACACATTTTTTTTGTTATCAAAATGGTTATAAAGGATTCATTGTTTATATTTTAGCCAAAAAAAGAGTTATTGTATCTAAAAATATAGTTTTTTTTAACTACAATTTTTCTTAGTCAAACAAAAATACTAAAATTGAAATATAAATATTGATCCACATATCTCTCTTCCACTAATAACCTAAACAACAGCTCTTCCATTTGATCGGCTATTTAGATCATTATACCTACCTATTCCTAATGGACTTCCACCTTTATCCCATGACCCATCCATTCTTCCCACTAACACAAGTTCCAGATCTTTCCCTAATTCCACAAATCAACCTCCACTTTCCGTTTCTCCTAAAACCTTGACCCCCACCCCCACTCCTCGATCTCCCTCTACTTCTCACCCACTTTCTTCTCCAGTTAATTCTCCCATCACTGCAAGCACAACGGACACTTCGTCTCCCTCCTCTAACCCTCATTCTTTTTCTCAATTTTTTTCGACCTTGTGCCACCATCTTCCAACCCCGATATCAACACTTCCCATCCTATTCTACCATGTTGGAGCTAGCACATCCATAAACCCTCTTCTTCACCTTCAGGATTACATCTGCAACTTGACTCTTGCCTTTCTAAGCTCTGCATCCTCACACTGTCAGTATTCAATTTCTGTTGTTATTTTTTTTCTTTTTTTCTCACATTCATAGGAGTTATATATCATTCCTCTATACTTAGCATGAGCCGAAATTGTTTCAGGAAGCCAATCAGGTTTCTCATTGGCATCTTGTCATGAAGGAATAGTTGACTGCGTTGGACTTGAATAGAATGTGGTCTATTATTAATCGTCTCCCAACAATGAAATTCATCAGTTGTAAGTGGGTATATAAGATCAAGATCCACCCAAATGGCTCAGTTGAGCTTATAAAGCTTGGTTAGTCACAAAGGATTTTACACAAATAAAGGGGGTGGATTTTTTAAAGACTTTCTCACTAGTACTAAAACCTGCCACTATCAGAAATTGTATTGGCCGTAGCATCCATCAAAAGGTGGCCAATTTATCATCTAGATGTAAATAATACTTTTTTGCACAGTAATCTTACAAAAGTTGTGTATATAGAACTCCCTCCTGGTCTTCCTTCCATAAATCCAAATCAATGTTGCTACTTGCATAAGTCTCTGTATGGTCTTAAGTAATCAATGGAATGTGGTATGAAAAGCTTTTTCTCCTTTTTCTTTCTCGTGGGTATCAATAGACATTGTTTGACTATAGTTTTTCATTAAATTTTTGGGTAGTGAAATTTGTATTTTGCTTATCTATATTGATGATATTGTTATCATTGGCAATTTCCTCTCTGAAATAACAGAAATAAAGAGAACACTTTATGCTTATTTTAGAATCAAGGATCTCGGTCAATTCAAGTACTTCTTAAGCATTGAAGTGGCACACTCTAGTAAGGAAATTTCTCTTTCTCAGCACAAATATTGTGTTGATCTCTTGAATGATTCTAAACTTCTGGGTGCTAAGCCTGTTGTTGTTCCTATGGAAAGCACCATTAGACTTCATCAAGACAATAGTTTTCCTCAACTAGATCCTTTTGTGTATCGTCGATTGGTTGGTCAGCTTGTTTATCTTACAACTACTCAACCCGACATCATTTACGCTACGCAGCAACTTAGTCAATTCAAGCACACTCCTACACAAGTGCATTACAAAACAACAATCAGAATACTTCATTACTTAAAGATTAATTCGGGACTTGGTCTATTTTTCCCTAAAAGTTCTGCTCTTTGAATTTTTGGGTTCAGTGATTCTGATTAGGCTGGGTGTCTGGACACTCATCTTTCTGTCACTATTTACTGTTTTTTCATCAGGGAATCATTCATTTCTTGGAAAACTAAAAAATAAACTATTGTGGCGCGATCTTTCACGAAAGTCGAGTACCGTGCTCTTGCCAACACTACTTGTGAACTTCTTTGGATTTTGAATTTGTTGACATTTCTTCAAATTTCTTGTAATCGTCCCCCAAATCTATTTTGTGATAACCAAAGCGTTCTCCACATTGCTGCGAATCTTGTTTTAATTTCCATGAACGAACCAATTATTTGGAAGTTGATTGTCATTTTGTTCATCAAAAAGCCCAACCTAGAATCATGAAGTTACTCCTGATTCCCTCCTTTAGGAAATTGGCAAACATATTTACTAAGTCTCTTCCCACTCATTTCTTTCATGTCAATCTCTCCAAGTTGGAGATTTACGACTTATACCATCCTCTTGCTTTCGAGGGCATATTAGACAAACCATTATCTTCAGCCCAACACAACAATACACAAGCTTAACAGTCATAATATTATTTTTTTCCACTTTTATCTTTTATTATCTTTGCACATTCTATAACTAGTGACTCAGCAAAGATTTTTTTCATTAGGTTATTATCGGAATTTTTCTATTAGAATTGATAGACTAACATAGTTTTCAGAGCAGTAAATACACATAATATTTAACTCTTTTTAGCTCTATCAAAAAAAATTTGTTATTACATTTATTCTATTTTAAATGATGAAAAATCTTCTTTTCCCTACTATATTGTAAAACTTTTATGGTCTATATCGTAATCTTCTTTTAATATATGAAAGCTTATTATGTTGGACAAAAAGCCAGCCAAACTATTTTATTTAAAAATGGTAGATTATTATTAATTTATTACTACCTACACACCATAAGAAACAGTGTAATTATCAATGCCATGCATCTACACACTATAAAACGGTGTTCTGATCATAGATCTGTGTCAGGCTTGTGATTTAGGATTGTGGATTGATGTCTCTCTTTCTCTGCTTAAGTCAGGTCCATTCTCTCTTTCCCTCTCTCTTTCTTTTTTCCAATGATTGTTACTTAATTGTCCTGGTCCATTTGCTTGGTTTCAATTTGATTTAGTTCATGAAGTTTTGATGTTTTTAACTAATTAATGTGTGCAAAGGCTCATAATAAGTATTGACCATTTGAAAATTAGTTCAGGATTTAAACTTGAGAGATTTTGACAATGGCAGCCAATGCTTCTAATGGATCAGCAAAGCAACCTCCTCAGCCATCTCCCTTGTGCTTCTCCAAGTTCTTTCAGGTCATCCCTCACATGACATTCTGTTATTCTGATTATTTTTTATTACTTTTGTTTCTTTAGATCCAATTATGTCAATGAATTGGCAATCTACTATTGATGGTCTCTCATAGAGTCCTGTATTTACATATACTCCCCTTCTCTTATAAATGAATCTTTGATTATTGGATCTGGTAAATGTTACTCCTTTGGTTTCAAAATAACTATGAATTTGGATAATGTAACCAAGTAGTACATGAGAAAAATTAAATTTTAGCACATATAGGTCAGTTATACTACTTTCCCATATCGCTATCACGTTAGCAAGGTTTATATCACGTGGAAGATGTGTATGCAAAATCATATTACATCTCATGATTGAGAAGTGAGAACTCATTTATTACCTGGATAATGTTTTTGCCAAGAAACCTTCTTTTTATTCATAGCCATTTCTTTTTCTCCATCTTTACACAAATTATTGGTTCCCTAACTCTTTCTCATTAAAAATAGTCTAATATGAGAATTTTGGTTATTGGAGGAGCTGGATTTATTGGCTTTCACCTAGTTGACAGATTGATGGAAAATGAGAAAATGAGGTTAGTGCAGTTGAGATCTTTATATAATGCTATGCATAGATCTAAAGTGTATTTGTGATTTAACAAGTGCTATATACAACTTTAGTACATCATCTCACCATGTGTTCGTCTAATCAGGTCATAGTCATTGATAACTTCTTCACTGGATCTAAAGACAACCTTAGAAAGTGGAATAGTCATCCTAGATTTGAGTTAATTTGTCACGATATAGTCTTTGCATTTTCTTTCTGTTGCAAGAAGCTTGGTAGTTAGATAAGATATGAAAATAACTTTTCTTTATTTCCTTGTGCTTACTTCTCTTTTACTATTTGTAGATGTCACGGAGCAATTACCGGTGGAGGTTGATCAAATTTACCACCTTGCTTTTCCTACTTCTCCGATTTTCTACAAATACAATCCTATAAAGGTGGAGTTTTTTAGAGTCTCGTCTATTTTTTTACAAAAATCTTTCCATGTGTTACACTGTCAATGGTATATTATTTTATTTATTTAGTAAGTTTTTGTTAAACTATCTAATAGTTGATGGAATAACTTTGCAGACCATAAAAACAAATGTGATTGGAACACTGAACATGCTCGGCGGGCTGGCTAAGTGAGTGGGAAAGGTTAGGGATCTATGTTTATTATTTATTTTATAATCTAAACTTCTTGTGAAAATTGTTTTTGCTAATTTGTAATTTTGTTCAACAGGATTTTACTTACATCCACTTCAGAGGTATATGGAGATCCTTTTGTGCATCCACAACCAGAAACCTATTGAGGAAATGTTAACTCTATTGGTATATATTTTTCAGTGGACATAAATACATATATATTCCAAATCTTGTTGAGGGTCATATTCTAAGCGTAAAATATGTGCATGCAGGAGTTCGAAGTTGTTACGATGAAAGCTAGCGAGTTGCAGAAACTTTGATGTTTCATTATTATATGCAGAAACTTTTGCTCTGTCAGTGTCTCCTGAACTCACTAACTCGTGTATTTTAGTTTCGTTATTCCCATGTGGGAGCCTTCTGCATTTTATTCAATTAGCCCTTTCTACATCTCGCTTTGTCGGATCTGTTGGATAGGACAACATCCAATTCTCCAATTGCATCATTTTATTTTTTGTAGATTTCATTTGTTGGTAAATTGAAAAGAATGATTCTTTACTGTCTTGTCTATATTTAGTTAGAAGTTGAGTGTGTTTGATTTTTTTTGAATAATTGTATTTTGTAGCGGGCCCTCATGACATTACTTGATCCAACACTTAGCTTGGACAATTTGATTTACATTGGATATAGTGGTAATCCTGCTATAGCTTTACAAATTACTCATAGAAGATCAGCAGATTGCAAGAAGCAAACAACAGAAAGAAATGTGTTCCAATGCTATGTTCTTGGTTCTAAAATGTAGGGAAATCTGCTTTGCTAAATTCATTCTTGGAAATGTGTGATTTTGTACCGATCATCTTAGTCTAATTCCCCAATTATATGCCGCTTCCTTATATTCTAAATTTGAGTCTATAACCAAGTAAAATTTAATATGCTTATACTGTTTATTGCTAATTTGCTTCAAATCAACAACTTCATATATTGATTGTGCAAGCCTTTCTGAGATAGTTATACTCCTACAACAATTGAGTAGTATGCAACAAATGTAGTTGAACTAATCGGGGTGAGTATTATGATGAGAAAATGTGATAATCAGTTAAGTGATTTTGATAATATAATATTGCATTTCTCTTATGTTTTTTCCTGAATCTAATTCACTCTTGGTGATAAATACATACAAACTCCTGTAGATCTTATTTTTAACCCTAATATTTATCATATAGGGAACTAGAAAAACTCTTATATTGCACGAGATACCAGAGGATGGCGTATCAAAGTTTTTGTCAAATCAGAATTTTTTGGTTGCATGTGATATAGCTCTTTTTGTGTATGACAGGTGCGGTGCAAAATTTTCATGGCTTAATGCTTTTGCTGCCTCATAGTTATAGGACTGCTGGTTTACATTATTGACACTACAACACTTCTGACAGATAGCGACAGCAGTTTTCCAGTGGTTGTAGAAATCTGCCACTGGATGAAATATAGCGGCGGTTGATGCAGCGGCTAGTTGTGGGGTTATTATTCGTTTAAAATTTAACGGCGGTTATGGTCAACCGCTGCTAAATGTAACAAAATGCATGAGATAGTTGCTGACTCAGAATTTACTTTTAGTGGCGCTTTCATTCCAACCGCCGCCAAATTTGTTTAATTCCTCACTCTCATATTTAGATTTAGTCTCTTTTTAAAAACCAACAGAGTATAAACTACTTTAGTTCTCACCAGTTTCATTAATGTTGTGACAGAAAAATACTATCTTTCGCAAATATAGAATTTTTTTACTGGTAAATAAATTGAGTTTGCCCGTATTTTAATTTTCGATATATTCTAATACGTTAATTTTGAGCAATATGTTTCAGTCATTGTTACCTAAACTGTAACACTATTTTTGGATTTGTTTTGCGTAAAAAAAATTAATCACTTTAAAAATATATATTTTTTTAATCATGTGAACAAAATTACAAATTAGATTTTCTCATTTACTATAAGATCTTATAAGTTTGCATTCAAGCATAAATGTAAAAGAAATATGTAAGAAATGTATCGATTAATGTTAATTTTAGTCGAGCATAAATTAAACTAAGGCTTTCCAAAAATATACCTTATTCAACCTGAATAATGAAATTCTTAAAGTAGTCATAGATGTAATATTGCGATCAAAACCATTAAACTAACGGGAATCAATCTAAGTCTTAAAATACAAGGTCAAAATTTCTCTTCAACATCGTATTTACCAGTTTTTTTATCAAATCGAAGCCCCTATTTGTAACATGTACATAATCTTGTCTTTATTAGTCATCCAAAGTTTCTTTGTCTTCTTCTGAGACCTTATTGAGATCAGACTGCATGGAAATGTCAATTCCAATGGAGAAGATTTTATCTAAATTTTTTTCTAAATCAATCTCTGTTCCATTTAGACTATCATTAACTACTTTACCTGAATATTCAGGTAACACTAAAAATATCAACATCCATACAACAATATAAGGCTACCCAGAAGAAATCGTGAACTCCAAATTCGTCAGATATTAATTTAGAGAAAACATGGTACGTTAATATCATAAGAAACTTTTAAAACAAAACAAAATAAACAATAATTACCATCTCCCTTATTAGTACTTTGAGCATATCTCTTAGAAAGAAGATCTGTAATTTGTAATTCTATATACTTCATTTTCCCCTGTGATGCAATATCCAACTCAACAACATGGTTGTTTTTGAAGAGCGTCTACATAATAAAAGATATAGTTCATGATATTTTTTGCAAAATATACTATTTATTTACAATGAATTTTCTATATTAGAAATCTGTTTTTTACTTTCAATTCAGCAAGTATGTCTTCAGAGCTCTTTCCAAATACATGTGTAACAAAAATATAACCAAACCTCTTTTCGTACATTGATCTCTATTTATGAAGTTTCTACAAATTTGAATGTTAACATAACAGATATTATTGCAACAAATTTAGTTCTCGTATATAAACTTAACATATACATTATTCAATTAATTAATAAGTATATGCCTAAGGAATGAACCTGAAGGGTATAATTGTTTTTCATTTCTAATTATTCCTTGAAACAAGAGTGTCATGGTATAGCTTCCAACCAACACCTAACATTCACTTTACGAAATCATATGTCTCTAGCAACAGCAATTGCATGTTCCAACGAAGAGAATGGAAAGGCTACAACCATTTCTTTAGTGATGTTGTGCTTGCACAGCATGATGAAAACTCCTCCATTTAATTTTCCCTTGTTACTCCATCATTTTAAAATAACTAATATTTATTAGTCATAACAATATTAAAATTGTTAATGATTATTAGATATGTTATCTTTCAATAAAACTGGCATTAAGAACAACAACAATAACGATATAGATACTTTATTGTGGATTAACTTTATATAAAATTTTTTTTGGAAGAAATGGGAAAAAGCTTTAATTCATTAAAGTTGTCAATCCAGTAAACACTTAATTGAAATACAAAAATATAGATCGTAATGTAACCAGCCAACTACATACAAAAAGTAAGTGTATTAAACTTATTAAACACACAAATCTCCTTTAAAAGTTATTTTAACATTTCTCTTGTTTTCATTCTACAACATCATCAATATTTTCAGAAACATTGTCCGTAGAGTCTTCTGTATCATCATCCCTTGTCAAATGTAAATATCCAATGTCCTCTGCCGTTGAATTGTTCAACCATGGCTATGGAGAAAAATCAATTTCAGCTTCTCTATTCTCTTCTCCAATGTCATACAAGTCTCATGACTTCACATGAACCACTACACTCCATTCTTTATCTACTTCATTGTCCACATAGTATACGAGATGAACCTCTGATGCCAATATGTATGATTCATGGTCTTCTTGATCACCAGTATATATCAAACGAGAGAAGTTAACACTAGTAAGACCCAAATGATCTTGTTTGATTCCTCTAGTAGTAGTTGTATCCATCCAAACACACCTGAACAAACAATTGAGAACCGACAGCTGTAACTCAATTCAACTATATCTACAATTATGTTTACAATTTTGCCAAACTCCTGTCTTTCAAACTATAAATACACACAGGTATTACATAGGTAATGAGAGGAGACTAAAAGATTAGACTAGTCTCTCCAAAAGAGTAAGAACTTGCCAGATTGACTTGGTTATCAAAAAAACCCACTGAGATATAATAAAGAGAAGTAAATAGGTGAGAACCTGATAATTTTCACTTAGAAAAATGGTGCATACACATGCTAGATGCGTACGCACTGAATTTGCTACTACTGTTATTTCTGCAGAACCACATTTTAATCTCCAAACTTCAAAAGATCATAAGTTTCTCTAGAAAAATCATTTTGTCTTCGTTATTTAAAGACAATAAACTAGACATTCTAATTTTATGACAAAACAAATTCCACCAATTTTTAAGTTTTGATGGCCAAGTTTTGGCCCGTCGAATCTAGCTAAAAATCTATCAGAGTGTAGAATTTTCTGCAGCACCAGGATGACTCCACGCTAAGCCGATTCTTGCAATCGCTTTCCATCAAAACTCAACCAACATTCAAGACCAAACCATAATCATTCATCTTACCCCCTAGTTCTATCTATCTCTTCACTCAACAACTCACCAAATATCAAATTGCTATCTTAATCATCATACAATTGTTAATCAAACCTAAAATCACAAGTTGTTATAATCATCACATGTCCACTCCCAAAAATTTTAACCTATCATCATCATCAATCTCATTCTCAATAATTTAGATAATTACAAATATCAACATGATAGCATGCCAGAGGATAACTAAACATTAAAAGCCTCCAACCATTACCACTCAAATGCATCATTCAAAACAAGGCATTTCACTAAACCATCATCAACAACAATTTATCAATATCCTCATGTCAAATAGCTTAAAGTTTTACAAAATATTATATAATAGTTATTTGAAAATATAACCCACACCACAAATGCAGTGATCCCAAGCCTCTTGTGTAAATTCTGAAAAATTAATGAATAATTAAATAATAAATTAATTATTATTTAAAGAAATTAGAAAATTAAATTTTATAGTTTAGAGAAGTAAAAATATTTAAAATACGAATTTAGCCACTAATTTTAAAGATTTTGGCATAAAATCGGACTAATAGACCAAACCAGTTGGACCGGAGCCAAACCGTGACCAAGGCCCAACATATAAAACACATAACTCAGCCATTTCCTCCCCCAAATCATAAAGGACACGCTGAAACTTTGGGGTGAGGGGAGAAAGCAAAAACCTAAGCCCTAGCTCAACTTCAATTCCATATATCTTCCAATCCGGAGCTCCGATCGCCGCACCGTTTGGGGCCACGTGACTACTGTGTCAAGCTCTTCGAATCCATTGCAACAAAGTGGTAAGAAAGTTTTATTTTCTAACACAGCCTTCTTCTCTTTAGTTTTAAAATTTTGGAGTTTTGGTATTGAGGAATTGATTGATTTTGATGGTTTAGGTGAACTCTAGCAGCGAGTAATCACTGGGGTTCATCCAAAACATTTATGGGTACGGTAAGAAACTATTAAACTTTTGTGAATTATTGGATTAGTGAGTCCTATATTAATTATAGTGATATTGTATGGATTAGATTGAGTTTCATGTTGATTTGGTGGTTTGGAACAAAATTCTGGTGGTTGAGCTTGCAGAGTTGGTAATCAGAGACTTGGAGCTTATAGAGAAGAGGATTTTGAGGTATTCTACCCTTAGGGAGGAATCGATAAAGGTATAATTTTGGTTTCTCATAGTTAATGTATATGTTATGTGAAAACTTAGGCTGGTTGACCATAGGATAAGTTGAACTATATGAATTGTTGAGGATTAGTGATGAGTGATGGAAATTATTGAATGAATTTGTATGTTGACATGTTATGTATGAATGGGAAGTGTGTGTGAATGTGATAAGGGATATGTGGTGCTATTTTGGGTTGTGAAATAATGGATTTTGAATTGAGGATTTTGGAAAAATTAAGGTTTAGTGTTTTTGGATAAAAACTTATTTCTAACAAACTTCAGCAGGCCATAACTTGGTTTCCAGACCCTCAAATTTTTTTAAACTTATCTTAAATAAAAACAAGGTTTGTGAAGTTTACAACGTTCGAAGAACAGACTAAAAATATTTTTTTATGAAAAAGTTATGCTCGTTTGAAGTTGGGGGTGTATAACTGATTTCTACATACTTAACAGATTTTCTGAAAAATCTAAGGCATGCGTATGCGATAATACTCTCTGTCCAACATGCTCGCATACGCATGAGGTGGACGCATACGCGACTATGTCAATTTTCCAATCATGCGTACGCGAGAACGTGTATGCGTATGCGAAAGTGCCTTATTTACACTCATGTGTACGCGACTGAGGGCTTGTGTACACAAGGATCCCTTTTCTGTTCCACGAGCTCACATACGCAGATGGTGTTCGTGTACGTGAGTTTGCCATTTTAACACTCATGTGTACGCGAGAATGGACATGCGCACGCATGACCCCTGTTTTGATGAAAAGTATAGTTTTTTAATTTTCAACCACTCCTCTAACTTTCCAAACCTCTTTAACACCTGTTTAATATCCGTTAGCAAGTTTTTAAACTTTATAACAATGCTGAATATGTTAAATGAGTTAACAGGATATTGAGAAGGATTCGTGAAGTGATAACTAAGTAATGAGGTGTTGGTAATGCTGAGTAAGAAGTGATTGATAAAGATGATGATGATGATAATAATAATAATAATAATGAATTGTAATTGAATGAGATATGAATTGATGGCGATAATGACATTGATAAATGATGAATTAAAATCTATTTGACATGAGCATTTGAAATTATCTGAGATACACATTTTCTTAGTAGACGCAGTAGCTTGCCACCACTTGCTCCAAGTTAAGATTTGATACTCTGTTGACCCTCTGTCACAAGATGTGACCGAACACTTTAACTCCTCAGATTCTTCCATGGGCATGGATATATATATATATATATATATATATTTGAGCTTGTGATTTTTCTCATGGATATTTTTTGAGCTTGGGGATGCGTGCACAGAGGGACTGTCTAAGGTTATTTACTGGACATGTCGGATTTGGCTATATAACCGACAGATGAGACTCATCAGCCATAGGACAAACATACATTATATGCATTTGTATGTTTTGCTTGAGTGTGCATTGTTTTGGTTTGTCTAACTGCTTAACCATAATTACTGCTACTTGCTTACTTGCTTTATCTGGACCCTATCTATGTTTTCTTTATTTGACTTGTATGTAACTATGTATATGTTTTCTGAGAGACCCTCTCCTAGAAGAGGCGTGATGAGGGTTGTTCAACCCGGTGGTTAGGAGGTTTGGAGGAGACAGAATGTGTAGAGTTAGATTAGAGCTAGAATAATCCCTTAGATAGATTACCAAGATTTATGGTTTAGAATAAATTTTAAGTTTGAATCTGAGTGTTGGGGTTCTAGGAATGCCTCTGGCTTTCACAGGACCTTATATATTATCTATGTGGGTACCTTAACCATGTTGAGAACCCCTGGTTCTCATTCCATACATATTTTTTTTTGTTTTTCAGATGCAGGTCGAGATGCACCTCGCTGAGCATTCTAGAGATCCTTTAGAAGCAAAGAACTATGTTTTTGGTTTTTTTTTCTTTTTGAGTTCAGATTGTATATACGTAGTTATATTATCTTCTGTATATAACTTGTATGTTTATCTCTCTTAGAGGTTGACTTGGAGAAATAGGTTTTGTATTTTGTCTTTTGGGAGATTGTGGATCATATGTATGTATGTGTATATATATGTACTCTGGCCAGCCTTTGCTTCGCAGGTCGAGTTTGGAACTTGATAATTGTATCTTTGGAACTCTGATCCTTATATGTATTATACTCTTTTTCTTTCGATCTTTTTATCCTTATACACTTATCCGGACAAGTATGATGCAATTTCTGTTACGCTTTTGTTTAGCTTCATCTTCAAGGTTCCTAGTTATAATTTCTTTCAACTATATTTATATACGTCTTTTTATTAGAGATAGTAATACTTCGCCACCTCTACTTTACGATTTAAAAGTGAAGCTCTGTGTGGTAGGGTGTTACATCTTGAGCTTCCCTCCAGCTAATTCAAGCCTTAACAAACTCTATTCAACCAATTTCATTCAATTTTCAATTTAAGGTTTTATACAAATTGGGGTAAAATGCAAAAAAATTATTTCTTTACCTTATACTGCATGAACTTGGGATAAAACCCTCTAGAATTCGAGTTAGAGCTTTCCCTAAGGAGTCAAAATCATACATTTCAACCCTTCACATCCCAAAATGCAAAAACAATAAAAATAGAGTAGTTTTATTGCGATTACTCACCACAAAAATTGTACAAAAACGAAGAGGGAGGCAAAAGGATCGCGTAACAATAAACAGGTCATTAATCGGAGCTTTAGTTTACGACAAAAGTGGATTTAAAGATGATGATAAATAGTGACACTTGGGTTTCTATTTTCTCTAATTCTCTCGTGTTTCCTTCTCTGAGAGAAGAGGAAATGAATATATTGGAAATGATGGAGAGAGAGTCACATGTTTTGTTAGATGGGTAAAGGACATTTTTGTCTTTTTACCCATTAGCTCTTCTTAGGATCCAAATTTTAAAGATATCTGATTTAATTTGTGTCTGAAATAATTTTTTGGTCACTTTTACCTCCTTACTTTTCTTATAGGCGGTGCCAGACTAACATAAGCATGTACAGTTAATTATGACACCGGTACATGTGTTTTCAAAAATAATTACACTTTCTCGCTCCAAATAATTTTTTGAGTTCAAACCTTATTTGCAAATCTTCAAATGGAGAAGTTTGACTTTTTAATCTGAACTGAACGGTTTAAACCCTTTTAAATCAAATTTAGATAAGACAATTTACAAATAAATTTCTCAAATCTTATGGTTGGTGACTGAGGTGGATGAAGCCCTCAAGGTGAAGGTACAGAGGTTGGTGACGAAGAATGACCCCAACCCGTAAATATGATTCTTGTATGATTCGGATGTGATCTAGCGCTACAATGCATCAAGATTGACGACGGAAAAAGAGAAGTTGTTGCCGTCCTCCCCACTCTATTGAGATTGTTGGGTCATGGCTTCCAAATTTTACAAGTATAATTCCTACCACATGATAAGCAAATGTGATTTGGACGACAATTAATTGAAAACGATTATAAGTTATGAAATAAATTATGATGTTTACTCACATAATAATCTGCAGATTGCTAATTGGTTCCTTCAGCATGTGAGTATACTTGAAGACCTCCGTCATTGTTTCCTCAAATCCAACAACTTAGTCTACACATATTAAAACAAAAGGTTAAGTCAAGTGACAATTAATTTAAAAATCAAAGATAAAATGAAGTTATTATATTAATACAAGTTAGATGCTCTGTTGTCCATGTTGTTGCTCGTCAATGCTTGAACCCCTCTTCATTCTCCCAATAGACATAGAGGGCCTTCTTAATGTCCTATTGGAGCTATTGAATTAGGTGGTCCCATTTCTCACATACGTCCTCAAGCATCTGCTAAAGCTACCTAGCCATGCAGTGGTCCAAAATCTTCTTGATCATGGAGTCAATCCATTAGACCAAATTCAAATAATGCTCATGCAGTCAATCCATCAGACCAAATCATCATCCTAATGACCTACTATAATGGGACTTCTAGCTAGGATCTATGAGAGAATTCCAGCACTGTGGTGCCTATCATGGAAGGTGGCATCGATGTAGTGGTTTACTGAATGGGTGGAAGTGCTAGAGGAGTCCACTTTAGTGAATCAACAGGACAACTTCCTAAAAGAATAATTGGAACAACAGTATGGCCCATAAAATTGGGATTAGAGACCATAATAAAGGGTTGACCTTGTGTACTCTATGCCTGTGAGATTCTAAGCGTTGCCGAGGTAGAGGATGATGACTGAGAAGTCCTATGGGTGGCACTCACCTTTCTTAAACATTAAGATATTGTGTGGATTCATAGACATGATGCAATATATTTATTATGAAATAAAATATATAAATTTACTAACTTCTTTTTTTAAGTAATTGATACACTTAGAGATAAATTTAATATTACAATATGATTTTAGGAATTTAAAATTTTTTTAAATAAATTAAATTAAAATTTAATTTTTTCTTGTTAAATTTTTAAATTTTTTTACTACTACTTTCTTAGCTAAAAAATAATAGTTTTTAGATTTTAGTTCATTTTTCTATGAACAATTTTGTATTTTCTAATAAAATTTAAATAATTAAATATTAATCATCCTAATAAAAATATGTTTTAATTTACTTTCTTTAATTTCTTACCAAAGATATATTTCTCAACAATTTTTTTTTAGATTTATAATTAATTCATTCAATGTACTAGCTTTTTTTGTTTTTAATTTTATCATTCAATTATATTTAGAGCTGATTATCTTTCACTATGAACCAATCACAGTGATAATAATAAATAAAGAGAAGAGGACCACATGGGCTTAATTGAGAAAGAAAAAGTGTTTTGGCCTTTAAGGTATTTTATTATTGTCAATACCTAGAATTCAACCAATAACCCAATTTATTACTTTTATTTAGAAATTTTGACAGAATTTTTTGTATAATTAGAAACTTGCACTAAATGCAATTCATTTTTTTACAAATCAAACATGTTTTTTAAATAATTTTAACAAAAATTTAATAGAGTTTTTCTTTAATTCAAAGATCTCCACAAAAAAAATTATAAATTTTCACATATGAAATACTTGCAAACATAAATTAAAATAAAAACACATTCTAGGAACATTAAATTCCTAACTATTTTAGTGCGCATTCCCTTATTATTTTACAAATTTTCAACAAATAAGGGTTTCGAAAAAACGTTACTAGGCAACCTTTTCCCACTTTTATTCTAAGACTCTATCATAGTAAAAGTAAGTCTAACATTAAACTTATAAAATAATTCATTATTCAGAGATAGAGAACCAATCAAAATACTATACGAACAACCCATGAAATATAACTGTGAAAATTATAAAAGAAGCAAACTTCAATATACCTAAAAAAATAACACAGTCCTAATAAAAAAGATAACTTATTAAATTCACTTGGTGAAACTAATTCAAAGAGTTATTTAACTTAACTAATCTAACGAACCTAATTGATAAAAATATATTAATTTAAACTACAAAACCTAATTCACCTAAAATAATCTAATAAAAAAACAAAGTTAACCCTAACAACCTAAATTGATTAAATTAACCTTAATAAATCTAAATTAAAACAGAAATTTTAAACAAAATTTTTAAAAGATTACAAATTTCAAAATTTAAACTTCAATTTAAAACCAAAATACCCTAACCAGTAAATTAAGAAAATAGAATAGAATTTAAACACAATTTAAAACAAAAATTTTCAAAAAAAATGGTTAAGTACGATTTTGGTCCTTAAGGTATAGGCCGAAAATTATTTTCGTTCCTAACCTTTTTTGCATATAAAATTATCTCTAAGGTTTAAAACCAAGTTTTAAAATCGTCCTTTTTCCTTAAATATTAAAATTTTGAACCAAATTATCCATAACAAAAAAATTATAAAATAAAAATAAAAGAAAAAATAAGAGAAAGAGAGTGTTTCTGCTCCTACAAAGGGGGAAGGGAAGCAGAAGAAGGGGGAAGGGAAGAAGAAGTTGTCCACGATCCACCTCTGCCTCTACTTCCTCGCCACCTCTGTACAATTTTGGACCCTACGGTAAGGACGATTTTAAAACCAAGTCAAACCTTTGGAATGATTTTGTATACAAAAAAAAATTCGGGACGAAAAATTTTTTAGCCTATACCTTGAGTCCAAAATCGTACTGACGTTAGGATTTTTGCTAGTAAAGAATTTTATAAGAATAGTCGCGTTGTAGATATAGATTAAACCAACAGAAATCCCTTCGTGCAAACGTTTTGGTTGTCACAAGTAACAAACCCCTTTAAAATTGATAACCGAGTATTTAAACCTCGGGTCGTCTTCTCAAGGAATTGCAGGGAGGTATGTTCTTATTATTGGTTATGAAGATTGTAAATCGGGGTTTTGAAGTTTGGGCAATGGGCACAGGTATATTTATATGACAAGTAAAATAAATTAACAATAATAAAATCTCTTGGCAAGGTAGAAGAACTGGAAGTCCTATCCTAGTTATCCTTATCAATTGTGATGAGAATTGGATTTTTCTCCCACTTTGTTAACCTCTAACTATGAAGGTAAGTTAAGTGAATGAATTAATTCGAATCCTCAAGTCCCAGTCTTTCCTTGGGAAAAGATGGAGTTATTGGATCTCGAATTAATTCTTGAAGAATTCCAATTTTCAATCAACAATGAGTTTGATCACTCAAGAGTCACCAACTAATCAACCAAAGTCAAAAGGGAAGAAATCCTATTTGAATGAAAATAATTTGGATAAATCGAGAACATTAATAAATTAAAGAAAGCAATCATAAGTCTGAAATACCTCAAGATATATTAAATAGAAAATCAAATGTAACATGGAAAAGTTCATAAATTAAATTGGAAAAATAAATAAAGGAAAATATTGAACCTGTGATTGAGAAGCAATCCTAAAACTAAGAGAAATCCTAAATACTAATCCTAAGAGAGAGGAGAGAACCTCTCTCTCTAAAAACTACATCTAAGACCTAAAATTATGAATTATGAGAGCATGATGAGTCTCTGCAAGTTTCCTGACTTTAATCTGTGTTTCTGGGCCGAAAACTGGGTTGAAATGCGGCCCAAAATTTCTGCCAGTGACTTTTATAATTCTGCAGATCGCGCATGTCACGCAATCGCGTCATCCATGCGGACGCGTCATTTGCGTTTTTCCCTGCCACGCGTTCGCGTCGTTCATGCTTCCGCGTCATTTGTGCTTTTCCAATCCGCGCGGTTGCGTGAGCCATGCGACCGCGTCACTGCGGATTCCTTTCTTCCGCGCGGTCGTGTCGCTGACGCATAGCGTCACTTCTCGCTGGTCATCTCCTCAATTTCTTGTGTTCCTTCCATTTTTGCAAGCTTCCTTCCCAATCTCTCACTCATTCATGCCCTATAAAGCCTGAAACACTTAACACACAGATCAAGGCATCGAATGGTAATAAGAGAGGATTAAGATTAGCTAAATTAAGACCAAAGAAGCATGTTTTCAATCATGTAATAATTTTAGGAAGGAAATATAAATGCATGCTAATTATATGAATAAGTGGGTAAAGACCATGATAAAACCACACAATTAAACACATTGTAAACCATAAAATAGTGGTTTATCAACCTCCCCACACTTAAACATTAGCATGTCCTCATGCTAAACTCAAGGAGACCAAATAAATGAGTAGGGAAAAGCAAGACTCATGCAATGCAACCTATGAATGTGAATGCAACTACATGCTAAAATGATTCTACCTACTTGGTGAAAAAGTAAATAAATCTTTCAAGAATAAATATGAACTGGATTTCACTAATTCAAATCACAAAATACAATATAAATAACTTGCAAGAAGAAGATAGCTCATAAAAGCAGGGAACATAGAATTAAGCACTGAACCCTTACTAGTAGTGTATATCATTCTAACTCTCAAGTGTCTAGGGTCAATTCTCTCAATTCTCTAATAATCTTGCTTTCTATAGTTTGCTCTTCTTCTAACAATCAACAAAAATTTAATGCACCAATACACAAATCAAGATGTCTTTTAAGGGTTGTAATGGGGTTAGGGTCAAGGTAGGATTGTATTTGGCCAAGTGGACTAAAATCTGAATCCTTAATTAACATAAACTTTCCACCTAACTCAAGACAATCCATTTAATTAAAATAAAAAAAATCTAACTTTCCATCAACTGTGTTTACTACATATTTATTCATTCCAAGTTTTGAGTATAGCTCATATGCATTGATTTCACTTATTTATTTTGGAGCATTTTGTCCCCTTTTTTAATCTCTTTTTTTTCACTTCTTTTTATTGTATTTTTTTCTTTTCTTTTATTTTTCTCAATGCATATGATTAAATTATTGAATGCATGAACATGTCCTAAACATTTCTTTTACATTTTCATAAAGATATACAACACCCAATTCTCAAACCAAATGTTTCGAAACCCACTTTTTCACACTTAAATCATAAGCATTCTCATTAGTCTAAGCTAACCAAGGATTCAAATTAAGGACATTATTGTTTTCCGCTTAGAGTTAATGATGTGCTAAAATAAAGAACAAAGGGGTAAAATAGGCTCAAATTGGTTTGCAAAGGATAATGAAAGGTTAAGGCCATATGGGTATGTAAGCTCAGTGAAACAAAGGTCTCAATCATATAAGTACATGCATACATTAAACCATGGAAATATAGAATTAAGCAAGACAAAGATCACAATTTTAGAGAGAACAACACACTAAAATAAAAAATTTTGGTTGATAAAATGCAACCAATCAAATAGGCTCAAAATCTCACTAGTTTTATGTGTTTGAGCTCTAACCCATGTTCCAAAATAATATTTCTTCAAACAAGTGTAACATTAAATTTTATTCAAATTAGTGAAATGCTTTAAAAAGGTTTCTTGAAAAAGAAAATATTTCTTCAACCAAGTGGTAAAATATGCACAAAATCAAATAAATATGCAAATGCAACAACTAGCTACAAAGGAAATTTAAACATTGGTGTTGAGACAAGAAAGTACTAACCCATGGAGATCGGTATCGACCTCCCCACACTTAAAGATTGCACGGTCCTCGGTGCATGTTAAGATGTACAAGTGGATGGGCTGCTCCAACTGATGCCTTTCTCCAAAGATTGTGCAGGTGGACTTGTTTGTCTTCCCATTAAGAAGCGTTTCCTCTCCCTTCGTGGTGGCCATCCTAAAAGAAGAGGGAAAAGAAGAAAAGTAACCCAAAAATAAAAATAGAAAATAAATAAAATATGCGTGTTAATGCCAGATAATAAGGGTCCCAATTACATGGTAGCTACAACATGCAAGTGAGAAAACAGTAGAAGTACATGGCAAAGCAAGAGTGCAAAAGTTTGCAACAATGGGAAAGAGAGTGCAAGATAATATAAATTCATGTCAATGCAAAATTAATACAAATATCATAAAAGATTAGCATTGACTTAAATAATATTACCCAACAGTGTAAAACAAGTCACTGAGTACCAAAATAATACCAGAAAAGACATAACAGTTGAATATGAACAAGTAACACCAATGGAAAAATAATAAATTTAGAAAAGAAAATAAAAAAATGTACAAAATTAAAATGCAATGGAAGAAAGTATGCAAATAAATTAAATAAAATAGAATGGAGGTGAAAAAGATGAGAAGTCAAAGAAAATAAGAAAGGAAGGAGAAAGAAATAAGAAAAGATAAGAAAAATAAGGATTTGAAGAGGAAAAGATAAGATATTTGGCAAATTAGGATAAGCTATGCGACGCAAGCGACGCCATCGCATGGGGTACGCGGTCGCGTGACTTGCACTTTTACGGATTGACGCGGTCGCGCCGGTCACGCGGTCGCGTGACACAGTTTATGCTACTGGCGCAAGGGCAGCCTCGCGCTCGCACAACTCTCTGTTCGAATTCGTATTTTTGCCAAATTTGGGGTGACGCGATCGCGTGGGGCATGCGATCGCGTGAGTGGGCTTCAGAAAGGAATGACGCGGACGCATCGGCGACACGGTCGCGAGATAGAGATTGTGTGTCCAGCACCACTCTCGCACAATAATTTGTTGTGCACCCTTTTTACGTCGAAAATCAGGGCACGCGGTCGCGTGGGAGGCCATTATTCCCATGTGACGCGGACGCGTCAGCGACGCGGCCGTGTGGGACGATTTGTGCCATTGGCACGCCTCTAGCCGTGCTCTCACGTGACTCTCTATTTGTTTTTATTTTCTCCCCTCTCCTTGCTATGCGGACGCGTCGCTGATGCCGTCGCGTCGCGTGGCATTTTTTTTTGTAAAATGCAGAATGCAATGCTTAATGTGAATGCTATGCATGATTCCAGGTTCAATAAAATAAAATAAAATTCAAAAACAAACAAAACTAAATAAAATTAAAATTGAAAAAGGAACGATCATACCATGGTGGGTTGTCTCCCACCTAGAACTTTTAGTTAAAGTCCTTAAGTTGGACATTTGGTGAGCTTCCTGCTATGGTGGCTTATGTTTGAATTCGTCCAGAAATCTCCACCAGTGTTTGGAATGCCAGCATCCTCCGGGGTCCCAAATAAAGTACGTAAAGTCCTTGTGTGAGTTCAAACAGGCTTGTAGGCTCCCGGAGTATTGAATGCCAGAATAGACTCTAGGATCCCAAACTTTTCTTCTACACCCGTCTTTATCTTGATCTACATTGGTCCAGTCGGGTGATGAGTAATCTGAATTCTCACTGCAGTGACTAAACAGCTTCCGAGATCCTTTAAATTGAGCTTGACACCAATTCATGCACCTCAAGTTGAAGTGCGAACCCTTATTGAATCTTGCATACCAGCGCTGAGTGCGAGTCATTTCCCTTTTCCTCTTAAAGCCGCAAAGAGCTCTAAGCTGGCCATCTGTCTCAAGCAAACCATATTCAAGTGGAAAATTGAAGATAAAGGTCAAGGATTTTACCCACTTGAAGTTTGTGTTGAGTAGTAGTGGCCTTGAGATCTGTGTTTCCAGTGGTTCTACAAGCTTTACTCCCTTGTGGTCTTCAGTGAATTCCTTCACTTCTTTGCAAACCTTTTTCATTCCAGCCATGTCCTGGTCAAAGTCTTCCATATCTTTGCAAATTTCTTCCACTTCAACCATATCTTGATCAGAGTCTTCAATTTCTCCCTCATCATCGCTCAAGTCATATATTGGAGGTTGAGAAAAATCTACCTCAGCATCATCTTCATATTCACTCGGGGAAGATTCTTCTATCTCAAAGAATTCACTTGTGGATGCAAGTTTGTCGCTAAGAGAACAGGACTCGTGATCATCATCATCATCAAGGAAACATGCGTCTTGGGTTATTCCGTTCAGTTCTTCGCAAGATATTTGTATTGGAGGCGGTGCAAAATCCTCCTTAGCATCAATTGTAACATCTTTGACGGAATTATCCATAACTTTGGATTCAGGTGGTGGTTCGACATCTCCTAAATCTTCAACCAACTCTTCTTCTTCTACAACGACAGCTTCCTCTACTTGTTCCAGTACGAATTTATGCTCTATGCTGTCCACTGGAGCTTCTAGCGTCTTCTTTGTGCTGCGTTCTTCATTGGATTCTCCACATAAAGCCATGGGAGTCTGTTGAGGGGCTGAACGTCTGGAAGATAATTGATTTATTGCTTGCTCCATTTGATGAAGGGTTGCAGTAAGTTGTTTTATTGATTCTTCAAGGCGAACCTGTGATTCTGGCTTTGATGGATATGGGTATGGTGTATGGGGGAGTGGTGGTTCTTGGGAGTAATTGGATTGGTGTTGGGGTGGATAAGGATCGTATGGTGGCGAATGGTGAAAAGAAGCTTGTGAGTGTGGTGGTTCGAGATTATGTTGAGAGGATGGTCTATAGGCACGGGGTAGGGCTTGTTGGTAGTTACAAGGTTGTCCACCATATCTTTCAGCTGGGTATGCATTGTAGAATGGTTGTTGTCCATGATATCTTGGAGGGTGTTGTTGCCTAAAGGGTTTATTAGATCCTCTTGGCTCCATCCATCCTTGATTGGTCTGACCTTGATGCATATTCCTGCTGTGGTTTCTATTTCCTTCAACAAAGTTAGAACCAAACTCAAAGCGAGAGGGGTGAGAATTCATAGTAGTTATCAATAATATGGGGGAAAAAGGAGAAACAAATAAACAAGTAAAAGAAATATATATATATATATATATATATATATATATATATATATATTTTGAAAAATATTTACAATAACCAATAATAAGGCACACGTTTGCAATTCCCCGGCAACGGTGCCATTTTGATGTTAGGATTTTTGCTAGTAAAAAATTTTATAAGAATAGTCGCGTTGTAGATATAGATTCTAAACCAACAGAAATCCCTTCGTGCAAACGTTTTGGTTGTCACAAGTAACAAACCCCTTTAAAATTGATAACCGAGTATTTAAACCTCGGGTCATCTTCTCAAGGAATTGCAGGGAGGTATGTTCTTATTATTGGTTATGAAGATTGTAAATCGGGGTTTTGAAGTTTGGGCAATGGGCACAAGTATATTTAAATGACAAGTAAAATAAATTAACAATAATAAAATCTCTTGGCAAGATAGAAGAACTGGAAGTCCTATCCTAGTTATCCTTATCAATTGTGATGAGAATTGGATTTTTCTCCCACTTTGTTAACCTCTAACTATGAAGGTAAGTTAAGTGAATGAATTAATTCGAATCCTCAAGTCCCAGTCTTTCCTTGGGAAAAGTTGGAGTTATTGGATCTCGAATTAATTCTTGAAGAATTCCAATTTTCAATCAACAATGAGTTTGATAACTCAAGAGTCACCAATTAATCAACAAAAGTCAAAAGGGAAGAAATTCTATTTGAATGAAAATAATTTGGATAAATCGAGAACATTAATAAATTAAAGAAAGCAATCATAAGTCTGAAATACCTCAAGATATATTAAATAGAAAATCAAATGTAACATGGAAAAGTTCATAAATTAAATTGGAAAAATAAATAAAGGAAAATATTGAACCTGTGATTGAGAAGCAATCCTAAAACTAAGAGAAATCCTAAATACTAATCCTAAGAGAGAGGAGAGAACCTCTCTCTCTAAAAACTACATCTAAGACCTAAAATTATGAATTATGAGAGCATGATGAGTCTCTGCAAGTTCCCTGACTTTAATATGTGTTTCTGGGCCGAAAACTGGGTTGAAATACGGCCCAGAATCTCTGTCAGCGACTTTTGTAATTCTGCAGATCGCGCACGTCACGCGATCGCGTCATCCATGCGGACGCATCATTCGCGTTTTTCCCTGCCACGCGTTCGCGTCGTCCATGCTTCCGTGTCATTTGTGCTTTTCCAATCCGCGCGGTCGCGTGAGCCATGCAACCGCGTCACTACGGATTCCTTTCTTCCGCGCGGTCGTGGCCCTGACGCGTACGCGTCACTTCTCGCTGGTCATTTCCTCAATTTCTTGTGTTCTTTCCATTTTTGCAAGCTTCCTTCCCAATCTCTCACTCATTCATGCCCTATAAAGCCTGAAACACTTAACACACAGATCAAGGCATCGAATGGTAATAAGAGAGGATTAAGATTAGCTAAATTAAGACCAAAGAAGCATGTTTTCAATCATGTAATAATTTTAGGAAGGAAATATAAATGCATGCTAGTTATATGAATAAGTGGGTAAAGACTATGATAAAATCACACAATTAAACACATTGTAAACCATAAAATAGTGGTTTATCACGTACTTAACCCCCAAAAAAATTAAACTTTCAACTAGACTTATATTTTTAAATAAAAAATCAAACACAAATTTAATGAAATATATATAAAAATACATAGAAAATAATAAAAATAAAAAATAGACAATTTAAAAAACTAAACTTGGTTGTGGAATTGCGGTGGCGGCATTTACGGTGTGATGACAGCATCAAACTTCTCCCACCTTTGTCATTAATGAGTAGTGTTAATAAGATTATTTTAACAAAAATTAACAAAGAAGAATGAGGAGGATTTACACAAACCTGGAGAAGGAACAATGGTGGACAACGACGACGATGACCCATGAGGTTGTGGTAACGGTGATGTAACCTTACAGCAACGTCTGGATCTCTGGTAGCTCAGCTAGGACAATTCCGGAGACAGACTCGTTTGTTACAAAGAGGAGGCACTACTTGGTGAAAAATCTTCCTTAGATGCTTAAATGGAAGGAAAATGGCGAGAGATAAAGAGAGAAGAGAGGGAGAGAAGTTGCATAAATGAGGGAGATGGTTTCTGTTTTTAAATTTTTGGCAATTATATTGTTAGATTTACTAGTAGATAAATCCGTTGGTGAGGTAGGTGTTGGTTGTTGCCTAAATGCTAAATTTTCAACAGAATATTTGACACTAAATTTGGCGCTAATAAAATAAATTTTCGCGCCACTATTTATCATTGGATTTAACTACAGAAGATTGAATCTGACGGCAAAGTTTTCCAAAGACAAATTATTAGTCAGTATTGTAAGAATATCCGCCGCTAAATCCAACAATATTAGGTGTATTTCTTGCAGAGTATTTTTTCCAAAGTTAATAGTACTTCATTAAATTAATGAGGAAGTATAGATGTCACATTTTGGACCAAAAGAAGAGAAAAAGGGAAACTCCTAATAATATTTGCTAGTGGCTGACGAAAGGATTAATTGATGGTAAAGAATTTCACAAAAATATAATCGCATTGTAAGTATAACTTCTAAACCAACAGAGAATCTTTTTGTACAAAAGTTTTGGTTGTCACAAGTAACAAACCCAGTAAAATTTATAAACCGAAGTATTCAAACCTCGGGTCGTCTTCTCAAGGAATTGCAGGGAGGTGTGTTTTATTATTGGTTATGGAAAGCAGTATTTTTTTGTTTTTGAAAGGTTTGAACAAGAGAAATAAATTGCATGAATTAATAAATCAATAGTTAAGAAAACTCTTGGCAAGGTATGAAAATTAGAAGTCCTATCCTAGTTATCCTTATCAATTGTGATGAGAATTGCTCGTTGCTCCCACTTAGTCAACCTCTAACTATGAAGGCAAGTCAAGTGGATAAATCAATATGAATCCTCAAGCCCTAGTCAATTCCCAAAGAAAGACTAAAGTTAGTGGAATTCAAGTCAAGTAGCAACTTCCGATTATCAATCAACAAAAGAGTTTGATAACTCAAGAGTCCCTAATTACTCAACCAAAGCCAAGAATATAGAAAGCTAAATAAAAATCATATATCTAAAATACCTCGAATTATATTAAATAAAAAGTTAGATTGAACATAGGAATCCATAAACCAAATTGGCAACATCAAGTAATCAACTAAAGTAATAGAATAAATAAAAGTAGAAGAAAACATAAAGTAAAGTAAAGGAATATTAAACCTAGAATTGAAAAGGCGAAGAAATCCTAATCCTAAATCCTAATCCTAACCCTAAATCCTAAGAGAGAGAAGAGAGCCTCTCTCTCTAAAAACTACATATAAAACCTAAAATTATGAATTATGAATGTTGTATGAATGAATGGATGTATTCTCCCACTTTATAGCCTCTAATTTGTGTTTTCTGGGCCGAAAAATGGGTCAAAAACAGTCCAGAAATCGCTAGGGGCGAATTTTGCCACGTGCAGGTTGCTGATTTTTCTGCAAAACGACGCGTCCGCGTGATTCACGCATGCGCGTCGTTTTTCTGTATGGACACTATAGCAAATTATATATCATTTTGAAGCCCAGGATGTTAGCTTTCCAACGCAACTAGAAATGCTTCATTTGGATCTTTGTAGCTCAAGTTATGACCGTTTGAGTGCAAAGAGGTCAGGCTGGACAGCTTAGCAATTTTTTCAACTTCTTGTATTCCTTCCACTTTTGCATGCTTCCTTTCCATCCTCTAAGCCATTCCTGCCCCGTAATCTCTGAAATCACTTAACACACATATCAAGACATCGAATGGTAATAAGAGATGATTAAACATAGCAAATTTAAAGCCCAAAGAAGCATGTTTTCAATCATAGCACAAAATCAGGAAGGAAAACGTAAAACTATGCAATTAGTATGAATAAGTGTGCAAAGATTTGATATAAACCACTCAATTGAGCACAAGATAAACCATAAAATAGTAGTTTATCAGTGGCCTAGAGCGAAAGAAAAACAGCATATAACTTAAAAGAAGAGTTTCATAAATCAGAAAGGAGGGAAGGTTGGTGGAGTATGCATCACCTACTGTTGGAGTATGCAACGCCTGTAGTGCTTTGATGAGCGGATAATTTATACGCTTTTTGGCATTGTTTTTAGGTAGTTTTTAGTAAGTTCAAGCTACTTTTAGGGATTTTTTCATTAGTTTTTATGTTAAATTCACATTTCTGGACTTTACTATGAGTTTATGTATTTTTCTGTGATTTCAGGTAAATTCTGGCTGAAATTGAGGGACTTGAGCAAAACTCTGAAAAAGGCTGACAAAAAGGACTGCTGATGCTGTTGGAATCTGACCTCCCTGCACTCGAAATGGATTTTCTGGAGCTATAGAACTCCAAATGGCGCGCTTTCAATGGCGTTGGAAAGTAGACATCCAGAGCTTTCCATCAATATATAATAGTCCATACTTTATTCGGAAGTTGACGACGTAACTTGGCGTTGAACGCCAAGTTCATGCTGCTGTCTGGAGTTAAACGCCAGAAAAACGTCATGATCCGGAGTTGAACGCCCGAAACACGTCATAACTCGGAGTTCAACTCCAAGAGAAGCCTCAGCTCGTGGATTGATCAAGCTCAGCCCAATCATACACCAAGTGGGCCCCGGAAGTGGATTTATGCATCAAATACTTACCCATGTAAACCCTAGGAGCTAGTTTATTATAAATAGAACATTTAACTATTGTATTAGAGGTCTTTTTGACCACGTTACATCTTTGGTCTCAGCTTTGTTTTATTCTTCATCCTAAGAGGCTATTGATCACGTTTTTGGGGGGCTGGCCATTCGGCCATGCCTGAACCTCTTACTTATGTATTTTCAACGGTGGAGTTTCTGCACACCATAGATTAAGGGTGTGGAGCTCTGCTGTACCTCAAGTATTGATGCAATTCTATTTTCTTTCATTCAATTCTCTCTTATTCTTATTCCAAGATATTCATTCGCACCCAAGAACATGATGAAGGTGATGATTATGTGACGCTCATCACCATTCTCACCTATGAACGCGTGTGATTGACAACCACTTCCGTTCTACATGCAACAGAGCTTGAATGTGTATCTCTTAGATTCCCCAACAGAATCTTTTTGGTATAAGCTAGATAGATGGCGGCATTCATGAGGATCCGGAAAGTCTCACCTTGTCTGTGGTATTCCGAGTAGGATCCTGGGAGTCCGGAAAGTCTAACCTTGTCTGTGGTATTCCGAGTAGGATTCCGGTAATGAATGACTGTGACGTGCTTCAGACTTGCAAGTGCTGGGCGTGATGACAAACGCAAAAGAATCAAGGGATTCTATTCTAGTAGGCGCGGGAACCAACCAGTGATTAGCCGTGCTGTGACAGAGCGCGTGAGCGTAGTTTTCACTGCGAGGATGGGATGTAGCCTTCGGCCAGGTGATGCCTCCAGACGATTAGCCATGCGAGTGACAGCCGCAGAGGACCATTTTCCCGAGAGGATTAAAAGTAGCCATCGTCGAACGGTAAACCCCTATACACAGCTTGCCATGGAAAGGAATAAGAAGGATTGAGTTGAAGCAGTAGGAGAGCAGGCGTCCTTGAGCCATACAGTATCTCCATATGCTTATCTGAAATTCCCACCAATGAATCTGCATAAGTATCTCTATCCCTTTTTAATTCTTCTATTTTCTTCTTTCTATTTTCGAAACCATAAACTAATTTAATCTGCCTGACTGAGATTTACAAGGTGACCATAGCTTGCTTCATACCAACAATCTCTGTGGGATCGACCCTTACTCGCATAAGGTTTATTACTTGGACGACCCAGTACACTTGCTGGTTAGTTGAACGGAGTTGTGTTCACTCGTGCCAATTTCAAATTCCATAATTTTACAATGATTACAACTTAAAGAATATGGATCACAATTTCGTCCACCAAGTTTTTGGCGCCGTTGCCGAGGATTGTTCGAGTATGGACAACTGACGGTTCATCTTGTTGCTCAGATTAGGTAATTTTCTTTTCAAAAATCTTTTTCAAAATTTTTCTTTTATTTTTTGTTTTTCTAAACTTTATTTTCGAAAAAATTAATAAAAATTCAAAAAAATTCATAAAATCATAAAAATAAAAAAATTATTTTGTGTTTTTTTGTTTGAGTCTTGAGTCAATTTTTAAGTTTGGTGTCAATTGCATGCTTTAAAAATCTTTTCTTGCATTTTTCGAAAATTCATGCATTCATGGTGTTCTTCATGATCTTCAAGTTGTTCTTGGTAAGTCTTCTTGTTTGATCTTGATGTTTTCTTGTTTTGTGTTGTTTGTTGTTTTTCATGTGCATTTTTGCATTCATATTTTTCATGCATTAAAGATTTCTAAGTTTGGTGTCTTGCATGTTTTCTTTGCATCAAAAATTTTTCAAAATTATGTTCTTGATGTTCATCATGATCTTCAGAGTGTTCTTGGTGTTCATCTTGACATTCATAGCATTCTTGCATGCATTCATGGTTTTGATCTAAAAATTTCATGCATTGAGTATTTTTGTTGTTTTTCTCTCTCATAATTAAAAATTCAAAAATCAAAAAAATATCTTTTCCTTATTTCCCTCCAAATTTTCGAAATTTTGGGTTGACTTGGTCAAAAATTTTTAAAAATTAGTTGTTTCTTACAAGTCAAGTCAAAATGTCAATTTTAAAAATCTTATCTTTTTAAAATCTTTTTCAAAAATCATATCTTTTTCATTTTTTCTATTTTTCGAAAATTTCAAAAACATTTTTCAAATTATTTTCAAAATCTTTTCCTTATCTTTACATCATATTTTCGAAAATTCACTAATAATTAATGTGATTGGTTCAAAAATTTGAAGTTTGTTACCTTCTTGTTAAGAAAGGTTCAATCTTTAAGTTCTAGAATCTTATCTTGTAGTTTCTTGTTAGTGAAGTAAATAATTTCAAAATTTTTGAATTAAATCTTTTTATCTTTTATTTTGATCTTTTTCAAAAATTTTATCTTTTTCAAAATTTGATTTCAAAAAAATCTTCTCTAACTTATTATCTTTTTATCTTTTTCAAATTTGATTTCAAATCTTTTTCAATCAACTAACTAACTTTTTGTTTGCTTCTTATCTTTTTCAAAACCACCTAACTACTTTTCCCTCTCTAATTTTCGAAAATATCTCACCCCTTTTTCAAAAGTTCTTTTTAATTAATTAATTGTTTCATGTTTTAAATTTTAATTACATTTTATCTCTAATTTTCGAAAATCACTAACCCCTTTTCAAAAATTATTTTCGAAATATCCCTTCTCTTTTCTTATTCTATTTAATTATTTAATTACTAACACTTCTCTTCACCTCTCTTCACCCAAAAATCCGAATCTCTTTCTTCATTCTTCTACCCCTTTCTTTTTCTACTAACATAAAGGAAACTCTATACTGTGACATAGAGGATTCCTCTTTTTTTCTTGTTTTCTTCTCTTTCATATGAGCAGGAACAGGGATAAAGGCACTCTTGTTGAAATTGATCCAGAACCTGAAAGGACTTTGAAGAGAAAATTAAGAGAAGCTAAATTACAACAATCCAGAAACAACCTTTCAGAAATTTTCGAACAAGAGAAGGAGATGGCAGCCGAAGATAATAATAATGCAAGGAGAACGCTTGGTGACTTCACAAAGCCAACGTCCAAGTTTGATGGAAGAAGCATCTCCATTCCTGCCATTGGAGCCAACAACTTTGAGCTGAAACCTTGATGAGCGGATAATTTATACGCTTTTTGGCATTGTTTTTAGTATGTTTTTAGTAGTTTTAGTTGAGTTTTTAGTATATTTTTATTAGTTTTTAGCTAAAATTCACTTTTCTGGACTTTACTATGAGTTTGTGTGTTTTTTTGTGATTTCAGGTATTTTCTGGCTGAAATTGAGGGACCTGAGCAAAAATCTGATCCAGAGACTGAAAAGGACTGCAGATGCTGTTGGATTCTGACCTCCTTGCACTCGAAGTAGATTTTCTAGAGCTACAGAAGCCCAATTGGCGCGCTCTTAACGGCGTTGGAAAGTAGACATCCTGGGCTTTCCAGAAATATATGATAGTCCATACTTTTCCCAAGATTTGATGGCCCAAACCGGCGTTCAAAGTCACCCTCAGAATTCCCAGCGTTAAACGCCGGAACTGGCACCTAATTGGGAGTTAAACGCCCAAACTGGCATAAAAGCTGGCGTTTAACTCCAAGAAGAGTCTCTACACGAAAATGCTTCATTGCTCAGCCCAAGCACACACCAAGTGGGCCCGGAAGTGAATTTTTATGTCTTTTACTCACCTTTGTAATTCTTAAGCTACTAGTTTCCTATAAGTAAGACCTTTGACTATTGTATTTTCATCTTGGTTCTTCTGGTTTCCTCTCTGGACCGAAGCCAATGATCACTCTTGTTCTTATGTATTTTCAACGGTGGAGTTTCTACACACCATAGATTAAGGTGTGGAGCTCTGCTGTACCTCGAGTATTAATGCAATTACTATTGTTCTTCTATTCAATTCCGCTTGTTCTTTGTCCAAGATATCACTTGTTCTTCAACTTGATGAATGTGATGATCCGTGACACTCATCATCATTCTCACTCATGAACAAAGTGACTGACAACCACTCTTGTTCTACAAGCATACGAGGCTCTAGTATTTATCTCTTGGATTCTTTAACCGGAATCTTCGTGGTATAGGCGAGAACTGATGGCGGCATTCAAGAGAATCCGGAAGGTCTAACCTTGTCTGTGGTATTCTGAGTAGGATTCAATGATTGAATGACTGTGACGTGCTTCAAACTCCTAGCAGGCGGGGCGTTAGTGACAGACGCAAAAGAATCGCTGGATTCTATTCCGGCTTGACCGAGAACCGACAGCTGATTAGCCATATGCTGTGACAGAGCATAGGAACATTTTCACTGAGAGGATGGGAGGTAGCCACTGACAACGGTGAAACCCTTGCATAAGCTTGCCATGGAAAGGAGTAAGAAGGATTGGATGAAGACAGTAGGAAAGCAGAGAGACGGAAGGGAAGGCATCTTCATACGCTTATCTGAAGCTCTCACCAATGATATACATAAGTATCTCTATCTTTATCTTTATGTTTTATTCATCATCTATACCCATTTGAGTCTGCCTGACTGAGATTTACAAGGTGACCATAGCTTGCTTCATACCAACAATCTCCGTGGGATCGACCCTTACTCGCGTAAGGTATTACTTGGACGACCCAGTGCACTTGCTGGTTAGTTGTGCAAAGTTGTGTAGTGAATCACAATTTCGCGCACCAAGTTTTTGGCGCCGTTGCCGGGGATTGTTCGAGTATGGACAACTAACGGTTCATCTTGTTGCTTAGATTAGGTATTTTTTTTTCAGAGTTCTTAAGAATGAATTCTAGTGTTTCAAGGTGATGTTCTTATCATCACCAAAGCTGATTGATCTTCATCAATTTAGCTCTTGAATGCAATGTCCTGCTGAAGCTTGGCTAGCTATGTCTAATTCCTTTAGACTAAAGCTTTAGACTAACATTGCATGATTCCTGGAATTCTCATTAAGAATTTTGATACCTTTATTTTCTTCTTCCACTTAATTTTCGAAAAATCCAAAAAAATTACAAAATCATAAAAACAAAAAAAAATATTTCTTGTTTAAGTCTAGTGTCTCATTTTAAGTTTGGTGTCAATTGCATGTTTCTGTTCTTCTTGCATTTTTCGAATTCATGCATTTGTCTTCATTAATCTTCAAGTTGTTCTTGATGATTTCCTTGTTTTGATCTTTGAATTATATTGACTTGAGTGTTTTGTTATTTCTCATGTGCATTCTCATTTGGTTAGTGTCAACAGTATACAAACTGCTAAGTTTGGCGTCTTGCATGCATTGTTATTTGATTTTAGTTGCATTTTGATTATTCTTCATTATTAAAAATCCAAAAATATTTTTACTTTGTGTCTTTTCAAGTCAATAATACAGAGAATTGAAGATTCAGAACATACTACAGAGGAATTATACAGAAAAAGCTGGGCATTCAAAAATGCCCAGTGAAGAAGACAGACTGGCGTTTAAACGCCAGCCAGGGTACCTGGCTGGGCGTTTAACGCCCAAAAGGGTAGCATTTTGGGCGTTAAACGCCAGAATGTGCACCATTCTGGGCGTTTAACGCCAGGATGGCACAAGGGGGAGGATTTTGTTTTCAAAATCAATTTTTTTCAAGTTTTCAAAGTTTTTCAAAATCAAATCTTTTTCAAATCATATCTTTTCAATCAAATGTTTTCAAAATCAATTTCTTTCCTTTTTCAAAGATACTTACTAACAATTAATGATTTGATTGAACATTTTAAGTATGTTGCCTTTTCTGTTGAGAAAGGTTTAATGTTTGAATCATATCTTTTCTTGTTAGGCAAGTCATTAATTTTTAAAATCAAATCTTTTTAAATTGTTTTCAAAATCATATCTTTTCAATCATATCTTTTTAAAACCATAACTTTTCAATCATATCTTTTTAATCACATCTTTTTCAAAATAGTTTTCAATCAAATCTTTTTAATTTCTAATTTCAAAATCTTTTTCAAAAAATCACTTTACTTCTTTCCCACTTTTGTTTTCGAAAATCAATTAGTGTTTTTCAAAATGTTTTCAAAATCTTTTACTTAATTTTCGAAAATTACTTCCCTTCTTCTCACATCCTTTTATTTATGGACTAACCCTATTCCTTAATGCAAAATTCGAACTCCATCTTCTTTGATAAGTTCGAATTTTTTACTTCTGCCTTCTATTTTTCTTTTCCTCTGACACCTCAAGGAATCTCTATAATGTGACATAGAGGATTCCATATTTTCTTGTTCTCTTCTCTTTCTTATGAGCAGGAGCAAGGACAAAAGCATTCTTGTTGAGGCTGATCCTAAACCTGAAAGGACTCTGAAGTGAAAGCTAAGAGAAGCTAAGGCACAACTCTCTGTAGAGGACCTAACAGAAATCTTCAAAGAAGAAGAACACATGGCAGCCGAAAATAACAACAATGCCAACAATGCAAGGAAGGTGCTGGGTGACTTTACTGCACCTACTCCCGACTTCTATGGGAGAAGCATCTCTATCCCTGCCATTGGAGCAAACAACTTTGAGCTTAAGCCTCAATTAGTTTCTCTAATGCAACAGAATTGCAAGTTCCATGGACTTCCATTGGAAGATCCTCATCAGTTCTTAGCTGAATTCTTGCAAATTTGTGACACTGTCAAGACTAATGGGGTTGACCCTGAGGTCTACAGACTTATGCTATTCCCTTTTGCTGTAAGAGACAGAGCTAGGACATGGTTGGAATCACAACCTAAAGAAAGCCTAGACTCATGGGAAAAGCTAGTCAATGCCTTCTTGGCAAAGTTCTTTCCACCTCAAAAATTGAGTAAGCTTAGAGTGGAAGTCCAAACCTTCAGACAGAAGGATGGAGAATCCCTCTATGAAGCTTGGGAAAGATACAAACAATTGATCAGAAAATGTCCTTCTGACATGCTTTCTGAATGGAGCATCATAGGTATTTTCTATGATGGTCTCTCTGAACTATCCAAGATGTCTTTGGATAGCTCTGCTGGAGGATCTCTTCATCTGAAGAAGACGCCTACAGAAGCTCAAGAGCTAATTGAAATGGTTGCAAATAACCAATTCATGTACACTTCTGAAAGGAATCCTGTGAACAATGGGACTAATCAGAAGAAAGGAGTTCTTGAGATTGATACTCTGAATGCCATTTTGGCTCAGAATAAGATATTGACTCAACAAGTCAATTTGATTTCTCAAAGTCTGTCTGGAATGCAAAATGCACCAGGCAGTACTAAGGATGCTTCATCTGAGAAGAAGCTTATGATCCTGAGAATCCTTCAATGGAAGAGGTGAATTACCTGGGAGAACCCTATGGAAGCACCTATAATTCTTCATGGAGAAATCACCCAAATTTCTCATGGAAGAATCAAGAGAGACCTCAACAAGGTTTTAACAATAATGGTGGAAGAAACAGGTTTAGCAATGGCAAGCCTTTTCCATCATCTTCTCAGCAACAGACAGAGAATTCTAAGCAGAACCCCTCTGACTTAGCAACCATGGTCTCTGATCTAATCAAAACCACTCAAAGTTTCATGACTGAAACAAGGTCCTCCATTAGAAATTTGGAGACACAAGTGGGACAGCTGAGCAAGAAAATTACTGAACTCCCTCCTCTCCCAAGCAACACAGAAGAAAATCCAAAAGGAGAGTGCAAGGTCATCAACATGGCCGAATTTGGAGAGGAAGGAGAGGAAGTGAACGCCACTGAGGAACACCTCAATGGGCGTACACTGACCTCCAATGAGTTCCCTAATGAGGAACCATGGGAATCTGAGGCTCAAAATGAGACCATAGAGATTCCATTGGACTTACTTCTGCCTTTCATGAGCTCTGATGAGTATTCTTCCTCTGAAGAGGATGAGTATGTCACTGAAGAGCAAGTTTCTAAATACCTTGGAGCAATCATGAAGCTAAATGACAAGTTATTTGGAAATGAGACTTGGGAGGATGAACCTCCTTTGCTCACCAAAGAACTGGATGACTTGTCTAGGCAGAAATTACCTCAAAAGAGACAAGATCCTGGGAAGTTTTCCATACCTTGCACCATAGGCACCATGACCTTCAAGAAGGCTCTGTGTGACTTAGGGTCAAGTATAAACCTCATGCCTCTCTCTGTAATGGAGAAGCTAGGGATCTTTGAGGTACAAGCTGCAAGAATCTCACTAGAGATGGCAGACAACTCAAGAAAACAAGCTTATGGACTTGTAGAGGATGTTTTGGTGAAGATTGAAGACCATTACATCCCTGCTGATTTCATAGTCCTAGAGACTGGGAAGTGCATGGATGAAACCATCATCCTTGGCAGACCCTTCCTAGCCACAACCAAGGCTGTGATTGATGTTGATAGAGGTGAACTGATCATTCAAGTGAATGAAGAATCCTTTGTGTTCAAGGCTCAAGGATATCCCTCTGTCACCATGGAGAGGAAGCATGAAGAGCTTCTCTCAACTCAGAGTCAAGCAGAGCCCCCACAGTCAAACTCTAAGTTTGGTGTTGTGAGGCCACAACCAAACTCTAAGTTTGGTGTTGAACCCCCACATTCAAACTCTAAGTTTGGTGTTGGGAGGTTCCAACATTGCTCTGAGTATCTGTGAGGCTCCATGAGAGCCCACTGTCAAGCTACTGACATTAAAGAAGCGCTTGTTGGGAGGCAACCCAATGTTATATTTTATCTATCTTCTTTTGTTATTTTATGTTTTCTGTAGGTTGATGATCATGAGAAGTCACAAAATCAATTGAAAAAGCAAAAACAGAATGAAAAACAGGAAGAAAAACAGCACACCCTGGAGGAAGGCCTTGCTGGCGTTTAAACGCCAGTAAGAGTAGCAGTTGGGCGTTTAACGCCCAGTCTGGCACCATTCTGGGCGTTTAACACCAGAAAGGGGCACCAGACTGGCGTTAAACGCCAGGAAAGGGCAAGAACCTGGCGTTAAACGCCAGAAATGGGCACCAGCCCGGCGTTTAACGCCAAAAATGGCTCAAAACGTGATTTTGAATGCCACTTGGTGCAGGGATGACTTTTCCTTGACACCTCAGGATCTGTGGACCCCACAGGATCCCACCTACCCCACCACCCTCTCTCTTCTTCTTCACCCATTCACCAATCACTTCAAACCACTTTCCCTCCCAAACCCACCCTTACATAGCCGAACCACAAGCCACCTCCATCTCCTCCATTTCTTCTTCTTCTACTCTGTTCTTTCTTCTTTTGCTCGAGGACGAGCAAACCTTTTAAGTTTGGTGTGGTAAAAGCGTTGCTTTTCGTTTTTCCATAACCATTTATGGCATCCAAGGCCGGAGAAACCTCTAGAAAGAGGAAAGGGATGGCAAAAGCTTCCACCTCCGAGTCATGGGAGATGGAGAGATTCACCTCAAGGGATGCACTTTCCTCCACAAAACTATTGGGAGCAAATCAACACCTCCCTAGGAGAATTGAGTTCCAACATGGGACAACTAAGGGTGGAGCACCAAGAACACTCCATTCTCCTCCATGAAATTAGAGAAGATCAAAGAATCATGAGAGAGGAGCAACAAAGACAAGGAAGAGACATTGAGGAGCTCAAGCACTCCATAGGATCTTCAAGAGGAAGAACAAGCCGCCATCACTAAGGTGGACCCGTTCTTTAATTTCCTTGTTCTTTGTTTTTCTGTTTTTCGAAATTTTCATGCTTATGTTTATCTATGTTTGTGTCTTGTGATCATTAGTGTCTTAGTGTCTATGCCTTAAAGTTATGAATGTCCTATGAATCCATCACCTTTCTTAAAAGAAAACTGTTTTTATCACAAAAGAACACGAAGTACAGGATTTCAAATTCATCTTTAAAACTAGCTTAATTAGTTTGATGTGGTGACAATACTTTTTGTTTTCTGAATGTATGCTTGAACAGTGCATATGTCTTTTGAATTTGTTGTTCATGAATGTTAAAATTGTTGGCTCTTGAAAGAATGATGAAAAAGGAGACATGTTACTGAGGATCTGAAAAATCATAAAAATGATTCTTGAAGCAAGAAAAAGCAGTGAATACAAAAAAAAAAAGAAGAGAAAGAGAAAAACGAAAAAAAAAAGGGGAGAAAGAAAAAGAAAAGAAAAAGAAAGAAATAAAGTTGTGATCCAAGGCAAAAAGAGTGTGCTTAAGAACCCTGGACACCTCTAATTGGGGACTCTAGCAAATATGAGTCACAATCTGAAAAGGTTCACCCAATTATGTGTCTGTGGCATGTATGTATCCGGTGGTAATACTGGAAGACAGAGTGCTTTGGGCCACGGCTAAGACTCATAAAGTAGCTGTGTTCAAGAATCATCATACTTAACTAAGAGAATCAATAACACTATCTGGATTCTGAGTTCCTAAAGAAGCCAATCATTCTGAATTTCAAGGGATAAAGTGAGATGCCAAAACTGTTCGGAGGCAAAAAGCTACTAGTCCCGCTCATCTAATTTGGAGCTAAGTTTCATTGATAATTTGGAGTCTATAGTATATTCTCTTCTTTTTATCTTATTTGATTTTCAGTTGCTTGAGGACAAGCAACAATTTAAGTTTGGTGTTGTGATGAGCGGATAATTTATACGCTTTTTGGCATTGTTTTTAGTATGTTTTTAGTAGTTTTAGTTGAGTTTTTAGTATATTTTTATTAGTTTTTAGCTAAAATTCACTTTTCTGGACTTTACTATGAGTTTGTGTGTTTTTCTGTGATTTCAGGTATTTTCTGGCTGAAATTGAGGGACCTGAGCAAAAATCTGATCCAGAGACTGAAAAGGACTGCAGATGCTGTTGGATTCTGACCTCCCTGCACTCGAAGTGGATTTTCTGGAGCTACAGAAGCCCAATTGGCGCGCTCTCAATGGCGTTGGAAAGTAGACATCCTGGGCTTTCCAGCAATATATGATAGTCCATACTTTGCCCAAGATTTGATGGCCCAAACCGGCGTTCAAAGTCACCCTCAGAATTCCCAGCGTTAAACGCCGGAACTGGCACCTAATTGGGAGTTAAACGCCCAAACTGGCATAAAAGCTGGCGTTTAACTCCAAGAAGAGTCTCCACACGAAAATTCTTCATTGCTCAGCCCAAGCACACACCAAGTGGGCCCGGAAGTGGATTTTTATGTCTTTTACTCACCTTTGTAATTCTTAAGCTACTAGTTTCTTATAAGTAAGACCTTTGACTATTGTATTTTCATCTTGGTTCTTCTGGTTTCCTCTCTGGACCGAAGCCAATGATCACTCTTGTTCTTATGTATTTTCAACGGTGGAGTTTCTACACACCATAGATTAAGGTGTGGAGCTCTGCTGTACCTCGAGTATTAATGCAATTACTATTGTTCTTCTATTCAATTCCGCTTGTTCTTTGTCCAAGATATCACTTGTTCTTCAACTTGATGAATGTGATGATCCGTGACACTCATCATCATTCTCACTCATGAACAAAGTGACTGACAACCACTCTTGTTCTACAAGCATACGAGGCTCTAGTGTTTATCTCTTGGATTCTTTAACCGGAATCTTCGTGGTATAGGCGAGAACTGATGGCGGCATTCAAGAGAATCCGGAAGGTCTAACCTTGTCTGTGGTATTCTGAGTAGGATTCAATGATTGAATGACTGTGACGTGCTTCAAACTCCTAGCAGGCGGGGCGTTAGTGACAGACGCAAAAGAATCGCTGAATTCTATTCCGGCCTGACCGAGAACCGACAGCTGATTAGCCATATGCTGTGACAGAGCATAGAAACATTTTCACTGAGAGGATGGGAGGTAGCCACTGACAACGGTGAAACCCTTGCATAAGCTTGCCATGGAAAGGAGTAAGAAGGATTGGATGAAGACAGTAGGAAAGCAGAGAGACGGAAGGGAAGGCATCTTCATACGCTTATCTGAAGCTCTCACCAATGATATACATAAGTATCTCTATCTTTATCTTTATGTTTTATTCATCATCTATACCCATTTGAGTCTGCCTGACTGAGATTTACAAGGTGACCATAGCTTGCTTCATACCAACAATCTCCGTGGGATCGACCCTTACTCGCGTAAGGTATTACTTGGACGACCCAGTGCACTTGCTGGTTAGTTGTGCAAAGTTGTGTAGTGAATCACAATTTCGCGTACTAAACCTCAGCTAGTTGCCTTGATGCAACAAAACTGCAAGTTTTATGGACTTCCATCTGAAGATCCTTATCAGTTTTTAACTGAGTTCTTGTAGATCTGTGAGACTGTAAAGACGAATGGAGTTGATCCTGAAGTCTACAGACTCATGCTTTTCCCTTTTGCTGTAAGAGACAGAGCTAGAATATGGTTGGATTCACAACCTAAGGATAGCCTGGACTCCTGGGATAAGCTGGTCACTGCCTTCTTGGATAAATTCTTTCCTCCTCAAAAGCTGAGCAAGCTGAGAGTGGATGTTCAAACCTTCAAACAAAAAGATGGTGAATCCCTCTATGAAGCTTGGGAAAGATACAAGCAGCTGACCAAAAGATGTCCATCTGACATGTTTTCAGAATGGACCATATTAGATATATTCTATTATGGTCTATCTGAATTTTCGAAAATGTCATTGCACCATTCTGCAGGTGGATCTATTCACCTGAAGAAAACGCCTGAAGAGGCTCAAGAACTCATTGACATGGTTGCAAATAACCAATTCATGTACACTTCTGAGAGGAATTCCGTGAATAATGGGATACCTCAGAAGAAAGGAGTTCTTGAAATTGATGCTCTGAATGCTATATTGGCTCAGAACAAAGTGTTGACTCAACAGGTCAACATGATCTCTCAAAATCTGAATGGATGGCAACATGCATCCAACAGTACTAGAGAGGCAGCTTCTGAAGAAGCTTATGATCCTGAGAACCCTGCCATGGCAGAGGTTAATTACATGGGTGAACCTTATGGAAACACCTATAACTCATCATGGAGAAATCATCCAAATTTCTCATGGAAGGATCAACAAAAGCCTCAACAAGGCTTTAACAATGGTGGACGCAACAGGCTGAACAATAGTAAGCCATATCCATCATCTTCTCAGCAACAGACAGAGAATTCTGAACAAAATACTTCTAATCTAGCTAATATAGTCTCTGATCTGTCAAAGGCCACTTTCAGTTTCATGAGTGAAACAAGATCCTCCATTAGAAATCTAGAGGCACAAGTGGGCCAGCTGAGTAAGAAAGTCATTGAAACTCCTCCCAGTATTCTCCCAAGCAATACAGAAGAAAATCCAAAAGGAGAGTGCAAAGCCATTGACATAGTCAATATGGCCGAATGCACAAAGGAGGAGGAGGACGAAAATCCTAGTAAGGAAGACCTCCTGGGACGTTCCTCAAGCAAGAAGGAGTTTCCTATTAAGGATCCAAAGGAATCTGAGGCTCATACAGAGACCATAGAGATTCCATTGAATCTCCTTCTGCCATTCATGAGCTCTGAAGACTATTCATCCTCTGAAGAGGATGAAGATGTAACTGGAGAGCAAGTTGCTCAATACTTAGGAGCTATCATGAAGCTGAATGCCAAGTTATTTGGTAATGAGACTTGGGAAAGTGAACCTCCCTTGCTCATTAATGAACTGGATACTTGGATTCAGAAAATTCTACCTCAAAAGAAACAAGATCCTGGCAAGTTCTTAATACCCTGTACCATAGGCACCATGATCTTTGAAAAGGCTCTGTGTGATCTGGGATCAGGGATAAATCTTATGCCACTCTCTGTAATGGAGAAGCTGGGGATCATTGAGGTACAACCTGCCTTGTTCTCATTACAACTGGCAGACAAGTCATTGAGACAAGCCTATGGAATAGTAGAGGACGTGCTAGTAAAGGTTGAAGGCCTTTACATCCCTGCTGATTTCATAATCTTAGACACTAGGAAGGAAGAGGATGATTGCATCATCCTTAGAAGACCTTTCCTAGCCACAGCAGGAGCTGTGATAGATGTCAACAGAGGTGAATTAGTCCTTCAATTGAATGGGGACTACCTTGTGTTTAAGGCACATGGCCATCCCTCTGTGACAGAAGAGAGTAAGCATGAAGAGCTTCTCTCAGTTCAGGATCAAGAAGAGCTCCCACAGTCAAACTCTAAGTTTGGTGTTGTGAGGCCACAACCAAACTCTAAGTTTGGTGTTAAGATCCCATACCCAAACTCTAGGTTTGGTGTGGACAACTATACAACATTGACCTGATCACCTTGTGGCTCCATGAGAGCCACTGTCAAGCTATTGACATTAAAGAAGTGCTTGTTGGGAGGCAACCCAATTTTATTTATCTAATTTTATTTTATTCTATTTTATTGTTATTTTGTGTTTTATTAGGTACATGATCATGAGGAGTCACGAAAAAATCATAAAAATTAAAAACAGAATCAAAAACAGCAGAAGAAAAAATTTTCACCCTGGAGGACGCACAGGCTGGCGTTCAACGCCAGTAAGGTGCATCTGGCTGGCGTTCAATGCCAGAACAGAGCACCATTCTGGCGCTGAACGCCAAAAACAAGCAACATTCTGGCGCTGAACGCCAGGAATGTGCCCAGAGAAGAAAACTGGCGCTGAACGCCAGTAACAAGCATGAAATTGGCGTTCAACGCCAGAAACATGCTTTACATGGGCGTTGAACGCCCAGAATGTGCACCAATGGGCGTTTAAACGCCAGAATGATGCACGAAGGCATTTTACATGCCTATTTGGTGCAGGGATGGAATTCCTTGACACCTCAGGATCTGTGGACCCCACAGGATCACCTCAGGATCTGTGGACCCCACAGGATCCCCACCTAACATATTCCCACCTTACCTTTTAATCCTAATCACACTCTCCTAATCCAAATTCACTCTTCCCCATGTCACACTTCCCAACACCTTTCACCAATCACCTCAATTCCTCTTCCCAATTACCCCATTCACCACTCACATCCATCCACTCTTCCCCATAAACCCCACCTACCTTCAAAAATTCAAACCAATTTCCCTCCCATTCCCACCCAAATGGCCGAACATACCTTCCCTCCTTTCCCTATAAATACCCTTCCATTCTACTTCATTTTCACACAACACAACCCCTCCTTCTTCACCTAAGCCGAACCTACCTCTCTCCATCTCTACCATATTTTCTTCTTCTTCTTCTTCTCTTCTTTTTTTTATTGCTCGAGGGCGAGTAATATTTTAAGTTTGGTGTGGTAAAAGCATAAGCTTTTTTTTGTTTTTCCATTACCAATGGCACCTGATGAGCGGATAATTTATACGCTTTTTGGCATTGTTTTTAGTATGTTTTTAGTATGATTTAGTTAGTTTTTAGTTAAAATTCACTTTTCTGGACTTTACTATGAGTTTGTGTGTTTTTCTGTGATTTCAGGTATTTTCTGGCTGAAATTGAGGGACCTGAGCAAAAATCTGATCCAGAGACTGAAAAGGACTGCAGATGCTGTTGGATTCTGACCTCCCTGCACTCGAAGTAGATTTTCTGGAGCTACAGAAGCCCAATTGGCTCGCTCTTAACGGCGTTAGAAAGTAGACATCCTGGGCTTTCCAGCAATATATGATAGTTCATACTTTGCCCAAGATTTGATGGCCCAAACCGGCGTTCAAAGTCACCCTCAGAATTCCCAGCGTTAAACGCCGGAACTGGCACCTAAATGGGAGTTAAACACCCAAACTGGCATAAAAGCTGGCGTTTAACTCCAAGAAGAGTCTCTACACGAAAATGCTTCATTGCTCAGCCCAAGCACACACCAAGTGGGCCCGGAAGTGGATTTTTATGTCATTCACTCATCTCTGTACACCCTAGGCTACTAGTTTTCTATATATAGGACCTTTTACTATTGTATTTTCATCTTCGGATCTTTGGAATCCTTTGTTCTTTAGATCTTTTGATCACTTTGGGAGGCTGGCCATTCGGCCATGCCTAGACCTTGTTCTTATGTATTTTCAACGGTGGAGTTTCTACACACCATAGATTAAGGTGTGGAGCTCTGCTGTACCTCGAGTATTAATGCAATTACTATTGTTCTTCTATTCAATTCCGCTTGTTCTTTGTCCAAGATATCACTTGTTCTTCAACTTGATGAATGTGATGATCCGTGACACTCATCATCATTCTCACTCATGAACAAAGTGACTGACAACCACTCTTGTTCTACAAGCATACGAGGCTCTAGTGTTTATCTCTTGGATTCCTGATACACGATGCATGGTTGATCGCCTAACAACCGAGTGCTCGCCTGACAAATGAGCCAGCCATTCCGTGAGATCAGAGTCTTCGTGGTATAGGCAAGAACTGATGGCGGCATTCAAGAGAATCCGGAAGGTCTAACCTTGTCTGTGGTATTTTGAGTAGGATTCAATGATTGAATGACTGTGACGTGCTTCAAACTCCTGAAGGCGGGGCGTTAGTGACAGATGCAAAAGAATCATTGGATTCTATTCCGGCCTGATCGAGAACCGACAGATGGATAGCCGTGCCGTGACAGGGTGCGTTGAACATTTCCACTGAGAGGATGGGAGGTAGCCATTGACAACGGTGAAACCCTTGCATAAGCTTGCCATGGAAAGGAGTAAGAAGGATTGGATGAAGACAGTAGGAAAGCAGAGAGACGGAAGGGAAAGCATCTTCATACGCTTATCTGAAGCTCTCACCAATGATATACATAAGTATCTCTATCTTTATCTTTATGTTTTATTCATATATCATCTATACCCATTTGAGTCTGCCTGACTAAGATTTACAAGGTGACCATAGCTTGCTTCATACCGACAATCTCCGTGGGATCGACCCTTACTCACATAAGGTATTACTTGGACGACCTAGTGCACTTGCTGGTTAGTTGTGCAAAGTTGTGTAGTGAGTCACAATTTCGCGCACCAGCACCTAAGGCCGGAGTATCCTCTAGAAAAGGAAAAGGGAAGACAAAAGCTTCCACCTCCGAGTCATGGGAGATGGAAAGATTCATCTCCAAGAGCCATCAAGACCACTTCTATGATGTTGTGGCAAAGAAGAAAGCGATCCCTGAGGTCCCTTTCAAGCTCAAGAAAAATGAGTATCCGGAGATCCGACATGAAGTCCGAAGAAGAGGTTGGGAAGTCTTAACCAACCCCATGCAATAAGTCGGAATCTTAATGGTTCAAGAGTTCTATGCCAATGCATGGATCACTAGGAACCATGATCAAGGTATGAACCCGAGTCCAAAGAATTATCTCACAATGGTTCGGGGGAAATACTTGGATTTCAGTCCGAAAAATGTAAGGTTGGCATTCCACTTGCCCATAATGCAAGGTGATGAACGCCCCTACACTAGAAGGGTCAACTTTGATCAAAGGTTGGACCAAGTCCTTATGGACATTTGTGTGGAAGGAGCTCAATGGAAGAGAGACTCCAAAGGCAAGCCAGTCCAACTAAGAAGACTGGACCTCAAGCCTATAGCTAGAGGATGGTTGGAGTTCATTCAACGCTCCATCATTCCTACTAGCAACCGATCTGAAGTTACTGTGGATCGGGCCATCATGATTCATGGCATCATGATTGGAGAGGAAGTAGAAGTTCATGAGGTCATCTCCAATGAACTCTACAAAATAGCCGACAAGCCTTCACCCATGGCACGGCTAGCTTTTCCTCACCTTATTTGCCATCTATGTTACTCAGCTAGAGTCATCATAGAAGGAGACATCTCCATTGAAGAGGACAAGCCCATCACCAAGAAGAGGATGGAGCAAGCAAGAGAAGCCCCTCACGGTTCTCAAGAGGTGCATGAGGAAGCTCATCATCAAGAAATCCCTGAGATGCCTCAAGGGATGCACTTTCCTCCAAACAACTATTGGGAGCAACTCAACACTTCCTTAGAAGGTTTGAGCCACAATATGGAACAATTAAGGGTGGAACATCATGAGCACTCCATCATTCTCCAAGAAATAAGAGAAGATCAAAGAGCAATGAGGGAGGAGCAACAAAGGCAAGGAAGGGACATAGAAGAGCTAAAGAACATCATTGGTCCTTCAAGAAGAAGATGCCACTAAAGGTGGATTCATTCCTTGTTCTTTACTTCTTTCTGTTTTCGGTTTTTAATATTATGTTTATCTATGTTTTGTGTCTTTATTTCATGATCATTAGTATGTAACCATGCCTTAAAGCTATGAATAAAATCCATTAATCCTTCACTTCTCTTAAATGAAAAATGTTTTAATTCAAAAGAACAAGAAGCACATAAATTTCGAAAATAGCTCTTGAATTTAGTTTAATTATATTGATGTGGTGACAATACTTTTTGTTTTCTGAATGAATGCTTGAACAGTGCATATGTCTTTTGATCTTGTTGTTTATGAATGTTAAAATTGTTGGCTCTTGAAAGAATGATGAACAAAGAGAAATGTTATTGATGATCTGAAAAATCATGAAATTGATTCTTGAAGCAAGAAAAAGCAGTGAATGGCGAAAAAAAAAAGAAAAGAAGGAGCAATAGAAAAAGCCAAGAGCCCTTAAAACCAAAAGGCAAGGGTAAAAAGGATCCAAGGCTTTGAGCATCATTGGATAGGAGGGCCCAAGGAAATAAAATCCAGGCCTAAGCGGCTAAATCAAGCTGTCCCTAACCATGTGCTTGTGTCATGAAGGTCCAAGTAAAAAGCTTGAGACTGAGTGGTTAAAGTCGTGATCCAAAGCAAAAGAGTGTGCTTAAGAGCTCTGGACACCACTAACTGGGGACTCTAGCAAAGCTGAGTCACAATCTGAAAAGGTTCACCCAGTTATGTGTCTGTGGCATTTATGTATCCGGTGGTAATACTGGAAAACAAAGTGCTTAGGGCCACGGCCAAGACTCATAAGTAGCTGTGTTCAAGAATCAACATGCTTAACTAGGAAAGTCAATAACACTATCCGAAATTCTAAGTTCCTAGAGAAGCCAATCATTCTAAACATCAAAGGAAAAAGTGAGATGCCAAAACTGTTCAGAAGCAAAAAGCTACAAGTCCCGCTCATCTAATTATAATTAATATTCATTGATATTCTGGAATTTATAGTATATTCTCTTCTTTTATCCTATTTGATTTTCAGTTGCTTGGGGACAAGCAACAATTTAAGTTTGGTGTTGTGATGAGCGGATAATTTATACGCTTTTTGGCATTGTTTTTAGGTAGTTTTTAGTAAGTTCAAGCTACTTTTAGGGATGTTTTCATTAGTTTTTATGTTAAATTCACATTTCTGGACTTTACTATGAGTTTGTGTGTTTTTCTGTGATTTCAGGTAAATTCTGGCTGAAATTGAGGGACTTGAGCAAAACTCTGAAAAAGGCTGACAAAAGGACTGCTGATGCTGTTGGAATCTGACCTCCCTGCACTCGAAATAGATTTTCTGGAGCTACAGAACTCCAAATGGCGCGCTCTCAACGGCGTTGGAAAGTAGACATCCAGGGCTTTCCAGAAATATATAATAGTCCATACTTTATTCGGAAATTGACGACGTAACTTGGCGTTGAACGCCAAGTTCATGCTGCTGTCTGGAGTTAAACGCCAGAAAAACGTCATGATCCGGAGTTGAACGCCCAAAACACGTCATAACTCGGAGTTCAACTCCAAGAGAAGCCTCAGCTCGTGGATTGATCAAGCTCAGCCCAATCATACACCAAGTGGGCCCCGGAAGTGGATTTATGCATCAAATACTTACCCATGTAAACCCTAGGAGCTAGTTTATTATAAATAGAACATTTAACTATTGTATTAGAGGTCTTTTTGACCACGTTACATCTTTGGTCTCAGCTTTGTTTTATTCTTCATCCTAAGAGGCTATTGATCATGTTTTTGGGGGGCTGGCCATTCGGCCATGCCTGAACCTCTTACTTATGTATTTTCAACGGTGGAGTTTCTGCACACCATAGATTAAGGGTGTGGAGCTCTGCTGTACCTCAAGTATTGATGCAATTCTATTTCTTTCATTCAATTCTCTCTTATTCTTATTCCAAGATATTCATTCGCACCCAAGAACATGATGAAGGTGATGATTATGTGACGCTCATCACCATTCTCACCTATGAACGCGTGTGATTGACAACCACTTCCGTTCTACATGCAACAGAGCTTGAATGTGTATCTCTTAGATTCCCCAACAGAATCTTCGTGGTATAAGCTAGATAGATGGCGGCATTCATGAGGATCCGGAAAGTCTCACCTTGTCTGTGGTATTCCGAGTAGGATCCTGGGAGTCCGGAAAGTCTAACCTTGTCTGTGGTATTCCGAGTAGGATTCCGGTAATGAATGACTGTGACGTGCTTCAGACTTGCAAGTGCTGGGCGTGATGACAAACGCAAAAGAATTAAGGGATTCTATTCCAGTAGGCGCGGGAACCAACCAGTGATTAGCCGTGTTGTGACAGAGCGCGTGAGCGTAGTTTTCACTGCGAGGATGGGATGTAGCCTTCGGCCAGGTGATGCCTCCAGACGATTAGCCATGCGAGTGACAGCCGCAGAGGACCATTTTCCCGAGAGGATTAAAAGTAGCCATCGTCGAACGGTGAACCCCTATACACAGCTTGCCATGGAAAGGAATAAGAAGGATTGAGTTGAAGCAGTAGGAGAGCAGGCGTCCTTGAGCCATACAGTATCTCCATATGCTTATCTGAAATTCCCACCAATGAATCTGCATAAGTATCTCTATCCCTTTTTAATTCTTCTATTTTCTTATTTCTATTTTCGAAACCATAAACTAATTTAATCTGCCTGACTGAGATTTACAAGGTGACCATAGCTTGCTTCATACCAACAATCTCTGTGGGATCGACCCTTACTCGCGTAAGGTTTATTACTTGGACGACCCAGTACACTTGCTGGTTAGTTGAACGGAGTTGTGTTCACTCGTGCCAATTTCAAATTCCATAATTTTACAATGATTACAACTTAAAGAATATGGATCACAATTTCGTCCACCATGCTTACAACAATTTCACAGATTCGGCCACCACTTAAGATGGGTTAGTTTCTTCAATTTTTCTCAAAAATCCAAGAGTTGCGTTCTTTCCAACAAAACCAGAAAAGAATCACCAAGAGTAAGTTTTTTTCACTGTTTTATGTTAACCAAAGCTTACCAATCACTGTTTTGCCATCAACGATAGAAGTAGTAAGGAACTACAGCGGGAAAGAATCGATTTGGGTGAGTCTCGAGCCAAATCTCTTGAGATTTCTTTCAATTTACGAAATAGTGAGGATTGATTTTGTCTCTTCTTAGCAGCAAGGGCATTTATCATTAGTTGATGGGAACCTCTTATGTGTAATTGTTGAAGGACTACTGGAGAACGTTCATGAAGGGATTTCCACAAGAAAATTTTGATCTTGTGGGGTACTGAGAGCTTCCAGAAACAAGTTTGCAGTTCTTTTTGCTGTAATAGAAGAGGGCACATCTCAATCGGTTTCATGCAAGAAGTGGTAAGCATTTTGATAGTCTAAAGTTGTATCATAAGATTGTGATTTTTTTATTGTCCACTGTAATGCACCAGTTCTAACATGGATAACAGTTAATAAAATTTTGTTGCTGATGTGTTGAGAAAAAATTTCACGTATCAAAGACTGATTTTACTGTCTGTGTTCATTCAGCAGATCCTTAATCTATAAAATTTGATGTTGAGCATCCAGAGATGGAAGATTTAGAGGAAATGTGAAAGGATATGGAGGTCGTAATTATGGGTCTTCGAATATTCGAGTCTTCGAACCTGAACTAACAGACCAAGATAACCCCTTCTCAATCACTGTTTGACCTTTTAATAAATGGGTTAATAGTCAAATTAGTTCTTGAAAGATAAGACATTCTTCAAAGTCATCTCTGAAAAATTTTTTTAATTAGATTGGTCCTTCATAGATTACGAATTAATTATATTTATCTTCCAGTCACTCCATTAATAATTTTCTTTAAAGATTAATGTTGTAAAACGTTAATTGATAACATATATAATACTTAATATGTCTAATTAGATATTGACCAAATATGTTTATAAAAATTTATTAATTTAGTCATTTTTTCTAATTGCAAAAATCCTATTCCTAATATGACATAGTGACTAATTGATAGATTTTCGTAAATATATTTAGTCAACGTCCAATTAAACATATTATATGTTATGTATGCTATCAATTAACATTTCACATCATTAATCGTTGACAAAAATTGCGAGTGGAGTAACTGAATGACAGATATGATCAATTCTTAATCTTTGAAATACCAATTTGATTAAAAAAATCTTTGAAGAACAAATTTAAAAAATACCTTATCTTTTAAAGACTAATTTGACTATTAACCGTTTAATAAATTACATCACCTCCAAGAAAGTAAATTACTGATTTCTGCTTTGAAGAACATATAAATATCTATGGTATTTACCCTTAAAAATTATTGCTAAAAGGAAATTGGGTTGAATTGCTACTCTAAAAAAATGACAATTTAAATACGTAGACTGAAAGGTAGGACCTACGAGTTACAATGATATGTATTTTCCATTGTATTATCCTACGTTCCTATTCTCTTCGATTTATAAATGGGAATGGGAAGTAGCTAACGTGTTAGAGTGATGAATGAAAAGGAAAATTGAGATAAAAATTACTCCCTTTATTGTTTCAAGACAACAATTTCGTCCGTTTCATCTCTTTTCACACCGTTAATTAAATAACATTTCTCTTTCCAAATCTGCCCCCCTTCTGCCCTTAGTGGATTGAATTTTAAATTTAAATACAAAAATTATTCATCATGTAGACTTTTTATAACAAAAAGATCTAGAATAAGTGGGAGCATGAATATATAAAATAAAACCGATGTTAATTTAATTGGTGGTTAATAGGTCATCAATATTATCTCATGTGCATGATGCTGTCAAGTTTACGTGGATAAACCAAATTTGGTTACGGTTCTAATAAGATAAGATATACATATGTTCATCCGCATTATTCACATGATTATGGAACATATCCAATAATATTTTGTTCTTTCTTCTGTCGACATTATTATTCCAAATTTGAAGTATAAAAAGTGAATATCAAAATTTAAAATATAATTATGTTCTTCGTGATAAAATTGTGGGAGATATTATAAAATCTCGTACTTCTAATTAAGAAACTAAACATTTAATATTCTTATCGTCTTTCAACATTATATGTATGTTAATTACTTTCGATGATTGTAAGAAGTAGGGTCGCAAAAATCTTCAAGACATGCAAATTCGTGATCCTTTATGAATTTCAATATTGATTAAGTTGTATTTAGTCTCTGTCACTGCTGGAACATTATTTTGATTTCCTTAATCCAAATTCAAGTGTTGTTCCTTATTGGTAAGTGTCTTTGCATTGTCATCAGAAGCGTGAAGGAAAACTATCCATAACCCAAATCTCTTAACAAAACTGCAGTCTGAGTGGAGGAGGGAAAAATACACTTCATTAATGGGACTCTCCTTTCTATCGTGTTTCTTCATATTATTAGGAAAAAATAAATCATAATTGTTGTTTTCTTAATGAAACAAACTTTTTCTGGTCAATATGTAGAAAATCATTTGATCAAACCTTTTAATAATTTCAATTAATTTTTTCAAGCTAATGGACTTAAAAATGGTTTAATTTCAATTAGTGTTGAAGTTTTTAAATTTAAAATATTCTAAAAGGTTATTATAATTATAAATATTTTAAATTTTTACTGAGTGATTATTGATTCGTTATATGAGATCTGAGGTCGGTTACCAAAGAATAACTCATTTAATTTTGTTCTATTCTCTCAATGAGAGAAAAAAAAACCTCTACATACACTGTAAAATTAAACTCTAGTTGGGTAACAAAAAGAAGCACAAGCATAAACGGAGATACATAATAGGTGTTAATAAAAATATAAGAGTGTTACGGTGGGTAACCGGAGATTGATGGGCTAAATGGCATCGGTTGGCCCAAATGTGTGAAGGAGGAGGATTCCGAATGGGTCTGCAACTCTGGGGCCTCCGTCCGACTTGTTTCTGTGAGGAGATGGGGGTGGTACCTGCAAAGACACTCCGATGCCTAAGTTAGCAAGAGTGTGAGCAGGTCTAGAGAGAATTGGACTTAGAGATACCTGAGGGGTGTCAGTGTATTTATAGTGGTGAACCAATAACCACCGTTGAAGTAGTGCCATATTTTTAGGGTGGTAACCGTCCCATTATCTTAGGGAGGTTAGGATATGGCTCGTAGAAGTGGTTAGAGAGATTCTAGGGGCAGTTACTCATTTGAATGAGTGCTTATCCGCCAGCTAACCCTCGTGCCCGACTTCTTTAGAACAAGTCGTAGTGAGTACCGACTTCATAGGATGAAGATTGGTACTGGTGAGGCCCAACCCTTTAGATTAGGTCTTTTGCTCGATCCTGTGCCTTTATTATTGGGCCAGGGTATGAACAGTGCCCCTACTCAAGCCCAATTTTTTCAAGATTTGGGTTCGAGTATTCTGCTCAGGGTCGTAGCCGACTTGTTGGCGGACCGACGTGATGGTTTGAAACCGACGTGACTTTCCGTGTCCTTTTGGTTCTGACAGTTACGTCGAATCAAGCGTCGTGTCCGTTAGGGATGTGCGTAGGTCTTGGTAACGGTGCATTCTCATTAATGACTGCCCCGCTTTTACCATTATGCCCCTTAGCATGTTTATAAATACTTTCCCTCTCTTTCATTTTTTCGTTTCTGCGATTTTTCAAATTTCCTCTTCCTTCGTTCGTGCTGCGCTCTTGTGTTTCGGAGACTTCTGCTTCTTTCCAACCTTCATTTTTGGATAAAGTTAGCTTTTCCTCTTTCGTAACATGCCTTATGTTTGCATGCTTTTATTTTGTAGATAGATAGGTTGGTTTGTAGACTTTAGTTCCGTATTTCCTCCCTTTAGAGACCGTGTTTTTTATTTTCCTTTTCTTTTCCTTTTGTAGGTTTTTGTTACCCTTTATAAGAAAAGAAATGGCTTCCATAGATGTTCTTTCTCAATGGGTTGATGTCACGGTCCTAGGGGAGGAACCCTTGGTCGATGCTGAGTTTATCACCCACCTTCGTACTCACCACAGAATTTGTACTTCTGAGGAGGACGAGCCAAAGTATGAGTTGGTAGTCCCGGGTCCAGAAGACCGGGTTTGTTTTGGGAGGGCCAATGAGGCGGCCCCTCATTTTTTCTTTATGTATGAATGTATGATCACCCGTTTGGGTGTTTTTCTTCCATTTTCGAATTTTGAGATGTCCGTTTTGCACCACTGTCGAGTTGCCCCTACCCAACTTCACCCCAATTCTTGGGGTTTTCTGAAAATTTACCAATTTATTAGTCACGCTTTGGACTTTCCGACCTCTTTGAGGATTTTCTTCTATCTTTTCCACATGACTGAGCCCTTCAGTGGGCTAAATAACAAGCAGTAATGGGTGTCTTTCCGAGCCATTCAAGGTCGGAGGATTTTCACCCTCTTCGACGAATCCTTCCACGATTTCAAAAATTATTTTTTCAAAGTGCAAGCTGTAGAGGGTCACCACCCCTTTTTCTTGGATGAGAATTCTTCCCCTCGCTTTCCCCTTTATTGGTTGAAGGCCTCCCCTTGTGAGAAGTACGGTCTGGACGACCTAGACGAGGTGGAGGCGGCCATTGTGGGATTTTTCCGAGAAGTGTGGGGGAGGGCCCCATACTTGGATACTAGAAAATTCCTCCAGGGATCGCCGACTTTTGTTCGGTCGCAACTAGGTAGCTTATATATATATATGTATATATATTTCTTACTTCCGATTTGTATCTTCTGACTTTGAGGTTTTGACGACTTGTTGTTTTTGCTAATTGTGACTTTTGCAGATATGGCAAGGAAGAATGCTCAAGAATCTTACCAAAGAGTTCAGGAGGCTAAGGCAAGATCTCGGACTAGAACTGGTGGCACCAGGGCGATCGTCTCTTCTCCTCCTCCTCCTCCTCCTCCTCCTCAGAACGTGGGGACTCCTTCCCAGCCCATTGTGATTTCTTCTTCAGCTTTGTCTCGGCCGCTCCCCTCCGCCCAACTTCTTTCTGAGCCAGAGAAGAAGAAGCGCAAGACTTTAGAGTCTGGCTCTTCTTTTGATGGTGGGGTTAAGGCGGATGCTCTTGCATTCGTCCGAAAGAACATCTATCCTCATATAAGTATGGATGATGTTTCTGTTCGGAACCACCTTACCACTCTGGCTGAGGAGAGTTTCAGGGCGGCAGGTGTTTGTGGCAAGCTTTTGGATATTTTTGAGAAGACTCCTCTAAGCTCTTTGGGGTTAACCTCGAAGGTTGAGGAGCTGGAGGGAAGGCTTATTTCTTATCAAGAGCATGAGAGGGAGTTGAAGGAGGAGGTCGCCAAGCTGAGGGCGAAGAGAGATAGCCTTCGGGAGAAGGAGAGTAAGTTGCAAACCCAATGCAACATGGAGGCGGGTTTGAGGAAAACAGCACAGGAGAGTTATCAGAGTTTGTTTCAAGATCTTGTGTCTGTGAGGAAGGATTTGCTGAATTCTCGAAATGCGTATGCCGAGTTGGAGGACTCTATTGCTGATGGCGCCGAGGAGGCTTGGAGGATTTTCAAGGAGCAGGTCGGAGTCATTGCTCCTGACTTGGATCTTTCTCCTTTAGATCCGGACAAAGTCGTTATTGATGGCGCTATTGTGGATCCTCCTGCCCCCGTAATCGTTTCCGAGTCAGAATTGAAGACTCGGGGGCAGAGGATTATTGAGTCCCCTCCTCGTTCTAAGGACGCTCCGAGCTCTTCCGTTGTTCCTCCGACTTCCTCTTCATCTCCTGTGGTTGCCTCTCTTCCCGGTCCTGGTGGCACTCTTCCTGACTCTGGTGGTGGTGATCCGTCTATTCCTCTGCAGAAATAACTTTATATGGCTATATGGGGGCTTGGCCTGTGAGTCCCCCCTTTTTTAAACTCTTTATATCTTGTTTGTTGGTGGTGTTTGAACAATTTCTTTTGGCCTTTTAAGGCCGTAAACAAAATATTTAAAAATACCCTTTTTTAATAAGGGTTTTAAATTAACAAAATAAATACCCTTTTTTGGATAAGGGTTTAAGTTACCTTATGCGTGTATGCTTTTCTGATTTTGATTTTTCGAAGTCCCCTTGATCTTTTTCTGAAAACCTTTCCCTTTGGCTTATCTGTTTTTCTGAGCCTTTTTGTTTAAGGACTTTAGGACAGCCTTTAAACTTTTTCCTAGGTTTTTTCAATCTCTTTTTGTTATTCCTTATACTCAACTTTGCTTTATTGAGTTCTTATGACTTAGGTTATTTTTTGCGATGCGTTTTTCTTCTACTCGGTTCTTCACTCCGATTTACGGGTCGAAGTGTTTCCGAGTTTTTACTATCGACTTATATAACCTCTTTACACCGACTTGTACCTCGTCGTTTTATCCTGACGACCATCTAGATCGGTTCATGGGATTTTCACGTTTTGTCGAGCTTAAGTCGGCGCATTTCGTAGAAAGACTTAGAAAATAGAAAGGAGTTTATAAGAGATATTGTAAATGAAAAAAGATCTTTATTGATTGGGGAGGTACCTTCTTGCTACTAAGGGTTTTTAATAGCCTATTTTCCCTTAGCCTCTACTATGATGCCTCGTTAAAAATCCTTCTCCAGAAAAAATCCTTTGATTTTGGGAAAAAATCATGAAGTTGGGAAAAGAGTACATCAGGGAGTAGAGTTCGCTTTTTAACTGTAGTACCTTTTTATATTACAAGCATGCCACGACCTTGGGAACTCAGTGCCGTTTAGGTCGGTCACTTTATAATAACCTTTTCCTAAGACTTCATTGACTTTGTATGGTCCCTTCCAATTAGTAGCGAGTTTTCCTTCCCCTGATTTGTTGACTCCAATGTCGTTTCTGATTAAGACCAAGTCATTCGGGGCAAATGTTCTTCGAATGACTTTTTTGTTGTACCTTGTAGTCATCCTTTGCTTCAATGCTGCTTCTCTTATCTGGGCATCTTCTCGGACTTCGGGGAGCAAGTCGAGCTCCTCTTTGTGCCCCTGTATGTTTCCGATCTCGTCATGGAGAATTACCCTTGGGCTTTGTTCATTGATTTCTATTGGTATCATTGCTTCTACGCCATAGACTAGTCGGAAGGGCGTTTCTCCAGTGGCGGATTGGGGCGTTGTCCTGTAAGCCCATAGCACTTGGGGGAGCTCTTCGGCCCAGGCTCCTTTTGCCTCTTGTAATCTTCTTTTTAGCCCTGCCAGTATGACTTTGTTGGCTGCCTCGGCCTGCCCATTAGCTTGTGGGTGTTCCACCGAGGTGAACTGGTGTTTTATTTTCATACTGGCTACTAGGCTTCTGAAGGTAGAATCGGTGAATTGGGTTCCATTGTCTGTAGTAATGGAATAAGGTATCCCATATCTTGTGATGATATTTTTGTAGAGGAACCTCCGACTTCTTTGAGCAGTGATGGTGGCCAATGGTTCTGCTTCTATCCATTTTGTGAAGTAATCTATTCCCACGATCAGGTATTTAACTTGTCCTAGCGCTTGGGGAAAGGACCTAACAAATCCATTCCCCATTTTGCAAAGGGCCATGGAGAAGTGATACTGATGAGCTCCTCTGGGGGAGCCACGTGGAAATTTGCATGCATCTGACATGGTTGGCACTTTTTCACAAATTCTGTGGCATCTTTCTGCAAGGTCGGCCAGTAGAATCCAGCTCTAATTACTTTATTGGCTAGTGACCTTGCTCCGAGATGATTTCCGCAGATTCCACTGTGGATTTTCTCTAACACCTCGGTGGTTTTTGAGGTCGGTACGCACTTTAACAGTGGTGTTGATATCCCCCTTCTGTAGAGAATATTTCTCACCAAAGTGTAATGTTGTGCTTCCCTCCGGATTTTCTTGGCCTCTTTTTCCTCTTTTGGAAGGATGTCAAATTTTATGTATTCGACCAAGGGGTTTATCCATCCGAGGTTTAAACCGACTACCTCAAGAACTTCTTGTTTGTCTTCTATTTTTACCACTGAGGGTTCCTGGAGGGTTTCTTGGATCAGGCTTCTGTTGTTCCCTCCCGATTTGGTACTTGCTAACTTGGATAGGGCGTCCGCTCTACTGTTTAGATCCCAAGTTATGTGTTTAACCTCGGTTTCTGCAAAGCGCCCAAGGTGCTCCAGAGTTTTCTCCAAGTACCTCTTCATATTTGGGTCCTTTGTCTGATACTCTCCGCTTATCTGGGAGGTCACCACCTGTGAGTCGCTGTATATCATCACCTTTGTAGCACCGACTTCTTCTGCCAGCTTTAATCCAGCAATCAAGGCTTCATACTCTGCCTGATTATTTGAAGCTGGGAATTCAAATTTTAGGGAAACCTCTATCTGGGTTCCTCTTTTATCTACCAATATTATGCCTGCACCACTTCCTGTTTTGTTGGAGGATCCATCTACATAGAGTTCCCATGTAGTTGGTTTTTCCTCCTGATCCCCTACGTATTCTGCAATAAAATCGGTGAGGCATTGGGCTTTAATCGCCGTCCGAGTTTCGTATCTTAAGTCAAACTCGGAAAGCTCTATTGCCCATTGAACCATTCTCCCTGCAACATCCATCTTTTGGAGGATTTGCTTTATGGGTTGGTTCGTACGGACTTTTATTGTGTGAGCTTGAAAGTAAGGCCGTAACCTTCGTGAGGCTATTACTAAGGAGTAGGCAAACTTCTCTAGTTTGTGGTACCTTAGCTCAGGGCCTTGTAGAACTTTGCTGATGAAATATACTGGATGTTGTCCGACCTCATTTTCTCTTATCAGGGCTGATGAGACAGCCTTGTCTGCTACAGATAAGTATAGGACGAGGTCTTTTCTAGATACGGGTCGGGTCAGAATAGGAGGTTGGCTTAAGAACTTTTTAAACTCCTGGAACGCCTCCTCGCATTCAGGGGTCCATTCAAACTGACATCCCTTTCTCAATAAGGAGAACAGTGGAAGGGATTTTAGTGCTGATCCTGCCAAAAGTCTGGAGAGGGCTGCAAGTCGGCCATTCAGCTACTGGACCTCTCTCAAACAAGTCGGGCTTTTCATCTCTAGGATGGCTCTACACTTATCGGGATTGGCTTCGATCCCTCTTTGTGTTAGCATAAATCCTAGAAATTTCCCTGCCTCCACCGCGAAGGCGCACTTTGCGGGATTTAGTCTCATCCCGTGCAGCCTTATGGTGTCAAAGACTTGTGAGAGATCTGACAAGAGGTCGACTTCTTTCTTGGTCTTTACCAGCATGTTGTCGACGTATACTTCCATTAGGCTCCCAAGGTGAGAGGCAAACACCTTATTCATCAACCTTTGGTATGTGGCTCCTGCATTTTTCAATCCGAATGGCATGACCACGTAGCAGAAATTGGCTCTGGGTGTGATGAATGATGTCTTCTCCTGGTCTGGCTCATACATTGGGATTTGATTATATCCCGAGTAGGCATCCATGAATGATAAGTATTGATACCCCGAGCTGGAGTCCACTAGGGTATCAATACTTGGCAGTGGATAAGGGTCCTTGGGACATGCCTTATTTAAGTCGGTATAGTCGACACACATTCTCCATTTGCCATTCTGTTTTTTGACTAGCACTACATTGGCTAGCCATGTTGGGTACTTGACTTCTCTGATGAAGCCAGCTTCCAGGAGCGCCTGCACTTGTTCTTCTACTATTAGGGCTCGTTCTGGGCCGAGCTTGCGTCTTCTTTGTTGTACAGGTCGGGATCCCGGATAAATCGAGAGCTTGTGGGACATGAGCTCGGGGTCTATCCCAGGCATGTCAGAGGCCTTCCAGGCGAAGAGGTCAGAGTTATCTCTTAGGAGCTTAGTCAATTCTTGTTTTAGGGTTTCCCCTAGGTTGGCTCCTATATGAGTATTTTTTCCTTCCTCTTTACCGACCTGTATCTCCTCGGTTTTTCCTCCCGGTTGTGGTCGCAGCTCTTCTCTGGCCCTTGCACCGCCGAGCTCTATTGTGTGAACTTCTCTGCCCTTTCCTCTCAGATTTAGGCTTTCATTGTAGCATTTTTTTGCCAACTTTTGGTCTCCCCTTACCGTTGCTATCCCCGCTGAAGTCGGGAATTTTATGCGAAGGTGGGGAGTGGATACCACTGCTCCGAGTCGATTAAGGGTAGCTCTGCCGATTAAAGCGTTATATGCTGACCCCACATCAATGACTATGAAGTCTATACTCAGAGTCTTTGATTTTTTCCCTTTTCCAAAGGTGGTGTGGAGGGGCAAAAATCCCAGTGGTTTTATTGGCGAGTCACCTAATCCATACAAGGTGTCGGGGTAGGCTCTTAATTCTTTCTCATCCAACCCTAGTTTGTCAAAAGCGGGCTTAAAAAGGATGTCCGCTGAGCTTCCTTGGTCTACTAGGGTTCTGTGGAGATGGGCATTCGCCAGGATCATAGTTATTACTACTGGATCATCATGTCCAGGGATTATTCCTTGCCCATCTTCTTTTGTGAATGAAATGGTAGGGAGGTCGGATGACTCTTCTCCGACCTAGTAGACTCTTTTGAGATGTCTTTTGTGAGAGGATTTGGTGAGTCCCCCTCCCGCGAACCCTCCTGAGATCACATGGATATGTCTCTCTGGAGTCTGCGGCGGTGGGTCTCTTCTATCCATATCGTCTCGCTTTCTCTTTCCATGACCGTCCGACCTTTCTATGAGATATCTATCAAGCTGACCTTCTCTAGCCAGCTTTTCTATCACATTTTTAAGGTCGTAACAGTCGTTTGTGGAGTGACCATATATTTTATGGTACTCACAGTAGTCGCTGCGGCTCCCCCCTTTTTTATTTTTAATGGGTCTAGGGGGTGGCAGTCTTTCAGTGTTACAAATCTCTCTGTATACGTCCACTATAGAAACTTTCAGAGGAGTATAAGAGTGGTATTTTCTTGGTCTCTTGAGACCGAGTTCCTCCTTTTTCTTGGTTTCCCTTTCCCTTTCTTTTGTTGAGGGAGGGAGCCCAGGTCGCCAACTCAGGTTTCTCAGCTTGGCGTTTTCCTCCATATTGATGTACTTTTCAGCTCTTTCCTGTACATCACTTAGAGAAACGGGGTGCCTTTTAGATATGGACTGTGAAAAGGGACCTTCTCTGAGTCCATTGACTAACCCCATTATGACTGCTTCTGTGGGCAGGTCTTGAATCTCTAAACATGCTTTGTTGAACCTTTCCATATAGGCTCGTAAGGATTCTCCGACCTCCTGTTTTATTCCTAGGAGGCTCGGTGCATGTTTCACTTTGTCTTTCTGGATAGAGAACCTCATCAAAAACTTCCTTGAGAGGTCTTCAAAACTGGTAACTGACCTCGGGGGGAGGCTGTCGAATCACTTCATCGCTGCTTTCGATAGAGTGGTCGGCAAAGCTTTGCATCGCGTAGCGTCGGAAGCATCAGCTAGGTACATCTGACTTTTGAAATTGCTCCGGTGATGCTTTGGATCCGTGGTTCCGTCATAGAGGTCCATATCGGGGCTTTTGAAGTTCCTCGAAACTTTTGCCCTCATTATGTCCTCGCTGAAAGGATCCTCCCCTCCTAAGGGCGGCTCTTCTCGTTCGTCACGGGAGTTGCAACCTTTGAGGGAGGATTCTAACTTTTAGAGTTTTTTTTCTAACTCTTTTTGTCGTTCCATCTCCTCTTTTAGGTTCTTTTTAGTTTCCTTTTGTCGCTCCCGTTCTTGTTCTAACTGTTCCAGGCGACTGTGGACTAATCCCATGAGTTCAGTTACATGGGATGGTCCCTCTTTCTCTGATTCGCGCCCTTCTGAAGAGTTTACAAAGGGGTTTTTTACTCCGGAGGTACCTTCCCTGTGTTGATCATTAGTTCCCTGGTGGAGGGTGAAGTCTGCATCATTATTGCCTGTGTCCATATTCTCTTGTTCAGAATCTGTCTCCACATGACCCTCTTCAGGGAATCTGTCCGCCATTAGTGGTCGATCTCTCGGGTCCCCGGCAACGGCGCCAATGTTACGGTGGGTAACCGGAGATTGATGGGCTAAATGGCGTCGGTTGGCCCAAATGTGTGAAGGAGGAGGATTCCGAATGGGTCTGCAACTCGGGGGCCTCCGTCCGACTTGTTTCTGTGAGGAGATGGGGGTGGTACCTGCAAAGACACTCTGATGCCTAAGTTAGCAAGAGTGTGAGCAGGTCTAGAAAGAATTGGACTTAGAGATACCTGAGGGGTGTCAGTGTATTTATAGTGGTGAACCAATAACCACCGTTGGAGTAGTGCCATATTTTTAGGGTGGTAACCGTCCCATTATCTTAGGGAGGTTAGGATATGGCTCGTAGAAGTGGTTAGAGAGATTCTAGGGGCAGTTACTCATTTGAATGAGTGCTTATCCGCCAGCTAACCCTCGTGCCCGACTTCTTTAGAACAAGTCGTAGTGAGTACCGACCTGTATTAGGTCTTTTGCTCGATCCTGGGCCTTTATTATTGGGCCAGGGTATGAACAAAGAGAAAGTATGAGAAACCAATGAATTTAGTGTACAATGTATATAAAAAGAATAAAATTAAAATTAATATCAAATAATAAATAAATAAGAATTTACAACAGTTATGTAAACTCCAAAAGCGACTTTTTTCTCCCTCATCTGATGTGACTGTCTTTTCGTCCAGTCTCTTTCTCTCTCATCGGTGCTGCGCCGCTACAAACACCAGCCGCCGTCGCCCATAGCTCACACCGACGTGCGCATCATGAACACCCAGCAACACCGTCGAGCAGTTTGCGTCATTTCCGCAGTCCCGCATCGCGCCAATCATGCAGTCCCACCCTCGCGCCGGCGGTTTCTCTCCCTCTCAACGTCGTCATTCGCGACGTATAGAAAACACACAAGTATTTTGTTTTCATACATCCATCACGCCTCACAAAATCATAAATGGAGACACTTCCTTCTGTGTCCATCGCGCAGCCCAAGACTTCCATGACGCTACTGACGTTACTTCCTCCTACATAGGTATAAGTCCAAGATCAACGTAAAATAACACCACTATAATTGTGCAAACAATTAGTTTTGTCCATAATACTCCCATTTTTGTCCATTATATATAGTTATTTTTAAATTCATTGAATTGTTGTTACTTGTTATTAGTGTGACTTATACCATCCATTTAGATCAAATAGCAAATACATTTTACTAAATCACTATCTCTAGCTAGCTCTCTTCCTCAGGTTGTTTAATTACGGACAAACTCAAGATTGTGACATGTCCATGACTCCATCCATGATTTTTCGGGGGCTGCAATTAAGGACAAAAGCGGCAATTCCACCTAAAAGTTAGTTTTTTTTCTTTTTGTTATTTAAAAATATTTTCTGATTTAATAAGTTAAAAATTAATTTGCTATATATCTAAATTTTATTTAAGTATTTATTATTGATCAAATAATTATTATCTATATAAAATTAAATTTAAATTTTAACACTTACTTAAATAAGTGAATTGACTATCACTCGATTATCTGAAATTGATCCTCGTTATTCGATCATTCCAAATTGATCACCTAGAACTAACTTAGAAATAATAAAATAGACTTTTTGTTTTCCTTATAGCAAGTCCTATTAGTTGTTCGCAAGGTTTTGAAAACCGAACCGGTCATCGAACCTCTCTAGCTACTGGTTTACTAGTTCATAGGTTCAACCGTGGTTGAATCGAAAAAACCGTTTTATAATAAAATAATAACTAAAATATAAATAAACATATGAAAATATAATTATAGTCTAATGTAAACTTTAAAATATCATTCAAATTAAAAGTACTATATAAACCAGAATGTTATAATCTCATTCAAATACAATTCAAAAGTCAAAAAACAAAACAACCAATCAAACATAACATAGCAGCATCAAAATGATCCAAGTTTGTTATCAATCATCAAAATCCTCCATAACTTGCTGCAGATTTGCGTCATTGATATCATCACCTTCATTTCCACTACTTGGACTAGAAAAAGCAAGTGGTGCAGCATAAAATGTACTACTACTATCACCACCACCACCTTGATCTAAATCAGTATCAATCTCATCTAACAAAATATAACACATTATCAATAAATTAAAGATCAAAGCTATTGTAATTTATTGTCTGATCAATAAACTATAATACTCAGCAGGACATGAATTGAGCATCTTTTGCTTCTGCAAGGACACAAGCAAAACAATTTTTATTGAATCAATTCATGTTTTTATTCTTCTCAATGCATAAAGTTCAATAAAAAAATCTAGCAAGCTAAGAGAAATAGATTGAAAAAATATTACCCAACCTAGCAAGAAAAATAATATAAATAACCTTCAGCATCCAACTAAATACCATAACATACATTTAGCTTTATAGAATGTAGAAGTAAGGACTAGATCCACTATTTATCGCAAATTTATGCTTGTGATTAGAAAGAATGGACTTCAAACTTCCAACATGCACATCAGGGACAAAATCCACAATAAGTCTCCCTAGAATCAAATGATACCAATGTCTCTGTAAATGGATAAATGGAAATGTATTTTATTCCTAAACACTTTAGAATTGACTACAACTCATGGGAAATGAATAGATTCAGAAAAATTGTGTATTATGCGATAGTGAGATATTACACAATATGATTTGTAAATGAATTGTATTTGTAAATTATTATCATTCCAAGCTCTCAGTTCCATACAATAATTCACTTCAATTCTATCATATTCTAAGGATTCCAAATTCAGTAAAGAACAAACAACAAAATTATTCAAAATTATTCACAATTAAAGAACAAACAACAAAATCCAGTTCAGTAAACAAAGCAAAATCAGTTCACACAATCAGAGTTCACACAATCAGATTTCACAAAATCAGAGTTCACAAAATCATGTCACAAAATTAGAGTTCAAAAAATTCTTTGTTCACAAAATCATCTCTCAAAATCAGAGTATACAAAATCAGAGTTCACAGTGACAAAATCATGTCACAAAATCAGAGTTCACACAATCAGATTTCACAAAATCAGAGTTAACAAAATCATGTCACAAAAATCAGAGTTCACAGTTTCATCAGATTTCACAGTTTTATACTTTCATCACAGTTCACAGAGTTCACATATCAGTTCATAACAGTTTCAGAGACTCAGAGATCAGTTCATCAGAATCAGTATCAGATTTCATCACAAAATCATGTTCATAACTAAATTAAAAATTACCTGGAAATGAGGAAATCTATTGCTTTCTCTCGGAGCTTGAAGGACTTTAGGCTTCACCACTTCAACGCTTCAATCGAACTCTATTGGTTTCTCTCAGAGGAAGAGCTCGACGGAGGTGACTGGTTGAAGTGGCGGAGGGCTCGACGGAGCCGACGGCGTGACAGTGCTGACTGCGCGAGGTATCTGACGGCGCGACGGACCAAACGGCGCCACGGAGCTGACGGCACGACGGTGCTGACGGCATGACGGTGCTGAAGGCGCGACGGAGGTGAGTGCGTTCAGGGCTTCAGGCGTTCTCTATGTCTCTCACAGTCTCACTCTCTCTGACACTTGCTGAACTGTGGTGGGTGTTGTTCTGTGGGACGCTGGAGTGCTGGACGAAAGTGCGAAGGGGAAAAGGGAATTAGGGTTCCCAAAACGCAAAACGACAGCGTTTTGCTGCAAGGCTAAAAAACCGGCCGGGTCCCAGTTCGGTTTGACCGATCGGTAATCGGCCGGTTCATCGGTTCAATGTCGATTTTCAAATTCTGTAATTTTCCTTATTATTCAAACCGCTTCAGCGTCCGGTTCATGGTTCAACCGGTTCGACCGGTTGGTTCGAACCGGTTTTCAGAACATTGGTTGTTCGGGTTTAATTTGATTGGTTTAGCTAGGGGAGTCTTTTTGCTTTTGTTTATTCGTGACATATTGTTAGATTTGCATGTCTTTTATAAGTTATTATTTCGTAGGTTTGGCTATTTTGTATAGCAGAGTTTTTGAATCATTCTCCCATTTTTGAACCATTCTCCCATTTTATATTTGAGAGCTTTAACCAACGAATAAAATAAATTAAAATATTATTTCTATTATAACAATTTCTTCTCTTAGTAGTTCTGTTGTTATCTATAATTCATAAAATTAAAGATTATTTTTTCCGTTTCTAAAATTTGGGTAAAAATCAAATTCGTTTTTATTTTTTTTGTTATTAAAATTATCCTCAATATTACAAAATGTTATAAAATTATTCTTTTCTACTTTAACTTTATTTTTTTGACCAAATTATTCTTAACAATTAATAAAAATAATATTAAAAAAATATAAATAAAAACACCCCACCCCACACTCCATTACCCCACCCTCATCCCTATCTCTCTTCCCTCTTCCTTTCCCATTTCCTTCTTTCTACTCTTTTTGAATTCCTCCTTCTTCCCTCTCTCCCACCCACAAAAATCTCAATTCTTCTTCTCTCCTTCAGCAACAACAACAACTAAATTCAGCAAATTCACAATAGTAAATTTAGCAGCAACAACAACCACAAAAATTAACAGCAATATCCACAAAATAAATCACTAAAAATTCTATTTTTAACAAAAATTCAACAATCATCAACCGCAACTTCGAATCCAAAATCAGTAACCACAGAAATTAAAAAAATGATGTTTATGTTCTTCAAAAAAAAAAGGAAGAACGAAAAGAGGAGGAACGAAGATGAACCCAAAATCCCTAAAACAGCCAAACATCACCACTTGAACAAGCACCAAAGATAAGGATTTTCACCCACTCATACACTTCCTCCACGTTCTGTGTGCTTGATGAGCGGATAATTTATACGCTTTTTGGCATTGTTTTTAGGTAGTTTTTAGTAAGTTCAAGCTACTTTTAGGGATGTTTTCATTAGTTTTTATGTTAAATTCACATTTCTAGATTTTACTATGAGTTTGTGTGTTTTTCTGTGATTTCAGATAAATTCTGGCTGAAATTGAGGGATTTGAGCAAAACTCTGAAAAAGGCTGACAAAAGGACTGCTGATGCTGTTGGAATCTGACCTCCCTGCACTCGAAATGGATTTTCTGGAGCTACAGAACTCCAATTGGCGCGCTCTCAACGGCGTTGGAAAGTAGACATCCAGGGCTTTCCAGCAATATATAATAGTTCATACTGTATTCGGAAATTGACGACGTAACTTGGCGTTGAACGCCAAGTACATGCTGCTGTCTGGAGTTAAACGCCAGAAAAACGTCATGATCCGGAGTTGAACGCCCAAAACACGTCATAACTCGGAGTTCAACTCCAAGAGAAGCCTCAGCTCGTGGATTGAACAAGCTCAGCCCAAACATACACCAAGTGGGCCCCGGAAGTGGATTTATGCATCAATTACTTACTCATGTAAACCCTAGGAGATAGTTTATTTTAAATAGAACATTTAACTATTGTATTAGATATCTTTTGATCACTTTAGATCTTAGGATCAGATCTTTGAACGCATAGTTCTTAGACCATGGGGGCTGGCCATTCGGCCATGCCTGAACCTTTCACTTATGTATTTTCAACGGTGGAGTTTCTGCACACCATAGATTAAGGGTGTGGAGCTCTGCTGTACCTCAAGTATTAATGCAATTCTATTTTCTTTTATTCAAATCTCTCTTATTCTTATTCCAAGATATTCATTCGTACCCAAGAACATGATGAATGTGATGATTAGATAACCCTCATTATCATTCTCACTTATGAACGCGCGTGATTGACAACCACTTCCGTTCTACATGCAACAGAGCTTGAATGTGTATCTCTTAGATTCCCCAACAGAATCTTCGTGGTATAAGCTAGATAGATGGCGGCATTTATGAGGATCCGGAAAGTCTCACCTTGTCTGTGGTATTCCGAGTAGGATCCTGGGAGTCCGGAAAGTCTAACCTTGTCTGTGGTATTCCGAGTAGGATTCCAGTAATGAATGACTGTGACGTGCTTCAGACTTGCAAGTGCTGGGCGTGATGACAAACGCAAAAGAATCAAGGGATTCTATTCCAGCAGGAGCAGGAACCAACCAGTGATTAGCCGTGCTGTGACAGAGCGCGTGAGCGTAGTTTTCACTGCGAGGATGGGATGTAGCCTTCGGCCAGGTGATGCCTCCAGACGATTAGCCATGCGAGTGACAGCCGCAGAGGACCATTTTCCCGAAAGGATAGAAAGTAGCCATCGTCGAACGGTGAACCCCTATACACAGCTTGCCATGGAAAGGAGTAAGAAGGATTGAGTTGAAGCAGTAGGAGAGCAGGCGTCCTTGAGCCATACAGCATCTCCATATGCCTATCTGAAATTCCCACCAATGAATCTGCATAAGTGTTCTATCCCTTTTATTATATATCATCTATTTTCTTATTATTTCTATTTTCGAAACCATAAACAAATTTTATCTGCCTGACTGAGATTTACAAGGTGACCATAGCTTGCTTCATACCAACAATCTCTGTGGGATCGACCCTTACTCGCGTAAGGTTTATTACTTGGACGACCCAGTACACTTGCTGGTTAGTTGAACGGAGTTGTGAATTTAACCAGTGCCATAAGAAAGCCTTCATCTCAAAATAGTTAGAACATGGATCACAATTTCGTCCACCAAGTTTTTGGCGCCGTTGCCGGGGATTGTTCGAGTATGGACAACTGACGGTTCTTCTTGTTGCTCAGATTAGGTAATTTTCTTTTCAAAAAATCTTTTTCAAAATTTTTCTTTTATTTTTTGTTTTTCTAAACTTTATTTTCGAAAAAATTAATAAAAATTCAAAAAAATTAGAAAATCATAAAAATAAAAAATATTTTGTGTTTCTTGTTTGAGTCTTGAGTCAATTTTTAAGTTTGGTGTCAATTGCATGCTTTAAAAATTTTTTCTTGCATTTTTCGAAAATCCCATGCATTCATAGTGTTCTTCATGATCTTCAAGTTGTTCTTGATGAGTCCTCTTGTTTGATCTTGATGATTTCTTGTTTTGTGTCTTTTCTTGTTTTTCATGTGCATCTTTGCATTCATATTTTTCATGCATTAAAGATTTCTAAGTTTGGTGTCTTGCATGTTTTCTTTGCATCAAAAATTTTTCAAAATTATGTTCTTGATGTTCATCATGATCTTCAAAGTGTTCTTGGTGTTCATCTTGACATTCATAGCATTCTTGCATGCATTCATTGTTTTGATCTAAAAATTTTATGCATTGAGTATTTTTGTTGTTTTCCTCTCTCATCATTAAAAATTCAAAAATAAAAAAATATATTTTCCTTATTTCCCTCCAAATTTTCGAAATTTTGGGTTGACTTGGTCAAAAATTTTCAAAATTAGTTGTTTCTTACAAGTCAAGTCAAAATTTCAATTTTAAAAATCCTATCTTTTCAAAATCTTTTTCAGAAATCATATCTTTTTCATTTTTTTTATTTTTCGAAAAAATTTTCAAAAATATTTTTTTCAAATTATTTTCAAAATTTTTTCCTTATCTTTACATCATATTTTCGAAAATTCACTAATAATTAATGTGATTGGTTCAAAAATTTGAAGTTTGTTACTTTCTTGTTAAGAAAGGTTCAATCTTTAAGTTCTAGAATCTTATCTTGTAGTTCTTGTTAGTGAAGTAAATAATTTTAAAATTTTTAAATTAAATCTTTTTATCTTTTATTTTGTCTTTTCCAAAATTTTTATCTTTTTCAAAATTTGATTTCAAAATATCTTATCTAACTTACTATCTTCTTATCTTTTTCAATTTTTATTTCAAATCTTTTTCAATCAACTAACTAACTTCTTGTTTGTTTCTTATCTTATTCAAAACCACCTAACTACTTTTCCCTCTTCTATTTTCGAAAATATCTCTCTCTTTTTCAAAAATTCTTTTTAATTAATTAATTGTTTCATGTTTTAATTTTAATTACATTTTATCTCTAAATTTTCGAAAACTACTAACCCCTTTTTCAAAATTATTTTCGAAATCTCCCTTCTCTTTTCTTCTTCTATTTAATTATTTAATTACTAACACTTCTCCTCACCTCTCTTCATCCAAAAATCCGAATCTCCTTCTTCATTCTTCTACACCTTCTTTTTCTACTAACATAAAGGAATCTCTATACTGTGACATAGAGGATTCCTCTTCTTTTCTTGTTTTCTTCTCTTTCATATGAGCAGGAACAAGGATAAAGGCACTCTTGTTGAAATTGATCCAGAACCTAAAAGGACTCTGAAGAGAAAATTAAGAGAAGCTAAATTACAACAATCCAGAAACAACCTTTCAGAAATTTTCGAACAAGAGAAGGAGATGGCAGCCGAAAATAATAATAATGCAAGGAGAATGCTTGGTGACTTCACAAAGCCAACGTCCAAGTTTGATGGAAGAAGCATCTCCATTCCTGCCATTGGAGCCAATAACTTTGAGCTTAAGCCTCAACTAGTTGCTTTAATGCAACAAAACTGCAAGTTTTATGGACTTCCATCTGAAGATCCTTATCAGTTTTTAACTGAGTTCTTGCAGATCTGTGAGACTGTAAAGACGAATGGAGTTGATCCTGAAGTCTACAGACTCATGCTTTTCCCTTTTGCTGTAAGAGACAGAGCTAGAGTATGGTTGGATTCACAACCCAAGGATAGCCTGGACTCTTGGGATAAGCTTGTCACTGCATTCTTAGATAAATTCTTTCCTCCTAAAAAGCTGAGCAAGCTGAGAGTGGATGTTCAAACCTTCAAACAAAAAGATGGTGAATCCCTCTATGAAGCTTGGGAAAGATACAAGCAGCTGACCAAGAGATGTCCATCTGACATGCTTTCAGAATGGACCATTTTAGATATATTCTATTATGGTCTCTCTGAATTTTTGAAAATGTCACTGGACCATTCTGCAGGTGGATCTATTCACCTGAAGAAAACGCCTGAAGAGGCTCAAGAACTCATTGACATGGTTGCAAATAACCAGTTCATGTATACTTCTGAGAGGAATTCCGTGAACAATGGGGTACCTCAAAAGAAAGGAGTTCTTGAAATTGATACTCTGAATGCCATATTGGCTCAGAACAAAGTGTTGACTCAACAGGTCAACATGATCACTCAAAATCTGAATGGATTGCAACATGCATCCAACAGTACTAGAGAGGCAGCTTCTGAAGAAGCTTATGATCCTGAGAACCCTGCCATGGCAGAGGTTAATTACATGGGTGAACCTTATGGAAACACCTATAACTCATCATGGAGAAATCATCCAAATTTCTCATGGAAGGATCAACAAAAGCCTCAACAAGGCTTTAACAATGGTGGACGCAATAGGCTGAGCAATAGCAAGCCATATCCATCATCTTCTCAGCAACAGACAGAGAATTCTGAACAAAACACTTCTAATTTAGCCAATGTAGTCTCTGATCTGTCAAAGGCCACTTTCAGTTTCATGAATGAAACAAGATCCTCCATTAGAAATCTGGAGGCACAAGTGGGCCAGCTGAGTAAGAAAGTCATTGAAACTCCTCCCAGTATTCTCCCAAGCAATACAGAAGAAAATCCAAAAGGAGAGTGCAAGGCCATTGACATAGTCAATATGGCCGAATGCACAAGGGAGGAGGAGGACGAAAATCCTAGTGAGGAAGACCTCCTGGGACGTCCCTCAAGCAAGAAGGAGTTTTCTATTGAGGATCCAAAGAAATCTGAGGCTCATACAGAGACCATAGAGATTCCATTGAATCTCCTTCTGCCATTCATGAGCTCTGAAGACTATTCATCCTCTGAAGAGGATGAAGATGTAACTGGAGAGCAAGTTGCTCAATATTTAGGAGCTATCATGAAGCTGAATGCCAAGTTATTTGGTAATGAGACTTGGGAAAGTGAACCTCCCTTGCTCATTAATGAACTGGATACTTGGATTCAGAAAACTCTACCTCAAAAGAAACAAGATCCTGGCAAGTTCTTAATACCCTGTACCATAGGCACCATGATCTTTGAAAAAGCTCTGTGTGATCTGGGGTCAGGGATAAATCTAATGCCACTCTCTGAAATGGAGAAGCTGGGGATCATTGAGGTACAACCTGCCTTGTTCTCATTACAACTGGCAGACAAGTCATTGAGACAAGCTTATGGAATAGTAGAGGACGTGTTAGTAAAGGTTGAAGGCCTTTACATCCCTACTGATTTCATAATCTTAGACACTAGGAAGGAAGAGGATGATTGCATCATCCTTGGAAGACCTTTCCTAGCCACAGCAGAAGCTGTGATAGATGTCAACAGAGGTGAACTAGTCCTTCAATTGAATGGAGAATACCTTGTGTTTAAGACACAAAGCCATCCCTCTGTGACAGAAGAGAGTAAGCATGAAGAGCTTCTCTCAGTTCAGAGTCAAGAAGAGCCCCCACAATCAAACTCTAAGTTTGGTGTTGTGAGGCTATAACCAAACTCTAAGTTTGGTGTTAAGATCCCATATCCAAACTCTAAGTTTGGTGTGGACAACTATACAACATTGACCTGATCACTTTGTGACTCCATGAGAGCCACTGTCAAGCTATTGACGTTAAAGAAGCGCTTGTTGGGAGGCAACCCAATTTTATTTATCTAAATTTTATTTTATTCTATTTTATTGTTATTTTGTGTTTTATTAGGTACATGATCATGAGGAGTCACGAAAAAATAAAAAAAAATTAAAAACAGAGTCAAAAACAGAAGAAAAAAATTTTTCACCCTGGAGGACGCACAGGCTGGCGTTCAACGCCAGTAAGATGCATCTGGCTGGCGTTCAACGCCAGAACAGAGCACCATTCTGGCGCTGAACGCCAGAAACAAGCAACATCCTGGCGTTGAACGCCAGGAATGTGCCTAGAAGAGAAAAGCTGGCGCTGAACGCCAGTAACAAGCATGAAACTGGCGTTCAACGCCAGAAACATGCATTACATGGGCGTTGAACGCCCAGAACATGCACCAATGGGCGTTTGAACGCCAGAAGGATGCATGAAGGCATTTTACATGCCTATATGGTGAAGGAATGGTATTTCTTTACACCTCAGGATCTGTGGACCCCACAGGATCACCTCAGGATCTGTGGACCCCACAGGATCCCCACCTAACATATTCCCACCTTACCTTTTAATCCTAATCACACTCTCCTAATCCTAAATCTCATTTTTCCTACTCCCCATGTCACACTTCCCAACACCCATCACCAATCACCTCAATTCCTCTTCCCAATTCTCCCATTCACCATTCACATCACCCCACTCTTCCCCATAAACCCCACCTACCTTCATAAAATTCAAATTCAATTTCCCACCCATTCCCACCCAAATTGGCCGAACACCCACCCTCCCCTTTCCCTATAAATATCCTTCCATTCCACTTCATTTTCACACAACACAACCCCTTCTTCTCCCACATAGCCGAACCTACCTCTCTCCCTCTCTACCATATTTTCTTCTTCTTCTTCTACTCTTCTTTTCTTTCTTGCTCGAGGACGAGCAAAATTTTAAGTTTGGTGTGGTAAAAGCATTAACTTTTTGTTTTTCCATTACCATCAATGGCACCTAAGGCTGGAGTATCCTCTAGAAAAGGGAAAGGGAAGACAAAAGCTTCCACCTCCGAGTCATGGGAGATGGAAAGATTCATCTCCAAGAGCCATCAAGACCACTTCTATGATGTTGTGGCAAAGAAGAAGGTGATCCCTGAGGTCCCTTTCAAGCTCAAGAAGAATGAGTATCCGGAGATCCGACATGAAGTTCAAAGAGAGGTTGGGAAGTCTTAACCAACCCCATACAACAAGTTGGAATCTTAATGGTTCAAGAGTTCTATGCCAATGCATGGATCACTAGGAACCATGACCAAGGTATGAACCCAAGCCCAAAGAATTATCTCACAATGGTTAGGGGGAAATAATTGGATTTCAGTCCGGAAAATGTAAGGTTGGCATTCCACTTGCCTATGATGCAAGGTGATGAACGCCCCTACACTAGAAGGGTCAATTTTGATCAAAGATTGGACCAAGTCCTTATGGACATTTGTGTGGAAGGAGCTCAGTGGAGAATAGATTCCAAGGCAAGCCAGTTCAACTAAGAAGACTGGATCTCAAACCTGTGGCTAGAGGATGGTTGTTCATTCAACGCTCCATCATTCCTACTAGCAACCGATCTGAAGTTACTGTGGATCGGCCATCATGATCCATAGCATCATGATGGAGAGGAAGTAGAAGTTCATGAGGTCATCTCCAATGAACTCTACAAAATAGCCGACAAGCCCTCACCCATGGCACGGCTAGCCTTCCCTCACCTTATTTGCCATCTATGTTACTCAGCTGGAGTTATCATAGAAGGAGATGTCTCTATTGAAGAAGACAAGCCCATCACCAAGAAAAGGATGGAGCAAGCAAGAGAAGCTCCTCACGGCCCTCAAGAAGTGCATGAGGAAGCTCATCATCAACAAATTCCTGAGATGCCTCAAGGGATGCACTTTCCTCCAAACAACTATTGGGAGCAACTCAACAATTCTTTAGAAGGTTTGAGTCACAATATGGAACAATTAAGGGTGGAACATCATGAGCACTCCATCATTCTCCAAGAAATAAGAGAAGATCAAAGAGCAATGAGGGAGGAGCAACAAAGGCAAGGAAGGGACATAGAAGAGCTGAAGAACATCATTGGTCCTTCAAGAAGAAGACGCCACTAGGGGTGGATTCATTCCTTATTCTTTATTTCTTTCTGTTTTTGGTTTTTAGTATTGTGTTTATCTATGTTTTGTGTCTTTATTTCATGATCATTAGTATGTAACCATGCCTTAAGCTATGAATAATTCCATTAATCCTTCCCTCTCTTAAATGAAAAATGTTTTAATTCAAAAGAACAAGAGTACATAAATTTCGAAAATAGCTCTTGAATTTAGTTTTATATTGATGTGGTGACAATCTTTTGTTTCTGAATGAATGCTTGAACAGTGCATATGTCTTTGATCTTGTTATTGATGATCTGAAAAATCATGAAATTGATTCTTGAAGCAAGAAAAAGCAGTGAATGGCGAAAAAAAAAGAGCATATAGAAAAAGAAGGAGCAGAAAAAGCCAATAGCCCTTAAAAAAAAAGGCAAGGGTAAAAAGGATCCAAGGCTTTGAGCATCAATGGAAAATAAAATCCAGGCCTAAGCGGCTAAATCAAGCTGTCCCTAACCATGTGTTTGTGTCATGAAGGTCCAAGTGAAAAGCTTGAGACCAAGTGGTTAAAGTCGTGATCCAAGGCAAAAGAGTGTGCTTAAGAGCTCTGGACACCACTAACTGGGGACTTTAGCAAAGCTAAGTCACAATCTGAAAAGGTTCACCCAGTTATGTGTCTGTGGCATTTATGTATCCGGTGGTAATACTGGAAAACAAAGTGCTTAGGGCCACGGCCAAGACTCATAAGTAGCTGTGTTCAAGGATCAACATACTTAACTAGGAGAATCAATAACACCATCCGAAATTCTAAGTTCCTAGAGAAGCCAATCATTCTAAACTTCAAAGGAAAAAGTGAGATGCCAAAACTATTCAGAAGCAAAAAGCTACAAGTCCCGCTCATATAATTATAATTAATATTTATTGATATTTCTGAATTTATAGTATATTCTCTTCTTTTTATCCTATTTGATTTTCAGTTGCTTGGGGACAAGCAACAATTTAAGTTTGGTGTTGTGATGAGCGGATAATTTATACGCTTTTTGGCATTGTTTTTAGGTAGTTTTTAGTAAGTTCAAGCTAATTTTAGGGATGTTTTCATTAGTTTTTATGTTAAATTCACATTTCTGGACTTTACTATGAGTTTGTGTGTTTTTCTGTGATTTCAGGTAAATTCTGGCTGAAATTGAGGGATTTGAGCAAAACTCTGAAAAAGGCTGACAAAAGGACTGCTGATGCTGTTGGAATCTGACCTCCCTGCACTCGAAATGGATTTTCTGGAGCTACAGAACTCCAATTGGCGCGCTCTCAACGGCGTTGGAAAGTAGACATCCAGGGCTTTCCAGCAATATATAATAGTCCATACTGTATTCGGAAATTGACGACGTAACTTGGCGTTGAACGCCAAGTACATGCTGCTGTCTGGAGTTAAACGCCAGAAAAACGTCATGATCCGGAGTTGAACGCCCAAAACACGTCATAACTCGGAGTTCAACTCCAAGAGAAGCCTCAGCTCGTGGATTGAACAAGCTCAGCCCAAACATACACCAAGTGGGCCCCGGAAGTGGATTTATGCATCAATTACTTACTTATGTAAACCCTAGGAGATAGTTTATTATAAATAGAACATTTAACTATTGTATTAGATATCTTTTGATCACTTTAGATCTTAGGATCAGATCTTTGAACGCATAGTTCTTAGACCATGGGGGCTGGCCATTCGGCCATGCCTGAACCTTTCACTTATGTATTTTCAACGGTGGAGTTTCTGCACACCATAGATTAAGGGTGTGGAGCTCTGCTGTACCTCAAGTATTAATGCAATTCTATTTTCTTTTATTCAAATCTCTCTTATTCTTATTCCAAGATATTCATTCGTACCCAAGAACATGATGAATGTGATGATTAGATAACCCTCATTATCATTCTCACTTATGAACGCGCGTGATTGACAACCACTTCCGTTCTACATGCAACAGAGCTTGAATGTGTATCTCTTAGATTCCCCAACAGAATCTTTGTGGTATAAGCTAGATAGATGGCGGCATTTATGAGGATCCGGAAAGTCTCACCTTGTCTGTGGTATTCCGAGTAGGATCCTGGGAGTCCGGAAAGTCTAACCTTGTCTGTGGTATTCCGAGTAGGATTCCAGTAATGAATGACTGTGACGTGCTTCAGACTTGCAAGTGCTGGGCGTGATGACAAACACAAAAGAATCAAGGGATTCTATTCCAGCAGGAGCGGAAACCAACCAGTGATTAGCCGTGCTGTGACAGAGCGCGTGAGCGTAGTTTTCACTGCGAGGATGGGATGTAGCCTTCGGCCAGGTGATGCCTCCAGACGATTAGCCATGCGAGTAACAGCCGCAGAGGACCATTTTCCCGAAAGGATAGAAAGTAGCCATCGTCGAACGGTGAACCCCTATACACAGCTTGCCATGGAAAGGAGTAAGAAGGATTGAGTTGAAGCATTAGGAGAGCAGGCGTCCTTGAGCCATACAGCATCTCCATATGCCTATCTGAAATTCCCACCAATGAATCTGCATAAGTGTTCTATCCCTTTTATTATATATCATCTATTTTCTTATTATTTCTATTTTCGAAACCATAAACAAATTTTATCTGCCTGACTGAGATTTACAAGGTGACCATAGCTTGCTTCATACCAACAATCTCTGTGGGATCGACCCTTACTCGCGTAAGGTTTATTACTTGGACGACCTAGTACACTTGCTGGTTAGTTGAACGGAGTTGTGAATTTAACCAGTGCCATAAGAAAGCCTTCATCTCAAAATAGTTAGAACATGGATCACAATTTCGTCCACCAGTGCTATTTCAGAAGGGGTATACGGTTGAAGCAGGAGGAACGATTGGGGGTTAAAAGCATCTGATGAATTGAAACAGGTTGCAGGAATTGGGACTTGGAGAGGTTGAGGATTATGTGGTTAGAGGAGGAGGATAGAGGGAGTAGAGGATTGGTGATGCCGTTTTTTGCCATTATGTCTCCGCTTCATTCAGCAGATCCGCGAGCTTCTCTGTTTTCTGCTCTGGCCGGTTCTTCATGTCGAAGTTGTGGCGGAACTGGAACCTACGGCGGAGCTGGAACCTACGTCGTCGTCGTGGCGTAGAAGGTAACCGTAGCGTGAGGTGCCGCAGCTAAGAGAGAGCTTACGACTTCTAAAGGAAGTGAGGGAGTATGGCGTAGTAAAGGGGATGGATCTGGTGACTGGTGGGACCCAGCTTTTGAAGCCTTTTTTTTAATTTTTAAGGGTAAAATTGTCTAAAAAATGTTGTTCATGGACAAAAGGATGATTTTATAATGTTTTGTAACGTTGAGAATGATTTTAATAACAAAAAAAAGTTGGAGACAAATTTAATTTTCACTCCAAACCGTAGGGACGAAAAAAGTACTTAACCCTAAAATTAGCTATATATAATGCCTAAATGCAACTTCAAATTTGTTTTCTAAACTCAAAATCAATGTACAATAAATTACTCAATTTTCATTCTTATTTCTCTCATATCTTACATAAATCCTAATAGAGTTTTTATTTCACAATATTTCATCAATAATGATTTTTCTTAATAGTACACTGATTGAATTTCGTTAGATAACCAACACCTAACCAAATAGTTATTAGTCAATTTATTATTAATTAATAATTATTTAAATTTTATTTTTTAAAAATATAAAATTAATAAGTATTAATTATAATTGTTTAAAGTTAGTTGGTTAAAAATTATTTACCTATACCTTTTCGAACAGATTTTATATGTTTAGATTAAAAATGGTTTTGTACTTTTGTTCATCTATAGGTCCTTTCTTTTATGTGAAGTATTTTTTAAAGGACATTTCCTTTAAAATCTTCTTGCAAGTGGATAAGAATTTAAAAGGATAGATAAAGGGACTTTTCTATTATACCTCTAAAATATCTGTTCTTAGCAATTTAGGTCACCGAAAGGGACTCTTTATTAGATCTTCAAAGAACCTGTTCTTGACAACCTAGATTAGAGGGATGAAAATTGAATCACTCAATTTTCTCTATGCAACAAGCGAAGCAAATCTCTCACCTCACTTAATCACACTAAAAAAAAGTACATAAAACACTAAGAAAATTTTATTCGTCAAAAGTTATGTAAATTGTCTCACCAAAGGTGTTTAAATAGGCACCTAACAACTAACTAAAGGATAAGATAAGATAACTTAATTTAAATCTTCTAAAGATAAGATAACTAATTTAAATCAAATTTGATCTTATTGGATTAGATTTGATTTGATTTAAATTTTAAAATCCTAAAGATATGATAACTAATTTAAATCAGATTTGATCTTATTAGATTAGATCAGATTTGACTTAAATTTAAAATCCTTAAAAATACTACTAAATAAATCAGAAGTAAATTAAATCTTTCAACAAATTCTAACAACAAAACAAACTAAAATAAATGCCTAAAAATTCAAAAATTAATAATAAATTATGCTTCCCATTAAATTTGAAAAGCATTAATAGGCTTCTTGCTGACTTAGCCCAATGAACCTTATGAGTTGTTGCTCTTTCAACACCACTGTTTTTAAGACGGACTCTTGGTCTTCTTGATGTCTAAGATTGGCATGGTACAATTCTTCTAGTATTTAGATCGTTGAATATGACAAGATTATCATTCTGCCCCTTAACTCCAAAATGACGAAAATGCCCTCCTGAGCACGTATCACAAGTTTTTTCTTCATTGATTCTCAATGTCGATGGTTAAATCAATTATTGAAGAAAAAACAAAAACACATACCGTTCATATTTCTTTTTGTGTTGATGGAAACATAGCTTTCCTCTTTAATTGAGTAGACATAGTTGTTAGCTGAGGATCCCATTTTATCTTAGCACGATTTTCTTTGCATGTTCCTCAAGAAACTTGAGTAATTAACCTTCAAAAAAAATATCTACATGGAAAACGAAAGGCCACCAAAACTGGAGCACTTTATTTGTGCTGTCAATCAATATTATCTCATGTGCATGATGCTGTCAAGTTTACGTGGAAACTAAATTTGGTTACGGTTCTAATGTTTAAGAGATATATATGTGCATCCGCATTATTCACATGATTATTGAACATATCTAATAATATTTGGTTCTTTCTTCTGTCGACATTATTATTCCAAATTTAAAGTCTAAAAAGTGAATATCAAAATTGGAATATAATTATGTTCTTTGTGATAAGATTGTGGGAGATATTATATAATCTCGTACTTCTAATTAAGGGACTAAACATTTAATATTGTATCCTCTTTCAACATTAAGTGCGGCTTTTGAGATTTAAATTTATGTTCTTATATATCTTTACGGTAGTTCAAACTGTTCAGTGCTTACTCTTAGAATTTTTTTTAGTGGGTTTTTATTGATTGTTGGCTTTTATCTTTGTAAAAATAGATTGAATGTTTAAGCCTAGTATTCTTGTAAGCTCATGATATAATTGAGTAATTTACTTTGGATTTTGAATGTCATCATGTATTATTAGATTTAGAGTTTAATAATTAGTGTACATATAATAAGATAAGATAAGATAATAGTGTAAGATCCTTATAATTTAAGTCTTTGATAGTTGAGACTTAATTCCTCAGCTATTTCCATTCTTATTACCTTGCTTTCCTTGTCTGCTGCAATCTCTTCAACATGAAATCATTTGGTTATTATTGAATCGATCAAATGAGCCCATAAGGCCGTAATTATTACTATGAAAAACATATGAAATAATTGAACCCAAAAAAGAAATAAATAAAGTGATTGTAGGTGGGTATAAATATATGGCTTTGAAGTTTATATATCATGAAAGAAGAACATGCTACTATAGTTATATAATCTAGTAGTACTTGTCGGAACAAAAAAATCTAATAGTTCAAAGACATGTGATTGCAAGTTGTCAAAAATAATAAGGCATTTCATAATAACCTTACGTACACTATATATATATAGTGTTGTATGTTTTGGCTCAATGCCCTTAATTAGCTAGCTAGTTATTAGGTGCTTTGGTAATCTAAAACGTTCGTCACCTTTCAACCATTGATTATTTGCGATTTCATAATATACGAAATTTGATTTGATTCTCGTGATTTCCCTACATGCCGCTTCATTTCTATGTCGAATACAAATTATTGGACCTGATTTCGATAGATGTCTACACATAAACACTTTGATAAGATGTGAAATTAATTGGTGTCTTGTGTACAAATGTTAAACATGATGGGTTGTATGATGAAAGAAAGCTTCAAGAAAAATATTTGAAAACAAAAAGAAAAGGGAAGAGTAAACTACCAAATCGGTATATGAAATATTTCTCACACAAACAAAAATAACTACACGTTAATTACTCCTATTTCCGTTAACAAAAAGCGTTAATGATGTGACTAACAAAACATCAGATGACACATGACATCAAATTCATCTCTCTCTTTTGTGTGAGCCAATTAGTTTTTTAATCTCATTTTTTCTCACCTCACAGGTGCACACAAAGTTCTTCTCCTTTTTCAAAAAAAAAAAAATCAACCCAAAAATCACCCAAAAATCAAAACCATCACAATCACCATTACTTTATCACCGCTGTCTCTATGACCACCAATATAATTAAGGCTCACACCACCCTCAATGTTCTCATCCCATTCATCATTTCCTTCTCCCTTCGGAGAAATGAAAGAAGAAGCAGAAGCAAAAATAGCGGTTATGTACTATAAAAAAAAATGCTGGGTATCATCAAATTTTTCGGCAAAAAATAAACAAAATTTAACAGTAATTAAGTTATCGTTGGATTTAACGTCGGAAGGAATCAGACGGTATAAATTTCGCCGGTAAATATTTAGCGTTGGAATTTTTTTGTCTAACAGATTACCTATTCGAAAAACTATTTGGTTATCGACGGATTTTTTCGACGGTAATGTTGGGGCCACAATATGTTGTTTTCCATACTATTATTGTCGGATTATTCCCTCGATAAATTAGACGATAATATCAATTTTTTTTAAAAAAAGTTGTGAAACAATTGGTCAATTTTAATTTTTTATTTAATTTTTTTTCACACAATTATTTAACGATTTATAAATAAAAGAAACATATTATTTAAAATAAAAAAGTAAAATATTCAAATAAAGTAAAACTCAAGTACATAAAAAAAATACAATGAAACAATAAAACGAACATGTAACACCCTATCACACAAAGCATTACGCCGAAGACGTAAATCAGAGGTGGTGAGGTATTACGACCTCTAAAAAGAAAATACATATATAGATATATTGAAAAATGGAATTAAGTAGGAACCTTGAAGAAAAATTAAATGAAATACAAACAGAACAACGCAACACTCACGACTAGATAAACATAGAAAGATAGGTAAGGTCGAATGGAAAAAGATAACATATATATAAGATTAGAGTTCCAAAGATACTAATAAAACAAGCTCTATATATATATATATATATATATATATATATATATATATATATATATATATATATAACGCAAAAGTGTTTGAAACTTAAAACAAAATGCCTATTTCTCCAAGTCAGCCTCTAAGAGGGACAAACATATAAGATATAAGGTGGAGAATCTATTGCATATATATAAATATAAACAAAAATACAAACATCGAGTCCCAAGATCGTTCTTCGTTTCCAAGAGTCTTCAGAATACTTAATGCGGTGTTTTGTGTTCTGCATCTGAAAACAATATATGTATGGAATGAGAACCGGAGGTTCTTAGTATGGTAAAGGTGCCCGTATAGTTAATATAAAAGGTCCCGAAAAAGCCCTGCATTCCTAGAACTCCGACACTCAGATTTAAACTTAAAGGAATAACTAAACCAGAAATTTGGCAACCCTCTAAGGTTCTCAAGTTCTGAATCTAATCCTAACTCAACACTTCACTTTTGCTTCCTCCAACCCTCCGAAAATTGGTGGAACTACCCTCATCACACTTCCGTCAAACGAGGGATCTCTCAATTGCAAAGAGAAACAAAACAGACAAGGAAAGCACAGATATAGGTAGCAGTTACAACAAGTAGAATAAGTAGCAGATAAGCAGGGATAAAGCAGTTAAGCAAACCAAAATAATGTACACTCTAGCAAAATATACAAATGCACATGATGTATACCTGTCCTACTGCCCGTGAGCTCACGAGTCAGTTACTTTGGTAGAACTCTACACACCCAGTAGCTAAGCTAGATATCGTCTCTCTGACATGCTCCACACTCTTGGGATATAGTATCCGTCACACTCTCGAGATATAGTGTCCGCCACACTCATGGGATATGGTGCCTGCCACATTTCCCGTGATAAAGTGTTCCTACACTCTTGGGATATAGTGCCGACACACTCATGGGATATAGTGCCCAACACACTTCCCAGGGTAAAGTGCTCCCACACTCCTGGGATATAACCTGCCACACTCTTAGGATATAGTGCCCGACATTTTCATGGGATATAATGTCCGACACACTTTACAAACAGAGAGAAAGTGATGCAACAAAACAAAATAGAACCTACATTCACACTTCACATTCATAATCATTGTCTTAATAATTACTTTCAATCATTCTTCTTCCTCATTTCTTACCTGGGGCAAGTGGACAGCGCCACTGCATCTTACCAAGTCTCATATATCTCAATCAATCTCATCACATCTCATTCAAAATTCATAATTAACTCAGTTCTCCTTATTCTTCTTTCTCATAGCCAACCTCATCATCAAACACCTCCTAACTCAACCACATTTCATTACTATTATCATTATCTTCTTTATTTTCTTCTTATTCAACATTACCAACACCTTGTTAATTCAAATAACACTTCACAAAATCCTCCCAAGTATCTCCTCAACTTGTTTAACAGACTCATCCCCGTTCTAAGGTTTAAAAACTCACTAACGGACCTTAAACAAGTGTAAAAGAGGTTTAAAAAGCTAGAGGCTTGGTTAAACATTCAAAAACATCACATTTGGAATAAATAGGGGTTCCGCATATGCGAGATTTCAAAACAGGGAAGAGTGCTTGCATCGCGTGCGTACTCTCACATACGCGAGATTGTAAAACATTTAGCATAGCTCGCGTCGCGCCTGCAGATTGCATACACGACATTCCCTTTTTCTCAAAAGCTGTTAAAGTCATTAAAAATTTGGTTTTATACACCTAACTTCCAACATTCATAACTTCCTCTAAAAAACCCATATTTTCACAAACTTTAAATCATTTTAAAGGTCTTGAAATTATCTTTAATTTGAAATAAATTTTATTCAAACCCAAATTTCGAGGCTCAAGTTATGATCCGTTGAAGTTGGTTAAAATCAATTTTTGCCAAAAATACTAGATTCCCTATGCTTTCCAAATTCTCAATTCTATAGCGTAATTCTATAACCAAAACAACCCCAAAATCATATCTACTTATTTCCAACCACTTCTCATCCTCAATACATACAAGTATCATCAATACACTCAAATTCTTTATTCTAGTTACAATCATTGTTCATCAATTTCATTATCTCAACATACTGTCATCATCAATCATCAACAATTGTCAATAATCAACACCATTCCAAAAATGTTCAAAGCTCCTAATATACACCAAATAGAAAATTCAGTCATAGAGAATCAAACTCAAGCTTCCATTCACTCCCAAGCCTCCAATTCTATCAATTTGCCTCCACAACACAATTAATTCTAATACCATACAAATATTACTAAATCAACATGGGGTTTGCTATACCAATAATTTCATAAGAGTTAGAAAATTATCACCTTACCAACGGACATTTTTGACAAGATCCAACAAGTTCACAAAGCTAATTTGATCCTAAATACCAAAATTTAACAAAATCTCAATACACTATGCTTTTAATTTCAAAATTGGGGAAGGAAGAACTGTGAAGATGCGATTTTCTTACCAAATTATTCAGTAGATTTTGTAGAGAATTTCAAGACAAATACGTGGCTACTGACAGCTCGTCGATCGGAATTCTGAATTGAAAGTTATGGAAGATTGAATTTTGGGTGAGGGTTTGAATATTCCTCCCCATTGTCTCCTTAGTGCCCAGCGTGTTTCCTCTTTGTGTGGGGAATAAGAGTTGTGCTCTTCATTAAAGTGTTGTTGGGTTGGGCCTTAGGCCCGATACAAGCCCGATTCAACTGATTTGGCCCATTTGGCCAAATTTAGGGCCAAAACCTTTGAAATTAGTGTCAAAATTTATATTTTAATTATTTCTACTCCATTAAACTATAAAATTTAATTTTCTAATTTTTTAAATAATAATTAATTTATTGACTAATTATTTATTAATTATCCGAAGTTTACAAAACACTAATAACTAAAAATCCAGGTAGTCCTTGTCGTCATCGTTGTTGTTCCCGTGGCCCTGATGAGGTGGCGCAGAAGATAGTGATGTTTGTGTGCCACCAGCAACGGTGCTGCCACCAGCAGGGTTGGTGCCATTGGCGCGTATCTGAGCCCGGTACACCTCCATCTGCTAAAGTCGCTCCAGCTACTCCCTCCACTCCAACCTGAGGGCATTGGTGTCCGTCACGCGTGTGAAGATATCCTGATACTTCTCTCGATAATTGTCATCTCCTGAGCATGCTAGTGAAGGCTGTAGGTGAGCTCATGCACCTGAGCCTCAAATTCACGCCTTCTTCAGGCTCGATGGCTCGACTGGTGGCAGAGCCAGACGATGGCCTCAACGTGGAGCTGTAGAGGCTGCTGGCGAAGAACGACCCTAGCCTGTATATGCAGATCTGGTACGGCGTTGAGGCGGTCTCACACCAAATCGCATTGAGATCAATGACTGATGCAGCAAAACCGTTGGCAACGTCCTCCCATCTTTGCTGAGATTGCAGAGTCACGGCCTCTAGTTTCTGTGTATAGGACTCCTGTGTAACACATGTTATTGTGATTCTTACGATAATTATACAATTAATCTCTAATTTTATATCAGAAGATCATATGCATGTTTACTCACATAATGATCATGAAACCGCTGATCAATAAATTGCTTTGTTCTCCTTTAACGTGTGGGTGTACTGGAACGTCTTCACTAATGTCACCTCGTGATCCAACGACTTCGACTACACATGTTGCATTGAAATAATATGATTAGGATGCCTAGTAATGATTTGTAAAAGAATATAACTAAGTTAATAACAAAACTAAAAATACTACATACCATCCTGGCCTTAGTCGTCATGAAGGTTGCTGAGCTGTCAGTATACTTAGACAACTTGCCCGATGCCCTGTTAGTGCTGTTGGTGAGACGCTGATGCCAAACCCCTTATTGGTCTCCAGTGAACTAACAGAACCTTCTTTATATCCGGTCGGAGCCAGGTCGTGTAACACCCTTACTATCAGAATGTCACACTTCCAGCTACACCACTCAGATAGCGAGAATATTACAACGACTTTTAAAGATATCTTTACATAGTAGAAGCCTTTAACTGAAAATTGTATCAATTTTTCTTTGAAAAATAAAAAATACTTCTTTCTTTCTTTAGATCAAACATCGATACATACAAATTGATCACAATACTTTATACAAACACACACACACACACACACACACACACACACACACACACACACACATAAATACAAGGATTCTTTATACAAGTAACTTACAAATATTACATACATACATATCATCACAATCACGAATCATATCCCTCTTTACAAAAATATAATAATAGTGGTGAAGGAAAAATATATCTAAGATACTTAAAACAAATATAGCATAGCCAAAAACTAAGCAAAATCTTCATAGACTTCCTCGTCCATTTTCTGAAAAAGATAGTGTTGTAGGGGGTGAGAACCTAACCACACGGTTTCACCAGAGGTTTTCAAAATTTTCATACAAAGATATATAAAAAGGGAATTGGTGTTAACCTCAATGATCATAGCTCGTCTTATGAATCCTTTCGAAAAATAACAATTAATCATCCAAAATCCAATTTGTTATTTCATTTATAAAAATTTTAATCTTAATAATATTCCGTAACATTTCACAACATACCAAAGAATCAATTTCACCAAGTTTACAAATAATTCATCCAATCAAGGTTTTCGGCCCAAAACTCATTCAATCACGACCTCCAGCCCAAAATTTAATCAATCACAGTAATCCAAACCATCAAGTCACAACCACAAGTAATCAAACAGACATTCAAAAAGTCACACATAGAGAACAATTAGGACAAGAAGTACAATTAGCAATTAACAGAAAATCAATTAGGCGAACCAAGTAATTATGCAGACCCAAACAATTTCAAATAAATGCAATATGATGTATGCCTGTCCTACTAGCTATAAGCTCACGTGTCAGTTATACTGCCAAACCTAACACAAATCTGGTTGGAAACTCTCGGACTAGTATCTCAGTTGCACATCCCCAAGAAAAAAAATTTTGAGGGAGAGTGCCCTACCACCTTCTCTTAGAGGTATACTCAGGGGGTAATATTCCAAGAAAGAATTTCCTACCACCTTTACCAAACCATTCCAAAAATAATAGAGAGTGCAGTCTCACTCAATGGATTATGTCGTCTCACCTTACAACCCAAAAGAGATGTGGGTAAAAAATTTCAAGGGAGAATGTCCTACCACCTTCTCCATTTCTAACAAATACAATCAAAAGAGAAAATGGAGAAAATATTCCGAAGGAGAGTACCCTACCACCTTTTCCATATCCACACTGCAATGCATCCCCAAGAGAAATAATTTTGAGGGAGAGTGGCCTATCACCTTCTCCTAGGGGTATACTCATGGGGTAAAAATCTATAGAATTATTGCCCTACCACCTTTTTCCTGGAGGCAGTGCCACATCAACACGCAAGTAGGACAAACATCCGACCTTGCTAATTCAGTCTTTCAGACCATATTCACAAACACGCAAGTGGGATAAAATCATCCTCCGTGTAAATTTAAAAATCATTATCAATCTCAAACACGCAAGTGGGATAAGACCACTGTCCTTACCAATTCAGTCATTTAGATCACAATTAGTCATAATCATAATCAAACCTAACCAAGTTCAACATCAAAACAATATATATATATATATATCAATCAAACCTCATCATAATTATAGTTCATTATGTTCACATTTATCACAAGGATAATTATCCTCAAGTCGTGAGTGGGATAGAACCACCATCCTCACCACAGTTAGGAATTGAATCGGAGAGAATCCTCAACCTTCTATCTAATTCTCCGATGTGACAAGAGAGGAAATTCTCAACCTCAACTTGTCTATCTGTGAGCGGGACAAAGCCACCAACCTCACTGTTAAGGAATTATTCACAAAAATTCATCATATCTACCTCCAACGTCAAATATAATCATTATCATCATCAAATTCATCATTTACACAATCATAATAATCACTAATCAACCGTAGTATTCTTCTCATTTACTCTCATATTTCATTCTTTAATTAATCACTTTAAGGGATAACTAAAACCACCTTTCAAACTTCTTAAGTTTAACTTAAAGTACTCCCAAGGTACTCAACCTTTATCTTATAATTCTTGAAAATCACAAATTGATTTTCCAAATAAACAAAACCATAAAATTCCAGTTTTCTTAACCAAATTATCGTACTAACTTCAATAATCCATTCCTTCAAATCCATTTGAAATTTTCAAGAACAACCCTTAAATTAGAATTAATTGAATAAAACTCACTTTCGATTTAACCAAATAACCAAAACTACTTTCAACTTCATTCTCAAGTTTAAGAACTTTTCAAAAAGACTCAAAAATTATTTTGTTTAAACAATCAAATTCAAATGCTTTAAATTCACTAAAACTTCTCAAAAAATAATTCTTCAATTAAAATTTTTCAAATAAAACTTCAAAACAAGGTCCCTAGTGTTTATGAAAATAGCATCGTTTTCCATTATTGTTATTGTTGTTGTTGTTGCTGTTGTTATTGTTGTTGTTGTTGTTGTTATTCAATATTCACTCAAATTTTTATATAAATTTTGATAGCATCTCCTTTAAAATTCGGACTTTACCACACTTCAAGGGTTTCCTCCATCTCAACAATTCATCAACCTTTTACCAAAAGAAGCTCAAACTCTTGATAATCATACCATCATAATTCAATTTAACAATTGACATAACTTAATTAAGTAAATCGTGATTCTCAGCATCTCCAACAAAATCAAGAAACCAATATCGAAAAACAAGTTTAACCATCAAACTCCAACATCATCAATTACTTCATCATATTTCAATTCCGCAACTAATACAATATTATCAAGCAACCATTTCAACAACAACCAACTCAACATAATCAATTAAAAATAAGAATTTCCAGCCTTATCAATCAATCAATAAATCAATCAAGTAAACAATCACATTCATTCAAAATAACTCAGTTTAATCCATAAGACTCACATAATAACAAAAATATATTTTTTTGCATTAATATCTATTTATAACAATTATTGGATATAAAATGGTTTAAGAAAGAGCTCCTACCCCGATCGCAATCCAACTATGAAACAAACTCCGTTTTTCCTTTTTAGTTCACAATAACGGCAACCGCAATGTCCCCAGGAACTCCGCCATAATGTTGTGACAATAACAAACGTAGCGTAAAATCTTGGTAACTCAATCCTAAAATATTAACATCATGCAATCTTCAGTAACTTATAACAGAAAAACAATGATAAGGATTTCGGAACAAAAAACTCACTGAACTCAGAGAAGAACTAAAGAATAGAGTAATAGCAGCTCCCGTAGTGACTTCTGGCAATGTCAGCGCTGTTTTTCGGCGACCAGGCACAGAGACACAACTAGAACAAAACCAAAAGGAGCAGCGGTAACCCCTGAGCAGCTCTGGTTAACTTCATCAGTGGTGGCTTTGACCATCGCGACCCAAACAGCGGTGACGACAGCCTCTGACAGCTCCGTGGGTGGCAATGATGACGAGGCGTGGTGGTCGTAACACCTCCCTCTCCTTACGTGTCCATCTCTCACAGGCGCTTCAACGGCGACACTACTCTTAGCTCCTTGGACAGTGACGGGCACGAACGACGGCGCAAGCACGACGAGGATGAGTTGGCAACAATGAATGGCGATGACTCCTCCTCCTCTTCCTTGCGTCACTAGGTTGTGCCCCCCTCTCTCCAACGTGCGATAGCGACGGCGATGGCGACGGTGGCACAAATCCTTGCCGGCGTTGTCTCTCTCTTCTCTCATTTTTTGCATCTCTCTTTCTCTCTTCTCTTTTTCTTTCTTTTTCGTGGGTAAGGGGGTGAGGGAGATAAGTGGCGGCAAGGTGATGGGTTATGGTTAGGCTAGGGTAAAATTAGTGTTTGGATGGGTGAAATTGGGAACTAGGGTTAAGATAGGTATTTTAATAAAATTAGGGGTAATGTAGTAATTAAAAACTAAATTTCATCCAACGATAATTATCTATAAAAATAGTATTTATTCATCAACTTACAAATTATTTTCAAATAAGTATTTCTAATTCAAAAATTGGAGGTAATCAAATGAATTTTTCTTTATTCATTAAATAAAGTTCAAAATATCAATATTCAAATTAAAGTATATAAAATTTTTATTATTTTTCAATTTCTAACGTTTTAAATTATAAATAAGAAACTACTCAATTACTATGAAAATTATATGAGTTCTAATTAATTTTAAACTCAAAACCTCATAACTTGGTTTTAATTACCCTTTTGTAAGATAATTTTCTAAAAATAAAATCATAAATAAATATCTCAAATCTCAATTAACTCATAATTTAATTTCCAAAAATTCGATGTCTTACAGGTTGTCAGGTGGTCCTATCCCTCACGAACATCCTCCAGCGTCTACTGCAGCCGCCGACCCATTCGATGGTCGTAGATCTTCCTAATGAGGGCATCGTGAAAGGTGTTTCATATAAAGTGCAGCTGGGCTAGGGATGGTCGTACATCAGCTTGATGACGCTGGTCGTTTTCTGAGTATATGCATTGTTGTTCGGCACGAACATATCAAAAATCTACAAACAAACTAATATGGTAATATAAATTAAAACTTCAGATGCAAATAACTAAAATATATAGATATTTTTATAGAAATTTTGGCAGACTTTCATCTATAAATGGAATGCGCCACAAACTCTTTCCATCAACAATTAACTTAAACAGCACCAAATGTCAACAATCAATGAACAATAGACACTTTCAGTAATTTACTAACCAGAAAACATGAAACACTTTCAGTCATTCAAACCTACAGTCCCAAATTCACTAAACTAGAATAAACAATCAGACACTTTCAGCAATTGAATAATCAGAAAACGTGAAACACTTTTAGCCATTCAAACCTACAGCCCTAAATCCACTAAACTATAATTAATAATCAATACTTTCAGCAATTCAATAATCAGAAAACATGAAAAGCTTTTAGCTATTCAAGCCTACAATCCTAAATATACTAAACTATAATCAATAATAAGACACTTTCAACAATTCCATAATCAGAAAACATGAAACACTTTCAACCATTCAAACCTATAGTCTTAAATCCACTAAACTAGAACCAATAATCAAACACTTTCAGCAATTCAATAATCAGAAAACATGAAACACTTTCAGCCATTCAAACCTACAATCCTAAATTCACTAAACTAGAATCAATAATCAGACACTTTTAGCAATTCAATAATCATAAAACATGAAACGCTTTCAGCTATTCAAACCTATAGCCCTGGATCCACTAAACTATAATCAGACACTTTTAGCAATTCATTAATCAGAAAATATAGAAGATTTAAAGCAATACTTATCTCGTGCCACCATCAGGCCAAATCGTCAACCGTATAATGGGAGGTGGTGGAGGGGAATCTACTACCTCACTTCTGTGAGAGGACTCCGGGACTGCGGCTTTCGTCGCTGGAGGCGGCATCGCCGTGGTTGCGGATTGCTGAGCGGTCGGAGGCAGTGGCATCACCGTAGACGGAGGGACATAGTTGGGATTAGGGACCATGATGAACGACTGGTCCGCTAAACCTAAAACCTGTGACATCACCGAAGTAGTCGGAGTAGAGGAAAAGTATCCAGAATTTTCAAGGGTATCAGAAGAAACCTTCCCTTTACCATGACCAGGACTATGAGCACAACTAGCAGCTTGATTCATAACACCTCTACCCGTCGTCATGAAGAGCAAAACTAGCCGAAACACAATGAATCAACATAATTTAGACAATTCCAAACCACTCCAGCAACAATATTCAATAATTCAACTGAATAATCGAAGAACTTTTCAAAGTTCGAATTCAACTCAATTAGTACGCCTAAGATGATTTCAAAATATTTGCTAGTTAAAAATAAGAAAACAATAAAAAGAAGCTCAATAATGTACATAACACATATACTCAAAATAATATTTCTTCCTAAAATGTTATGTTTTCAAAATAAGAAAACTTTTACTAGATAATTAGAACAATGTCAATTATTTCTTTACATTATAAATTCATATAAAACCAATTCAATAATAAACAAAACCTCAGCATATTCATAATCAGCAAAACCACTGCATGCTCATATTTATAAATAAATTCGTAAACCAATTCAATATTTCAAACATTGCGATATTCTAATCAACATCATAAATCAATTAATAATAAAATTAATAGCGATAACATCAATGAATCAACTACTTAAAATTAATATATCATATAAAATATTAGAACAACTTGAAAAAAATAAAAATAGTTACTTGTTATTGCAGAGGAGGAAGAGAGATGGAGTGAGGCGCGGGGACACACAAGCAGAAAGCAAAGTGGAACAGAGATGTGAGGCGGGAGAGAGGCGAAGCTGGGCAGCGGCGGTGGTGGGAATGTGGTGCGGTGCAATAATTCCGAGAAGGGAGAAGGTGAACGGTGAAGTGGCAAAGAGAGAAGAGGAAGAAGAAGAAAAAGGGTGGGGTGTCGGGGGTAGGTGGGTTGATGGCGACGGAGAGGGGGCTGTGATGGTGGTGGTGTCAATGGCGATAGATGGTGGTGTTGGGGAAAGGGGAGGAAATGGTGGTTGAGAGAGAGAGAGAGAGAGAGATAGAGAGAGAATCTCGAATGAAGGGGAAGAGAGTTCGCGATTTGAATTTATTCCCTGTTATAGTCGGATTTCTCCAATGGTAAACCATTACGCATCACTAAACGCAGTGTTTCACAAATTGGGTTTTCCGTCGAATTTTTTTATGGTAAATCCAATGGTAAAGGACGCGCCAATTTTTTTCCTCCAAATATTCCCGACGGATAATCTGCTGGTAATTACTTAACCTTACAAATTTGACGTCGTTACCGCCGATAAATCCAACGGTAAATCTGATGCTATTCTGCGATACTAAATCCGACGTTACTCAGCATTTTTCTTGCAATGATGGCTGTTGTGAACTGAAGAAGATAAAGAAGAGGAAAAAGTGTTCATAGAGTAAAAGCAAAACAACAATAACGGAGACAGACAACCAGCAATGACCACGATAATGGCAACGAATAAACTCCCTCCATACTTTTAGTGTCACTCTGTCTTCTGCCTCCTTTTGTGAGTCCCTTGTTCTCACTCCTTTTCGTTCTCGATGACAAAGTGATAATACATTCCTTTGTCGGCACTAGTGTCGTCTTCCTCCTCTCTCTTGTTCTCCTCTTTTTGTGTGTTATTTCTTTGTTCTTCAGTCTCTTTTTTTCTTTCCCAAATTTTCTCTCTTTCTCTAATTTTTTAACGGGTGTTGTAGTTTTGATATTAAGGTCGAATGCTACGTTTAATTGAATTTGCATTTGGATTTTGGTGCTATTGAGTCTGTGTTTATTGGTGTAATTCTGAAAATTGAAAAATGTTGTGTTTGTACGTATTATATATATATATATAGGGAGAGAGAGAGAGAGAATGAATGAATGAGGAAAAAGAGAGAGAAAATTATTGTTAGTGAGGGATAAAAAAGAAGTTGTCATGTCATTTACTCCGTAGACATTTCAGTATTTTTCATTAATGGAAATGGAAGCAATTGACTTTTAATTATTTTTGTCAAATTATAAAATTTTTTAAAAACAATTTTGTCATTAGTATCTTTATAGTTATTCTGGTTAACATTAAAAATTTTTAGATATTATTTTGATAATTTACTCAAAAATTTATTTTTTTAACAACTTATAAGATTTATTTCTTTATAAAAAATATTGGAAAACAATAAAAATAGTTCAAAATAATAATATTAAGGTGAATGCTACCATACTCTCTCTAAAATAAAGGGTAAATTATCCTCTGTGATATATAGAGTGCTTATAATTACAATTAAGTTGAATATTAACCATAATAATTAGGTATATGTTTTCTACTTTTTTTCTCTCTCTTGTGATTATTTAAATTTAGTTTAGCACCACCAGTCTATGGTGGTGGTGGTGGCTGTCACCGTCGAAAAAATCTTTTTGAGGTGAACTCACAAACCCATCAACAAGTTGCAAATACGTATTCAGCTCGTTACACGTGGCAACATTTGTGCTACCAAGGTACGGAGAATCTCTGCTACATAGGCGCAACTTCTTCCCAACCTCAGCATACACCCACTGCGCCTCCTCCACCATCTTCTGTATGGTGATAACATCCTCGAAGTTTACTATCCGCAAAACTTTTGTCCCATGAAAGTGATTAAATTCTTGTCAATGTTCTGAAAACCGGTTCGAACCGGCCGGTCGAACCGGTCGAACCGGGAACCGTTAACAAATACGGTTCGGACAGAAGGCAAAACCGCTAAATTTAAGAACCGAAATTGAACTGCCGAACCGGCCGGGAACCAGTCGATCGAACCGAACCGTGACCCGGCCGGTTTTTTAAATTTTGTCAAAAACGCTGCGTTTTGATCTAGAAACCAACCCTAGCCTTCAGTCTTCGGTCTCCTCACTCTTCAGTTCACTCCCCTGCAGCCCTCCACTCTCGAGCCTCCACCCTGCAGCCCTCCACTCTCGCCTCTCGCACTCAGTGGCCACGCATGCAGTCTCTACCTCGAGCCACCGCCGCCGTCGCAACACCTCCATCGAAGTCACTCACCGTCGCAAGTTCGTGGAGCCAGCTTGGAGATTCGCGCAGCCTTTCCGTCGAAGTCAGCCGTGGAATCGCAGCCACCGCCACCACTCCTTGCCGTCGCGCAGTGTCATCCTGAGTGACCTGAAGCCCTTGCCCCTGTCTCGAGCCCCATTCCTGATTTCTCAGTCTCATACATACTCTCATTATTTCTCCCCAAAACACAACCCTAGCCTCCATCGCGCCCCCGTTGGTCGCACTGTCGCCGCCTGGTTCGTCGTGATCGTTCTTCAATCCTCCTATTTCGTGGTGCTCGAAGGCCATTCCATTCCCCCAACGCTAATCCTCCTACTGATTAATGATAAAATGATACTGGTTTGTACATGCTTTTATTTTTTCTGCTGTTAAATTTTGTTAAAGTTTCTTGATTGTACTCATTGCCTAAAGGAATACTTGTATCATATAGCTCACTACTAGTGCCTGCTATTCGTTTTTATTTTTTAGTTCATAAATTATCAAATTATTGATTATTGAATGGCTCTGCTCACTACTGCTATGCTGTGTTGTACCCTGGTTTGTGTCTTCTTCGCTGCTGTGCTATGCTTTTTTGGCTCTCTGTTGTTCATTGCTGACTGCTGAGCATTTTTGTGCTTAATTAAGTCAATTAAAACTATGCTTTGGGATTAATTATGCTTAGATTGTTAAGTTAGTTAATTCAGCATATGTTCTGCTCTGCTGTTGTTGTGTTGATGTTGTGTTTTGTGATTTCTTTGTATAGTGATGTGCTGCTGGAAACTGAAGTTGCTGCTGTTTTGTGTGTGTTTGTGTTTGTTTTACTGTTTTGCGATTTAATTATGCTTAAATGGTGACTGTCTTCATGATTTTTTTATTTCAGTTATGTAGGATTTTGTGATTTCTTTGCCTAGTGATGTGCTGCTGGAGATTGAATTGCTGTTGTTAAATTTTTGAAACTTGACAAGTTTGAGGTCTTTGTGGATTCACTGGATTGTAATTTCCCTTTTGTGGATGATAAATTACAAAACCGGTGAACATATATATATTATGGAATCAATAAGCAAACTGAAAGCCGGATGATATATACTATTCCATTCCTTAATTTATGACTCCATCCAGAATTAATGGCATGCAGCATTAGTATCAATAACATTGTGATTTATAGTGGATTTTGATGATTGATGATAAGTTTGGATGTTGGCATTTTATGTTTGGTTGTCTTATTTTGTTATTTGACTTTTGAGTTTGTACTTGAATAAGATCATAACATTCTGGTTTATGTAGTATTTTAATTTGGATAATATTTTAAGATTTATATTAGATTATAATTATGTTTTAATGTGTTTATTTATATTTTATTTATTATTTTATTGTAAAACGGTTTTTTCGGTTCAACCACGGTTGAATCGGTTGAACCTATGAACCAGTGAACCAGTAACTAGAGCGGTTCGATGACCGGTTCGGTTTTCAGAACCTTGATTCTTGTGCATAATTATCACCTTATCTTGCAAATCCTATTGTCTGCAATTGAATTTGACTTGATCTCCGCCTCATCGATAACAATGTTTTTAATCTCATGAGGATCCGAATCTACCATCCATTGAAACTTGTATTTGACATCATCAACAACAATGTCTTTAACTGTGTTTATGATTTGAGAATCTGAAGAATCTTTTCAAATGTCTTTATGATTTTTATCATCACAGACCATAAGCTCTCCTCTACCTTCAAATACATCTATTGCACTCTTAAATATCTATTCCATTTTATAAAACTCATATGGTGAATCACTTTTAATATATATATCATAAGAAATAATTTACCCTTTCTTTTAAAGAAGGTAAAATAGAATTCACCTAATATTAAATGTAATGTATATATAATTATAAATATTATACGTATAAAATTATGAATATTAAATTAAATAAAATAATTTAAATTATTATCTTTGTAACATTATCGGATGTCTCCCTTCATTAAATAGCCATTCGCACTTTTGTATGGTTGCCTTGTATCTCTGTGTGTATAGATTTGCAAATTTCAAACGTAAATTGTTAGAGGATAATCGTTTCAACACTAATCCATACTATCCTAATACAATTTATATATATAGAAAAAAGATGATATTTTCATTTTAATTTTTTTTTAATTAGGAGTGTTGTGCCAAAAATTTGGTATAATTGATCGTTGTTAAAAAAAATTCAACAATTAAAATTAAAGATTATACGTGCATGAAACAGATTATGATTGAAAAAAATAAACATGAGTTAGGTTTGCCGATTAAGTTATCTTCCAAGACTATTTAAAATTCAAGTTCGTGATATGAATTTGTATCAAGAATTAGAGAGAATTAGAGATAATCAGAGAGAATAGAAAAAAAATCCTTAGATATAGGGCCAAAAAGAGAAAGTAGAGTTTCCAATTACACCATACATATCTCCAGAGGCGGATTCAGGGGGACCTCCATGGGCCATGGCCCCCCTAAAGTTTTAAAACTTAAAATGTATATGATATAATGTGTAAACTTTTAAATAATATATCTTCTAGTTCAATGATTAGAGAAAAACATCTTATACTCCAACACATGGGTTCAAATCTCATTTTATGCATTTTAAATTTATTATTTTTATTTTTTCAATTTTTTGATCTTTTTTATAATTTTTCTATCTATTATTATATAAAAATAATTTAGTTTTTATAATAATTTTTAATTGAATATAATAAAAAAATATACATAAAAATAAATTAGATTAAATTTTATTTTTTATGATATTAAAATTAAAATATATTAAGTAAATTATTTATTTTTTATAATAATTACTAATTAAATGTAATAAAAAAATATACATAAAAATAAATTAGATTAAATTTTATTTTTTATGATATTAAAATCAAAATATATTAAGTGAATTATTTATTAATATGAATATATCTTATATTATATTCATTAATTTATTTTAAATATATATTAAAAGTATTAGAGAAAATAATTTATTATTTATTTTATATCTTTTATAATATGAATAAAAATTAGAATTTTATGAAAAAAAACTTTGATATAAATAATTTTTTTAAAATTAATTTTAGTTTAAAATAATATTAAAATATAATTATTTTTTATTAAAATTTTTAATTTTAATATGGTACTTTCAATTTTTTGTTTTCGGCCCCCTCTTTATAAAATTTCTGGATCCGCCACTGCATATCCCACATTATTACATTATACTCCTATTTATAGTATAGTTCTCTAATTGGGCTAGCCCAATACTAATTGTATCATTACCCTACCCTTCAAAACAACCTTGTCCTCAAGGTTGCGAAAAAATATAAATCCTAACAAAAATTATAAAAGCTGAATACAAGTACTAAAAAAATTAGTATTTCGAAAACAATATTTTTTAAGCTACTGCTAAAAAAATTTTAACCACCAGGATCCCATTGAAAAAATTTGTGTTCAATCCAAAACCAACAAAATAGAATTGCTGCAGAAATCGAAAAATAGACCAGAAAAATTGAAATCCTTAGAATTGGGCTTGAAGTCATTATACCATCCATCACATGCTGATTTTGGGCTTCAGAAATTAAAATTTGGCTTAGCACATAATAGAAGCCCAACTCATTGATAGGCTTCAGCATCTCTTCCTCATTCTCATGGAAGAAGAGAGACGCGTTGTTGTTTCTCTGTCTCGTCGCGAGCTTGCATGGAGGCACCGCCGCTGCCGTCCAACTCCCGACCCTCTGCTGTTCACTGTTCGAGTTCTCCTTGCCTCTTCCCGAAGCCGCCACTCGCCCCTGCAAGCCCTCGCCACTTCGTTCTCCGTCTTGATTCCAAGGGAAGACCGCCACCAGGAGTGGCGGTGGATTAGCCACGATAGGAGAGGCTTGACGGAACCCCCAAACTCCACGATCTCTACCGCAGATGGTGGTTCTGATGGCGTGAGCACGCACCCCTATTACAAGAGCACCATGGGCTTCTATCTTCCGCGCCGCGAAAGCGCCAACGTCGGCGCTACTCCTCACATCGTCATCAATGGCGGTTGTCCGCGGGTTCGGCGCCTCCAAAGGAAGAAACCGCCAAGCGTCCTCCCCTCCCGCATCTCGATCTGGCTGCAAATCTCCTAGGTGCGTCATCAACAAATCAAACCAAGGTCGATCCCCTGCAGTCCACACAATACCTTTACCACCTAGTTTGTTTGTGAATTCTGTATTGTTCTTGGTCATAAATCTTATAATTGCACTAGAATCATTTGTCACTGAAATTGCCAGATCTGCTATGGTTGGAATCCCTGGAATTGAGTTTTTAAATGTCTGATCTGCTGGTTGACATTCTACTTGAACTGCAAGTTTTGTTGATTCTTCAGGTAGAAATTCAAAATTGAAATCGAATTCTTCTTCTGCATCTATCCTTTTTGAATTTTGGCATGAATTTTGTCATTGTTGTTGAAATTGTATTACTGCTTCTTTGGAATTACAAATTGACACTGGTGAGCGCTGAATTGTTGCTTGATTTGGAGTTTCTGTTGATTTTGCTTTTCGTTGCTGTGGTTGGACTAGGAAACAGAAATCTAATTCTTCTGCTTCTTCTTCCTCTTCTATGTGAACTGGAGTCATGTTGAATTCTGGAAAATTGGTCGCTGCATTCTCCAATGCTGCCTTCTCATAATCTGATGCTGAATTTTGAAATTACAGAGCCGTAAGTGTAGAATTGTTTGCTTCTGGAGCTGTTGAATCATTGTTGAGTGGTGAAAAAGCTGAGGTTGATTTGGCTTGAATCTGACATATTGGAGGCTGTTGGAGTCGTTGATGATTTCGGAAGGTTGCACAAATTTTGGTGCAGGTTGCCTGAATATCTGCAAGTATCTTGGATCGTTTTTCATAGTCTGAATTCAAGCGATCTAAGCTAGTTTGAATCTGATTCCAAATTGCGTCATCATAGGAATTCGGCATAGTATTAAATGAAAGCACCATTTGATACGAATTTGTATCAAGAACTAGAGAGAATTAAAGATAATCAGAGAGAATAGAAGAGAAATCCCTAGACATAGGGCCAAAGAGAGAAAGTAGAGTTTCCAATTACACCATACCTATCCCACATTATTACATTATACTCCTATTTATAGTATAGTTCTCTAATTGGGCTAGCCCAATACTAATTGTATCATCGTCATCAGTGGCGGTTGTCTGTGGATTCGGTGCCTCCAAAGGAAGAAACCGCCAAGTGTCCTCCCATCTCGCATCTCGATCTGGCTGCAAATCTCCTGGGTGCGTCATCGATGAATCAAACCAAGGTCGATCCCCTGCAGTCCACACAATACCTCTACCACCTGGTTTGTTTGTGAATTTTGTATTGTTCTTGGTCATAAATCTTGTAATTGCACTAGAATCATTTGTCACTGAAATTGCCAGATCTGCTGTGGTTGGAATCCCTGGAATTGAGTTTTCAAATGTGTGATCTGCTGGTTGACATTCTACTTGAACTGCAAGTTTTGTTGATGTTTTGTTGCTGAAATTGTATTACTACTTCTTTGGAATTACAAATTGACACTGGTGAGCGCTGAATTGTTGCTTGATCTGGAGTTTCTGTTGATTTTGCTTGTTGTTGCTGTGGTTGGACTAGGAAACAGAAATCTGATTCTTCTGCTTCTTCTTCCTTTTCTGTGTGAACTGGAGTCATGTTGAATTCTGGAAAATTGGTCGCTGCATTCTCTGATGCTGCCTTCTCATAATTTGATGCTAAATTCTGAAATTGCAGAGACGTAAGTGTAGAATTATTTGCTTCTGAAGCTGTTGAATCATTGTTGAGTGGTGAAAAAGCTGAGATTGATTTGGCTTGAATCTGGCATATTGGAGGCTGTTGGAGTCGTTGATGATTTCGGAAGGTTGCACAAATTTTGGTGCAGGTTGCCTGAGTATCTGCAAGTATCTTGGATCGTTTTTCATAATATGAATTCAAGCGATCTAAGCTAGTTTGAATCTGATTCCAAATTGCATCATCATAGGAATTTGGCATAGTGTTCAATGAAAGCACCATTTGATACTAATTTGTATCAAGAACTAGAGAGAATTAGAGATAATCAGAGAGAATAGAAGAGAAATCCCTAGACATATGGCCAAAGAGAGAAAGTAGAGTTTCCAATTACACCATACCTATCCCACATTATTACATTATACTCTTATTTATAGTATAGTTATTTAATTGGGCTAGCCCAATACTAATTGTATCAGTTCGTTTGAAGTTTAAAATAATTTGAAATGCAAGTTTATTTGAAGTTTAAAATTGTACCAATTAGCTTAGACTTTTTTTCTCCATAAATAGGATTAGTTTCAATAAAGTAGAGAAGTTTTTATGCATTCACAATACAGTGACTCATCTAATAATTTTTAGTCATACTGACCTGCAAAAATATGAATTATGAGTCCATATATGTATTGAGAGATTTTATTTTTCTTTCAGTCATTTTAATTTTGTCTATTTTTTTGGTATTTAAATTCTATTATTTACATTCAACTACTTGTCAATTTTTGTACATTTTAATATAAATTTAGTAATTTTTTATATTTTACACTTGTTCTTTTTTATTTTTTGCTTTTTATAATTATTATTTTTTACATTTTTATTGGACACAATCTCTAAATTCCCTAAAAGTAACCCACAAAAAAATTATATCTGCTTCTCAAATTGAGATTATGACACAAGTTTGGTCAATATTAGGGATGTCACCCCTGCTCCCCGTCCCCGCCCCCAGAATTGATCCCTATCCCCGCCTCGATCCCCGCTATGGGGGGATAATCGTCCCCATCCCCATTCTCCGCGTTCTCCGTGTTCCCTGCGGCCCCATTTTTCATCTCCTTATGTTGAACATTTATATGAAAATTATAGTAAAAAATAAAAAAAAAACTACAAAACATTATTACAAACATATCTTATCCAAGATTATAAGTCCAGAAATACAACATAACAAATCATAGTCCATAACGGGGTAAGCACTGAGCAGGAAGAGTGGCCAGTAGCGACTGGCGAGGGGGTATGTGGTGCACGAAATTGTGATTCATTCTTTTCACAACTCAAACAGTCCCCGGTAATGGCTCCAACAACTTGGTGCTCAATACCATGGTCTAAACATAATTTCACAACTTCGCACAACTAACCAGCAAGTGCACTGGGTCGTCCAAGTAATAAACCTTACGCGAGTAAGGGTCAATCCCACGGAGATTGTTGGTATGAAGCAAGCTATGGTCACCTTGTAAATCTCAGTCAGGTAGATTCAAATGGGTATGGGTGATATACGAATAAAGCATAAAATAAGGATAGAGATACTTATGTAATTCATTGGTGATAATTTCAGATAAGTGTATGGAGATGCTCAGTCCCTTCCGTCTCTCTGCTTTCCTACTGTCTTCATCCAATCCTTCTTACTCCTTTCCATGGCAAGCTGTATGTTGGGCATCACCGTTGTCAGTGGCTACAGTCCCGTCCTCTCAGTAAAAATGTTCAACGCACCCTGTCACGGCACGACTAATCATCTTTCGGTTCTCAATCAGGTTGGAATAGAATCCATTGATTCTTTTGTGTCTATCACTAACTCCCAGCCTTCAGGAGTTTGAAGCTCGTCACAGTCATTCAATCATTGAATCCTACTCAGAATACCACAGACAAGGTTTAGACCTTCCGGATTCTCTTGAATGCCGCCATCAATTCTAGCTTATACCACGAAGATTCTGATTACGGAATCCAAGAGATAAACATTCAAGCCTTGTTTGCTTGTAGAACGGGAGTGGTTGTCAGGCACGCGTTCATAAGTGAGAATGATGATGAGCGTACATAATCATCACATTCATCAAGTTCTTGAGCGAATGAATATCTTGGAATAAGAACAAGCTGAATTGAATAGAAGAACAATAGTAATTGCATTAATACTCGAGGTACAGCAGAGCTCCACACCTTAATCTATGGTGTGTAGAAACTCCACCGTTGAAAATACATAAGAACAAGGTCTAGGCATGGCCGAATGGCCAGCCTCCCAATGATCTAAGAACTAGACGTCCAAAGATAATCTAGAGATCTAAAGTGATCAAAAGATTTCAAAGATCAAAAGATTTAAAAATACAATAGTAAAAGGTCCTATTTGTAGAGAACTAGTAGCCTAGGGTTTACAAAGATGAGTAAATGACATAAAAATCCACTTCCGGGCCCACTTGGTGTGTGCTTGGGCTGAGCATTGAAGCTTTCATGTGTAGAGACTTTTCTTGGAGTTAAACGCCAGCGTTTGTGCCAGTTTGGGCGTTTAACTCCCATTCTTGTGCCAGTTCCGGCGTTTAACGCTGGGCAGTTTTGAGCTGATTTGGAACGCCAGTTTGGACCATCAAATCTCGGGCAAAGTATGAACTATTATACATTGCTGGAAAGCCCAGGATGTCTACTTTCCAACGCCGTTAAGAGCGCGCCAATTGGGCTTCTGTAGCTCCAGAAAATCCACTTCGAGTGCAGGGAGGTCAGAATCCAACAGCATCTGCAGTCCTTTTCAGTCTCTGAATAAGATTTTTGCTCAGGTCCCTCAATTTCAGCCAGAAAATACCTGAAATCACAGAAAAAAACACAAATTCATAGTAAAGTCCAGAAAAGTGAATTTTAACTAAAAACTAATAAAAATATAATAAAAGCTAACTAAAACATACTAAAAACATACTAAAAACAATGCCAAAAAGCGTATAAATTATCCGCTCATCACAACACCAAACTTAAATTGTTGCTTGTCCCCAAGCAACTGAGAATCAAATAAGATAAAAAGAAGAGAATATGCCATGAATTCTAAAAACATCTATGAAGATCAGTATTAATTAGATGAGCGGGGCTTTTAGCTTTTTGCCTCTGAACAATTTTGGTATCTCACTCTATCCTTTGAAATTCAGAATGATTGGCTTCTATAGGAACTCAGAATCCAGATAGTGTTATTGATTCTCCTAGTTAAGTATGATGATTCTTGAACACAGCTACTTTATGAGTCTTGGCCGTGGCCCAAAGCACTCTGTCTTCCAGTATTACCACCGGATACATACATGCCACAGACACATAATTGGGTGAACCTTTTCAGATTGTGACTCAGCTTTGCTAGAGTCCCCAATTAGAGGTGTCCAGGGTTCTTAAGCACACTCTTTTTGCCTTGGATCACAACTTTATTTTTTTTCTTTTTCTTTCTTTTTTTTCGTTTTTCTCTTTTTTTTTTTCTTTTTTTTTTTCATTTTTCTCCCTTTTTTTGTATTCACTGCTTTTTCTTGCTTCAAGAATCATTTTTATGATTTTTCAGATCCTCAGTAACATGTCTCCTTTTTCATCATTCTTTCAAGAGCCAACATTCATGAACCACAAATTCAAAAGACATATGCACTGTTCAAGCATACATTCAGAAAACAAAAGTATTGCCACCACATCAAAATAATTAATCAGTTATAAAATTCAAAATTCAGGCAATTCTTCTCTTTTTCAATTAAGAACATTTTTCATTCAAGAAAGGTAATGGATTCATAGGACATTCATAACTTTAAGGCATAGACACTAAGACACTAATGATCATGAGACACAAACATAGATAAACATAAGCATGAAATTCGAAAAACAAGAAAATAAAGAACAAGGAAATTAAAGAACGGGTCCACCTTAGTGATGGCGGCTTGTTCTTCCGCTTGAAGATCTTATGGAGTGCTTGAGCTCCTCAATGTCTCTTCCTTGCTTTTGTTGCTCCTCTCTCATGATTCTTTGATCTTCTCTAATTTCATGGAGGAGGATGGAATGTTCTTGGTGCTCCACCCTTAGTTGTCCCATGTTGGAACTCAATTCTCCTAGGGAGGTGTTGATTTGATCCCAATAGTTTTATGGATGAAAGTGCATCCCTTGAGGCATCTCAGGGATTTCATGATGAGTGAGATCTCTTGTTTGCTCCATCCTTTTCTTAGTGATGGGCTTGTCCTCATCAATGGGGATGTCTCCCTCTATGTCAACTCCAACTGAATAACAGAGGTAGCAAATGAGATGAGGAAAGGCTAACCTTGCCAAGGTAGAGGATTTGTCCGCTACCTTATAAAGTTCTTGGGCTATAACCTCATGAACTTCTACTTCTTCTCCAATCATGATGCTATGAATCATGATGGCCCGGTCTATAGTAACTTCGGACCGGTTGCTAGTGGGAATGATTGAGCGTTGGATAAACTCCAACCATCCCCTAGCCACGGGCTTGAGGTCATACCTTCTCAGTTGAACCGGCTTCCCTCTTGAATCTCTCTTCCATTGGGCGCCCTCTTCACAGATGTCTATGAGGACTTGGTCCAACCTTTGATCAAAGTTAACCCTTCTAGTGTAAGGGTGTTCATCTCCTTGCATCATGGGCAAGTTGAATGCCAACCTTACATTTTCCGGACTAAAATCTAAGCATTTCCCCCGAACCATTGTAAGCCAATTCTTTGGGTTCGGGTTCACACTTTGATCATGGCTCTTGGTGATCCATGCATTGGCATAGAACTCTTGAACCATTAAGATTCTGACTTGTTGAATGGGGTTGGTAAGAACTTCCCAACTCTTCTTCGAATCTCATGTCGGATCTCCGGATATTCACTCTTTTTGAGTTTGAAAGGGACCTCGGGGATCACCTTCTTCAAGGCCACAACTTCATAGAAGTGGTCTTGATGCACCCTTGAGATGAATCTCTCCATCTTCCATGACTCGGAGGTGAAAGCTTTTGCCTTCCCTTTCTTCTTTCTAGAGGTTTCTCCGGCCTTGGATGCCATAAATGGTTATGGAAAAACAAAAAGCAATGCTTTTACCACACCAAACTTAAAAGGTTTGCTCGTCCTCGAGCAAAAGAAGAAAGAAGAGAGTAGAAGAAGAAGAAATAGAGGAGATGGAGATGGCTTTTTGGTTCGGCCAAAAGGGGAGAAGTAGTGTTTAGGGTGTGTGAAAATGAAGGAGTGAAGATGGGTTTATATAGGGGTGGAGAGAGGGGTAGGGTTCGGCTATGGGAGGGTGGGTTTAGGAGGGAAAGTGGTTTGAATTTGAATGGTGAGGTAGGTGGGGATCCTGTGGGGTCCACAGATCCTGAGGTGTCAAGGAAAAGTCATCCCTGCACCAAGTGACGAGCAAAACTGCTCTCTATGCCAATTCTGGCATTAAACGCCGGGCTGGTACCCATTTCTGGCGTTTAACGCCAACTTCTTGCCCTTTCCTGGCGTTTAACGCCAGTCTGGTACCCCTTTCTGGCGTTAAATGCCCAGAATGGTGCCAGACTGGGCATTAAACGCCCATTTGCTGCCCTTACTGGCGTTTAAATGCCAGCAAGGTCTTCCTCCAGGGTGTGCTATTTTTCTTTCTGTTTTTCATTCTATTTTTGCTTTTTTAATTGATTTTGTGACTTCTCATGATCATCAACCTACAGAAAACATAAAATAACAAAGGAAAATAGATAATTATAACATTGGGTTGCCTCCCAACAAGCACTTCTTTAATATCAGTAGCTTGACAGTGGGCTCTCATGGAGCCTCACAAATGCTCAGAGCAATATTGGAACCTCCCAACACCAAACTTAGAATTTGGTTGTGGCCTCCCAACACCAAACTTAGAGTTTGACTGTGGGGGCTCTGTTTTACTCTGTTTTGAGAGAAGCTCTTCATGCTTCCTCTCCATGGTGACAGAGGGATATCCTTGAGCCTTAAACACAAAGGATTCTTCATTCACTTGAATGATTAATTCTCCTCTGTCCACATCAATCACAGCCTTTGCTGTGGCTAGGAAGGGTCTGCTAAGGATGATAGATTCATCCATGCACTTCCCAGTCTCTAGGACTATGAAATCAGCAAGGATGTAATGGTCTTCAATCTTTACCAGAACATCCTCTACAAGTCCATAAGCTTGTTTTCTTGAATTGTCTGCCATCTCTAGTGAGATTCTTGCAGCTTGCACCTCAAAGATTCCTAGCTTCTCCATTACAAAGAGAGGCATGAGGTTTATACTTGACCCTAGGTCACATAGGGCCTTCTTAAAGGTCATGGTGCCTATGGTACAAGGTATTGAAAACTTCCCAGGGTCTTGTCTCTTTTGAGGTAATTTCTGCCTAGACAAGTCATCCAGTTCCTTGGTGAGCAAAGGGGGTTCATCCTCCCAAGTCTCATTACCAAATAACTTGTCATTTAGCTTTATGATTGCTCCAAGGTATTTAGCAACTTGCTCTTCAGTGACATACTCATCCTCTTCAGAGGAAGAATACTCATCAGTGCTCATGAATGGCAGAAGTAAATCTAATGGAATCTCTATGGTCTCAGTGTCAGCCTCAGATTCCCATGGTTACTCATTGGGGAACTCATTGGAGGCCAGTGGACGTCCATTGAGGTCTTCCTCAGTGGTGTTCACTGCCTCTTCCTCCTCTCCTAGTTCAGCCATGTGGATCATGTTAATGGCCTTGCATTCTCCTTTTGGATTCTCTTCTGTATTGCTTGGAAGAGTACTAGGAGGAAGTTCAGTAATTTTATTGCTCAGCTGTCCCACTTGTGCCTCCAAGTTTCTAATGGAGGACCTTGTTTCAGTCATGAAACTTTGAGTGGTTTTGATTAGATCAGAGACCATGGTTGCTAAGTCAGAGTGGTTCTGCTTAGAATTCTCTGTCTGTTGCTGAGAAGATGATGGAAAAGGCTTGCCATTGCTAAACTTGTTTCTTCCACCATTATTGTTGTTGAAACCTTGTTGAGGTCTCTGTTGATTCTTCCATGAGAGATTTGGATGATTTCTCCATGAAGAATTATAGGTGTTTCCATAGGGTTCTCCTATGTAATTCACCTCTTCCATTGAAGGGTTCTCAGGATCATAAGCTTCTTCTTCAGATGAAGCGTCCTTAGTACTGCCTGGTGCAGCTTGCATTCCAGACAGACTTTGAGAAATCAAATTGACTTGCTGAGTCAATATTTTGTTCTGAGCCAATATGGCACTCAGAGTATTAATCTCAAGAACTCCTTTCTTCTGATTTGTCCCATTGTTCACAGGATTCCTTTCAGAAGTGTACATGAATTGGTTATTTGCAACCATTTCAATTAATTCTTGAGCTTCTGTAGGCGTCTTCTTCAGATGAAGAGATCCTCCAGCAGAGCTATCCAAAGACATCTTGGACAGTTCAGACAGACCATCATAGAAAATACCGATGATGCTCCATTCAAAAAGCATGTCAGAGGGACACTTTCTGATCAATTGTTTGTATCTTTCCCAAGCTTCATAGAGGGATTCTCCTTCCTTCTGTCTGAAGGTTTGGACTTCCACTCTAAGCTTACTCAATTTTTGAGGTGGAAAGAACTTTGCCAAGAAGGCATTGACTAGCTTTTCCCAAGAGTTCAGGCTTTTTTCAGGTTGTGAGTCCAACCATATCCTAGCTCTGTCTCTTACAGCAAAAGGGAATAGCATAAGTCTATAGACTTCAGGGTTAACCCCATTGGTCTTGACAGTGTCACAGATTTGTAAGAATTCAGCTAAAAACTGATGAGGATCTTCCAATGAAAGTCCATGGAACTTGCAATTCTATTGCATTAGAGAAACTAATTGAGGCTTAAGCTCAAAGTTGTTTGCTCCAATGGCAGGGATAGAGATGCTTCTCCCATAGAAGTCGGGAGTAGGTGCAGTAAAGTCACCCAGCACCTTCCTTGCATTGTTGGCATTGTTGTTTTCGGCTGCCATATCTTCTTCTCGTTTGAAGATTTCTGTTAGGTCCTCTACAGAGAGTTGTGCCTTAGCTTCTCTTAGTTTTCGCTTCAAGGTCCTTTCAGGTTCAAGGTCAGCCTCAACAAGAATGCTTTTGTCTTTGCTCCTGCTCATATGAAAGAGAAGAGAACAAGAAAGTATGGAATCCTCTATGTCACAGTATAGAGACTCCTTGAAGTGTCAGAGGAAAAGAAAAATAGAAGGAAGAAGTAGAAGAATTCGAACTTATCAAGAAAGATAGAGTTCGAATTGTGCATTAAGGAGGAGTGTTAGTCCATAAATAGAAGGATGTGAGAAGAGGGGAAGAAATTTTTGAAAATAAATTAAAAAGATTTTAAAAACATTTTGAAAAACTTTAATTGATTTTTGAAAACTAAGAGTGGAAAAGAAATCAAGTGATTTTTGAAAAAGATTTTGAAATTAGAAATCAAAAAGATATGATTGAAAACTATTTGAAAAAAGATGTGATTAAAAAGATATGATTGAAAAGTTATGGTTTTAAAAAGATGTGATTGAAAAGATATGATTTGAAAAACAATTTAAAAAGATTTGATTTTAAAAATTAATGACTTGGCTAACAAGGAAAGATATGATTCAAACATTAAACCTTTCTCAACAGAAAAGGCAACATACTTGAAATGTTGAATCAAATCATTAATTGATAGCAAGTATTTTTGAAAATGGAAAGAAATTGATTTTGAAAAAGATTTGATTGAAAAGATATGATTTGAAAAAGATTTGATTTTGAAAAAAATTTTGAAAACTTGAAAAAAAATTGAGTTAAAAAAAAACAAAATCTTCCCTCTTGTGCCATCCTGGCGTTAAACGCCCAGAATGGTGCACATTCTAGCGTTTAACGCCCAAAACACTACCCTTTTGGGCGTTAAACGCCCAACCAGGCACCCTGGCTGGCGTTTAAACGCCAGTTTGCCCTTCTTCACTGGGCGTTTTGAACGCCCAGCTTTTTCTGTGTAATTCCTCTACTGTATGTTCTGAATCTTCAATTCTCTGTATTATTGACTTGAAAAGACACAAATAAAAAAAATTTTTGGATTTTTAATAATGAGGAATAATCAAAATGCAACTAAAATCAAATAACAATGCATGCAAGACACCAAACTTAGAAGTTTGTATACTATTGACACTAACAAGTTGAGAATGCATATGAGAAACAACAAAACACTCAAGTCAAGAGAATTTAAAGATTAGAGCAATGAAATCCTCAAGAACATCTTGAAGATCACTTAAGACACATGAATGAATGCAAGAAGAACAGAAACATGCAATTGACACCAAACTTAACATGAGACTCTAGACTCAACAAGAAACATACAATATTTTTGGTTTTTATGATTTTGTAATTTTTTTGGATTTTTCGAAAATTAAGTGGAAAAGAAAATAAAGGTATCAAAATTCTTAATGAGAATTCCAGGAATCATGCAATGTTAGTCTAAAGAAATTAGACATGGCTAGCCAAGTTTCAGCAGGACATTGCATTCAAGAGCTAAATTGATGAGAATCAATCAGCTTTGGTGATGATAAGAACATCACCTTGAAACACTAGAATTCATTCTTAAGAACTCTGAAAAATACCTAATCTAAGCAACAAGATGAACCGTCAGTTGTCCAAACTCAACAATCCCGGCAACGGCGCCAAAAACTTGGTGTTGTTGCCGGATCAAAACTTGGCACTGTTATTGCAGGGAACAAATGCGAAACTGTAGTTAGGACATTTAATTCCACGGCAACGGCGCCAAAAACTTGGTGCACAAAATTGTGATTCATTCTTTTCACAACTCAAACAGTCCCCGGTAATGGCTCCAACAACTTGGTGCTCAATACCATGGTCTAAACATAATTTCACAACTTCTCACAACTAACCAGCAAGTGCACTGGGTCGTCCAAGTAATAAACCTTACGCGAGTAAGGGTCGATCCCACGGAGATTGTTGGTATGAAGCAAGCTATGGTCACCTTGTAAATCTCAGTCAGGCAGATTCAAATGGGTATGGGTGATATACGAATAAAGCATAAAATAAGGATAGAGATACTTATGTAATTCATTGGTGATAATTTCAGATAAGCGTATGGAGATGCTCAGTCCCTTCCGTCTCTCTGCTTTCCTACTGTCTTCATCCAATCCTTCTTACTCCTTTCCATGGCAAGCTGTATGTTGGGCATCACCGTTGTCAGTGGCTACAGTCCCGTCCTCTCAGTGAAAATGTTCAACGCACCCTGTCACGGCACGGCTAATCATCTGTCGGTTCTCAATCAGGTTGGAATAGAATCCATTGATTCTTTTGTGTTTATCACTAACTCCCAGCCTTCAGGAGTTTGAAGCTCGTCACAGTCATTCAATCATTGAATCCTACTCAGAATACCACAGATAAGGTTTAGACCTTTCGGATTCTCTTGAATGCCGCCATCAATTCTAGCTTATACCACGAAAATTCTGATTAAGGAATCCAAGAGATAAACATTCAAGCCTTGTTTGCTTGTAGAACGGGAGTGGTTGTCAGGCACGCGTTCATAAGTGAGAATGATGATGAGCGTCACATAATCATCACATTCATCAAGTTCTTGAGTGCGAATGAATATCTTGGAATAAGAACAAGCTGAATTGAATAGAAGAACAATAGTAATTGCATTAATACTCGAGGTACAGCAGAGCTCCACACCTTAATCTATGGTGTGTAGAAACTCCACCGTTGAAAATACATAAGAACAAGGTCTAGGCATGGCCGAATGGCCAGCCTCCCAATGATCTAAGAACTAGACGTCCAAAGATAATCTAGAGATCTAAAGTGATCAAAAGATTCCAAAGATCAAAAGATTTAAAAATACAATAGTAAAAGGTCCTATTTGTAGAGAACTAGTAGCCTAGGGTTTACAAAGATGAGTAAATGACATAAAAATCCACTTCCGGGCCCACTTGGTGTGTGCTTGGGCTGAGCATTGAAGCTTTCATGTGTAGAGACTTTTCTTGGAGTTAAACGCCAGCTTTTGTGCCAGTTTGGGCGTCTAACTCCCATTCTTGTGCCAGTTCCGGCGTTTAACGCTGGACAGTTTTGAGCTAATTTGAAAAGCCAGTTTGGGCCATCAAATCTCGGGAAAAGTATGAACTATTATACATTGCTGGAAAGCCCAGGATGTCTAATTTCCAACGCCATTAAGAGTGCACCAATTGGGCTTCTGTAGCTCCAGAAAATCCACTTCGAGTGCAGGGAGGTCAGAATCCAACAGCATCTGCAGTCCTTTTCAGTCTCTGAATCAGATTTTTGCTCAGGTCCCTCAATTTCAGCCAGAAAATACCTGAAATCACAGAAAAACACACAAACTCATAGTAAAGTCCAGAAAAGTGAATTTTAACTAAAAACTAATAAAAATATAATAAAAACTAACTAAAACATACTAAAAACATACTAAAAACAATGCCAAAAAGCGTATAAATTATCTGCTCATCAGTATGCTGCTATGACTGTGACTGTGGACACAACTATGGGGATTGGGAGTTTTGAACTTTTTTGGAGAGTTGGAGCTTCGAAACGGCCTTAAGTAGAGTAGTGGGAGAGAATGGAAGACATTCAATAAGGTAGGGTTAGGGTTTTCAATAGGTGAAATTACTAAAAAGTTCCTATATTAAAAATAAATTTAGGGTATTTAAATAAACTCAAGAATTCGGGGAATTATCGAAGACGGGGCAGGGATTGGTACACGAAATCGTGAGTTCACACTTCTCTCACAACTCCATGCAGCTGACCAGCAAGTGCACTGGGTCATCTAAGTATACCTTACGTTAGTAAGGGTCGATCCCACGGAGATTGTCAGCTTGAAGCAAGCTATGGTCATCCTGTAAATCTCAGTCAGGCGGATTCAAATGGTTTTGGGGTTTTGATAATTAAAAGACAAATAAAACATAGAATAGAATAGAGATACTTATGTAATTCATTGGTAGGAATTTCAGATAAGCGTATGGAGATGCTTTATTCCTTTTGAATCCCTACTTTCCTACTGCTTTCATCCAGTCATGCGTACTCCTTTCCATGGCAAGCTGTATGTTAGGGGATCACTGGTGCACGAAATTGCAATAACACTTTTGCAATCCCGCACAACTAACCAGCAAGTGCACTGGGTCGTCCAAGTAATACCTTGCGTGAGCAAGGGTCGATCCCACGGAGATTGTCGGCTTGAAGCAAGCTATGGTTATCTTGTAAATCTTAGTCAGGATATCAGAAATTATCAGGATTGATTGTAAAAAGCAAAAGAACATGTAATGGTTACTTGTATTGCAGTAATGGAGAATGGGTTGAGGTTTGGAGATGCTCCATCTTCCAAATCTCTGCTTTCCTACTATCTTCTTCATCAACACGCATGTCTCCTTCCATGGCAAGCTCGTGTAGGTCTCACTGTGTCAGCAGCTACCTCCCATCCGCGCAGTGAAGCTAATGCACACACTCTGTCACAGTGCTGCCAATCACCGGTTTGGTTCCCTCCCCTACCGGAATAGAATCACTCTTTTGCGTCTGTCACTAACGCCCAGTAGGTTACAGGTTTGAAGCACGTCACAGTCATTCAATCATTGAATCCTACTCGAATACCACAGACAAGGTTTAGACCTTTCCGGATTCTCTGAATGCTGCCATCAGGTCCCTGCCTATACCACGAAGATTCCGATTAAAGACCCAAGAGATAACTACTCAATCTAAGCTAAACAGAGTGGTTGTCAGGCACGTGTTCATGGTTGAGAATGATGATGATTGTCACGGATCATCACATTCATCCGGATTAAGAACAAGTGTTATCTTAGAATGGAAGCAAGCATGATTGAATAAGAAACAGTAGTAATTGCATTAATCCATCAAGACACAGCAGAGCTCCTCACCCCCAACCATGGGGTTTAGAGGCTCATACTGTGGAAAGAACGTGTACAAAATGTTATGAGGTCATAAGGTTCTGATTACAATGTAAAAGGTCCTATAGTAGTAAACTAGTATCCTAAGGTTTACAGAAATGAGTAAATGACAGAAAAATCCACTTCCTGGCCCACTTGGTGTGTGCTTGGGCTGAGCAATGAAGGAAATTCGTGTAGAGCAGTTCCGGCGTTTAACGCTGGAATTTCTGAGGCCGGATTGCTACGCGGGTTTGGGCCATCAAATCTTGGACAAAGTATGGACTATTATATATTGCTGAAAGCCCAGGATGTCTACTTTCCAATGCCGTTGAGAGCGCGCCATTGGGCTTCTGTAGCTCCAGAAAATCCACTTTGAGTGCAGGGAGGTCAGAATCCAACAGCATCTGCAGTCCTTTTCAGTCTCTGGATCAGATTTTTGCTCAGGACCCTCAATTTCAGTCAGAAAATACCTGAAATCACAGAAAAACACACAAACTCATAGTAAAGTCCAGAAAAGTGAATATTAATTAAAAACTAATAAAAATATACTAAAAACTAACTAAAAGATACTAAAAACATACTAAAAACAATGCCAAAAAGCATACAAATTATCCGCTCATCAATCACCGTTGTCAATGGCTACCGTCCATCCTCTCAGTGAAAATGGTCCGGCTACGGGTTTCGTAGGGCTAATCATCTGTCGGTTCTCGATCGTATCAGAATAAGATCCATTGATCCTTTTGCACATTGTCACTGCGCCCAGCACTCGTGAGTTTGAAGCTCATCACAATCATCCCATCCCAGATCCTACTCGGAATACCACAGACAAGGTTTAGACTTTTCGGATCTCAAGAATGCTGCCAATTGATTCTAGCTTATACCACGAAGAATCTGATCTTACGGAATGGAAGGCTCTGTTGTCAGGAGAGGCAACCATGCGTCGTGGACCAGGAGGCCAAGAGATATGCATTCAAGCTTGTTTTCAGGTAGAACGGAAGTGGTTGTCAGGCACGCGTTCATAAGTGAGAATGGTGATGAGTGTCACTTGATCATCACATTCATCATGTTGAAGTGCGAATGGATATCTTAGAACAAGAATAAGCTTGAGTTGAATAGAAAACATTAGTAATTGTATTAATTCATGAGGAACAGCAGAGCTCCACACCTTAATCTATGATGTGTAGAAATTCCACCGTTGAAAATACATAAGAACAAGGTCGGCCATGCCTCCCAAATAACATGAAACAATCAAAAAAGGGTTCAAAGACCTGATCCCAAGATCAAAGATGATCAAAAGATGAAAATACAATAGTAAAAGGTCCTATTTATAGTGAACTAGTGACTTAAGGTTTACAGAAATAAGTAAATGATGTAGAAATCCACTTTCAGGGCCCACTTAGTGTGTGCTTGGGCTGAGCATTGAAGCTTTCACATGCATTGGTTTTTCTTGGAGTTAAACGCCAGCTTTGGTACCAGTTTGGGCGTTTAACTCCATCTTTTATGCCAGTTCTAGTGTTTAACGCCAGAAAAGGGTCTCTGACCAGAGTTTTGACGCTAATTTGGGCCATCAAATATCGGGTAAAGTATGGACTATTATACATTGCTGCAAAGCCCAAGATGTCTACTTTCCAACGTAATTGAGAGGGCGCCAATTGGGATTCTGTAGCTCCAAAAAATCCATTTCGAGTGCAGGGAGGTCAGAATCCAATAGCATCTGCAGGTTTTTTTCAGCCTCTGAATCAGATTTTTGCTCAGGTCCCTTAATTTCAGCCAGAAAATACCTGAAAACACAGAAAAACACACAAACTCATAGTAAAATCCAGAAATATGATTTTTCCATAAAAACTAATAATTATATGCTAAAAACTAACTAAATAATACTAAAAACTACCTAAAAACAATGCCAAAAAGCGTATAAATTATCCGTTCATCACAACACCAAACTTAAATTGTTGCTTGTCCTCAAGTAACTGAAAACAAAATAGGATAAAAAGAAGAGAATATACAATGAACTTCACAATATCAATGTCACTTAGTCCCAATTAGATGAGCGGGACTAGTAGCTTTTTACTTCTTAATAGTTTTGGCATCTCACTTTATCCTTTGAAATTCAGAATGATTGGCATCTATAGGAACTCAGAATTTAGATAGTGTTATTGATTCTCCTAGTTCAGTATATTGATTCTTGAACACAGTTACTTTATGAGTCTTGGCAATGGCCCTAAGCACTTTGTTTTCCAGTATTACCACCGGATACATAAATGCCACAAACACATAACTGGGTGAACCTTTTCAGATTATGACTCAGCTTTGTTAAAGTCTACAGTTAGAGGTGTCCAGAGTTCTTAAGCACACTCTTTCTGCTTTGGATCACGACTTTAACTACTCAGTAACAAGCTTTTCACTTGGACCTTCATGACACAAGCACATGGTTAGGGACAGCTTGATTTAGCCGCTTAGGCCAGGATTTTATTCCTTTGGGCCCTCTTATCCATTAATGCTCAAAGCCTTGGATCCCTTTTACACTTGCCTTTTGGTTTAAAGGGCTACTGGTTTTTTCTGCTTGCTTTTTCTTTTTCTTTCTTTTTCTTTTTCGCCATTTTTTTCGCAAGCTTTGTTATTCACTACTTTTTTCTTGCTTCAAGAATCAATTTTATGATTTTTCAAATCATCAATAACATTTCTCTTTTTTCATTATTCTTTCAAGAGCCAACAAATTTAACATTCATGAACTTCACTATAAAAAATATGCATTGTTCAAGCATTCATTCAGAAAACAAAAAGTATAGCCACCACATCAAAATAATTAAACTAATTTCAAGATAAAATTTAAAATTCATGTATTTCTTGTTATTTTGTAATTAGGAACATTTTTCATTTAAGAGAGGTGAAGGATTCATGGAATTATTCATAGCTTTAAGACATAGACACTAGACACTAATGATCATGTAATGAAGAATCAAACATAGATAACACATAAAGCATAAAAATCGAAAAATAGAAAAATAAGAACAAGAAAATTAAAGAACGGGTCCACCTTAGTGATGGCGGCTAGTTCTCCTTCTTGAAGATCCTATGGAGTGCTTGAGCTCCTCAATGTCTCTTCCTTGCCTTTGTTGCTCTTTCCTCATGGATATTTGATCCTCTCTAATTTCATGGAGAATAATGGAGTGCTCTTGGTGCAACGTCCTTAGTTGCTCCATGTTAGAACTCAAATCTCCCAAAGAGGTGTTAAGTTGCTCCCAATAGTTGTGTGGAGGAAAATGCATCCTTTGAGGCATCAGGAATTTCTTGATGAGGGACTTTCTCATGCTCTTGTTGAGGTCCATGGGTGGGCTCTCTTATTTGCTCCATCCTCTTTTTAGTGATGGGCTTGTCCTCTTCAATGAGGATGTCTTCCTCTATGACAATTCCAGCCAAATTGCATAGGTGACAGATGAGATGAGGGAAGGTTAACCTTGCCAAAGTGGAGGTCTTGTCAGCCACCTTGTAGAGTTCTAGAGATATGACCTCATGAACTTCTACTTCCTCTCCAATCATGATGCTATGGATCATGATAGCCCGATCTACAGTCACTTCAGATCGGTTGCTAGTAGGAATGATGGAGTGTTTGATGAATTCCAGCCATCCTCTAGCCACGGGTTTAAGGTTATGCCTTCTCAATTGAACTAGCTTGCCTTTGGAGTCTCTTTTCCACTGAGCTCCTCCCACACATATTTTCATGAGGACTTGGTCCAACCTTTGATCAAAGTTGACCCTTCTAGTGTAGGGGCGTGCATCTCCTTGCATCATTGGCAAGTTGAATGCCAGCCTTACATTTTCCAGGCTGAAATCTAAGTATTTTCCCCCGAACTATTGTAAGCCAATTCTTTGGGTTCGGGTTCACACTTTGATCATGGTTCTTAGTGATCCATGCATTAGCATAGAACTCTTGAACCATTAAGATTCTGACTTGTTGAATGGGGTTGGTGAGAACTTCCCAACCTCTTCTTTGAATCTCATGTCGGATCTCTGGATACTCATTCCTTTTGAGCATGAAAGGGACCTCAGGGATTACCTTCTTCTTGGCCACAACTTCATAGAAGTGGTCTTAATGGACCTTTGAGATGAATCTCTCTATCTCCCATGACTCAGAAGTGGAAACTTTTGCCTTCCCTTTCCTCTTTCTAGAGGTTTCTCTGGCCTTCGGTGCCATGAATGGTTATGGAAACACAAAAAGCAAGGCTTTTTCCACACCAAACTTAAAAGGTTTGCTCGTCCTCGAGCAAAAGAAGAAAGAAGGGAGGAGAAGAAGAAGAAAATGGAGGAGATAGAGAGGTGTGAATGGTTCGGCCAAATGGGGAAAGAAGTATTTATGATGAGTGAAAATGAAGGAGGGATGAGGGATTTATATAGAAGTGGAGAGAGGGGTAGGGTTCGTGTATTATGGGTTGGGTTTGGGAGGGAAAGGATGTGAATTTGAATGTTGAGGTAGGTGGGATTTTTGGGGAAGAGTGGATGGAGTTGATTGGTGAAGGGTATTTGGGGAAGGGTGTTATTAGAATGTGTGAAGAAGAGAGAGATTGAGTTGAGGTAGGTGGGGATCCTGTGGGTCTACAGATCCTGAGGTGTCAAGGATTTCTCATCCCTGCACCATTCTGGCGTGTAAACGCCCTCTGAGTGCTAATCCTGGCATTAAACGCTAGGTTGCTGCCCATTTCTGGCATTTAACGCCAGCCTTTCTTCCCTTTTTGGCGTTTAATGCCAGCTTGGTGCCAGACTGGGCGTTTAACGCCCATTCTGCTACCCTTACTAGCATTTAAATGCCAATAAGCTCATCCTCTAGGGTGTGCTATTTTCAATGCTATTTTTGATTTTTACTTTTGTTTTTTGTGACTCCACATGATCATCATCCTAAAAAAAACATAAAATAACAATGGAAAATAGAAATTCAATATAGATAAGTAAAAAAATTGGGTTGCCTCCCAACAAGCGCTTCTTTAATGTTAATATCTTAACAATGAGCTCTCTTGGAGCCTCACAGATTCTCAGAGCATGGTTGTGGCCTCCCAACACCAAACTTAGAGTTTGAATGTGGGGGCTCTGTTTGACTTTGTATTGAGAGAAGCTTTTCATGCTTCTTCTCCATATGCACAGGAGGAGATCCTTGAGCCTTAAACACAAGGTAGTCCTTATTCACTTGAAGGACCAACTCTTCTCTGTCAACATTAATCACAGCTTTTGCTGTGTCTAGGAGGGGTCTGCCAAGGATGATGGATTCATCCTTATTCTTCCCAATGTCCAGGATTATGAAGTCAGCAGGGATGTAAAGGCCTTCAACCTTCACTAAGACATCCTCTACAAGTCCATAAGTCTATTTTCTTGAATTGTCTGCCATCTCCAGTGAGATTCTTGCAGCTTGTACCTCAAAGATCCCTAGTTTCTCCATTACAGAAAGTGGCATGAGGTTTACACTTGACCCCAGGTCACATAGAGCCTTCTCAAAGGTCATGGTGCCAATGATGCAAGGTATTAAGAACCTTCCAGGATTCGGTTTCTTTAGAGGTATCTTCAGCTGAGCCAATGTGTTTAGTTCATTAATGAGCAATGGAGGTTCATCCTCCCAAGTCTCATTACCAAATAATTTGGCATTCAGCTTCATGATTGCTCTGAGGTACTTAGCAACTTGCTCTTCAGTAATATCTTCATCCTCTTCAGAGAAAGAATACTCATCAGAGCTCATGAATGGCAGAAGTAAGTTCAGTGGAATCTCTATGGTCTCTGTGTGAGCCTCAGATTCCCTTGGTTCCTCAAAGGGGAACTTCTTTTCGTTCAGAGGACATCCCTTGAGGTTTTTCTCACTAGGAATCACGTCCTCCTTACTCTCTCCAGGTTTGGCCATGTTGGTCATGGTTATGGCCTTGCACTCTCTCTTAGGATTTTCTTCTGTATTACTTGGGAGAGTGCTAGGAGGAGTTTCAGTAACCTTTTTACTCAGTTGACCCACTTGTGCCTCCAAATTTCTAATGGAGGATCTTGTTTCATTCATGAAACTTAGTATGGTCTTAGATAGATCAGAGACTATGGTTGCTAAGCCAGAACGATTCTGCTCAGAGTTCTTTGTCTGTTGCTGAGACGATGATGGGAAAGGTTTGCTATTGCCAAACCTATTTCTCGCACCATTATTGTTATTGAAGCCTTGTTGAGGCTTCTGTTGATCCTTCCATGAGAAATTTGGGTGATTCTTCCATGAAGAATTGTAGGTGTTTCTATAGGATTCTCCCATGTAATTCACCTCTTCCATTGCAGGATTCTCAGGGTCATAAGCTTCTCCTTCAAAGGAGGCTTCTTTAGCACTGTCAGATGCAGCTTGCAATCCAGTCAGATTCTGAAAAATTATATTGACTTGCTGAGTCAATATTTTGTTCTGAGCCAATATGGCATTTAGAGTATCAATCTCAAGAACTCCTTTCTTCTGAGTTATCCCATTGTTTAAAGGATTTCTTTCAGAAGTGTACATGAACTGGTTATTTGCAACCATTTCAATGAGTTATTGGGCTTCTGCAGGCGTTTTCTTCAGATGAATAGATCCGCTTGCAGAATGGTCCAATGACATCTTGGATAACTCAGACAGACCATCATAGAAGATACCTATGATGCTCCATTCTAAAAGCATGTCAGAAGGACACCTTCTAATCAATTGCTTGTATCTTTCCCAAGCTTCATAGAGGTATTCGCCTTCTTTCTGTTTGAAGGTTTGAACTTCCACTCTAAGCTTACTCATCTTTTGAGGTGGAAAGAATTTAGCTAAGAAGGCATTGACCAGCTTTTCCCAAGAGTTCAGGCTGTCTCTAGGTTGTGAGTTCAACCATATACTAGCTCTGTTTCTTATAGCAAAAGGGAAAAGCATAAGTCTATAGACCTCGGGATCAACTCCATTAGTCTCAACAGTGTCACAGATTTGCAAAAATTCAGCCAAGAACTAATAAGGATCTTCCAATGGAAGTTCATGAAATTTGCAATTCTGTTGCATCAGAGAAACTAATTAAGGCTTAAGCTCGAAGTTGTTTACTCCAATGGCAGGAATAGAGATGCTTCTCCTATAGAAGTCGGGAGTTGGTGCAGTAAAGTCACCAAGCACCTTCCTTGCGTTGTTGGCATTGTTGTTATTTTCGGCCGCCATGTCTTTTTCTTTTTCGAAAATCTCTATCAGGTCCTCTCCAGAGAGTTGTGCTTTAGCTTTTCTTAACTTCCTCTTTAGAGTCCTTTTAGGTTCAGGATCAGCTTCAACAAAAATGCCTTTATCTTTGTTCCTACTCATATGAAAGAGAAGAAAACAAAGAAAGTATGGAATCCTCTATGTCACAGTATAGAGATTCCTTAATGTGTCAGAAGAAAATGAAAATAGAAGGATGAGGTAGATAAAGAAGAATTCGAACATATAAAGAAGGGAGAGGGTTCAAATTATTAAGAGAGGAGGAGTGTTAGTGATTAAATAGAAAGAGATGAGAGAGAAAATTTTCGAAAATTTTTAAACGAAATAAAATTAGAGTTTAAAGCAATTAGTTAATTAAAAAGAATTTTGGAAAAAAAGATGTTAGTGATTTTCGAAAATTAAAAGTGAGAAAAGTAGTTAGTTGGTTTTGAAAAAGATAAGAAATAATAAGTTTTGAAAAGATAAGAAGTTATAAAAGATTTTTGAAATCAAAATTTAAAAAGATATTATTGAAAAAGATTTTTATTTAAAAAAAAGATATGATTGAAAAGATATGGTTGAAAAAGATTTGATTTTTAAAATTGATGACTTGACTAACAAGAAACTAAAAAGATATGATTCTAGAATTCAAAGATTGAACCTTTTTTAACAAAAAAGTAACAAACTTGAAATTTTTGAATCAAATCCTTAATTGTTAGCAAGGTTTTCGAAAATATGAAACAAGAAAAAAAAAGATTTCGAAAATCAATTTTTAAAATTTTCGAAAATATTAAGAAAAAAATGAAAAAGATTTGATTTTGAGAAAGATATGATTGATAAGAGAGGATATGAAAAAGATAAGATTTTGAAAAATTAGTTTTAAAACTTGAAAAATTGAAAAAGATTTGAATTGAAAACAACATTACCTCCTTGGTACTATCCTACCATTCTGGCGTTTAATGCCCACTTGGCTACCTCCTTGGGCGTTAAATGCCCAGCCAGGTACCTTAACTGGCGTTTAAACGCCAGAAATTCTTCCTTACTGGGCGTTTTGAACACCCAGCTTTTTCTCTGTAATTCTTCTGCTATATGTTCTGAATCTTCAATTCTCTGTATTATTGACTTGAAAAGACATAATTTTGAAATTTTTTGAATTTTTAATGATGAGAGAGAAAAAACCACAGAATCAAATTAAACATAAAAAACTAAGATCAAACAAGGGATGCATGCAAGAACACTATGAAGGCCATGATGAACATCAAGAACATATTTTTTGAAAATTTTTAAGAAAAGAAAGACACGCAAGATACCAAACTTAGAAGTTTTCATACTAGAGATACTAACAATTTGAGAATGCACATGAGAAACAACATAAGACACAAAACAAGAGAATTTAAAGATCAAACAAAGAAAATCATCAAGAACAACTTGAAGATCAATGAAAAACACAAGAACACACTTTCGAAAAATGCAAGAAGACTAAAGACATGCAATTGACACCAAACTTAAAAATTGACACTAGACTCAAACAAGAAACACAAAATATTTTTTTGTTTTTATGATTTTATTAATTTTTTGTATTTTTATTTTTTTTCAAAAATTATTTTGAAAAAGAAAACAAGAAACTCAAAATTTTTAACAAGAATTCCAGGAATCATGCAATGTTAGTCTAAAGCTTCAGTCTAAAAAATTAGACATGGTTAACTAAGCTTCAGCAGGACATTACATGCAACAGCCAAATTGATTAGAATCAACTAGCTCCTATGATGATAAAAGCATCATCTGAAACTCTAGAATCCATTCTTAAAAATTCTGAAAAACAAAATAAAAAGAAAAATACCTAATCTAAACAACAAGATGAACCGTCAATTATCCAAACTCGAACAATCCCTGGCAATGGCGCCAAAAACTTGGTACACGAAATTGTGAGTTCACACTTCTCTCACAACTCCGTGCAGCTGACCAGCAAGTGCACTGGGTCATCCAAGTAATACCTTACGTGGGCAAGGGTCGATCCCACGGAAATTGTCGACTTGAAGCAAGCTATGGTCATCCTGTAAATCTCAGTCAGGCGGATTCAAATGGTTATGGGGTTTTGATAATTAAAAGACAAATAAAACATAGAATATGATAGAGATACTTATATAATTAATTGGTAGGAATTTCAGATAAGCGTATGGAGATGCTTTGTTCCTTTTGAATCCCTGCTTTCCTACTGCTTTCATCCAGTCATGCGTACTCCTTTCCATGGCAAGCGGTATGTTGGGGGATCACCGTTGTCAATGGCTACCGTCCGTCCTCTCAGTGAAAATGGTCCGGCTACGGGTTACGTAGGGCTAATCATCTGTCAATTCTCGATCGTGTCGGAATAAGATCCATTGATCCTTTTGCACACTGTCACTGCGCCTAGCACTCGTGAGTTTGAAGCTCGTCACAGTCATCCCATCCCAGATCCTACTCGGAATACCACAGACAAGGTTTAGACTTTCTGGATCTCAAGAATGCTGCCAATTGATTCTAGATTATACTACGAAGACTCTGATCTCACGGAATGGAAGGCTCTGTTGTTAGGAGAGGCAGCCATGCGTCGTGGATCAGGAGGCCAAGAGATATGCATTCAAGCTTGTTTTCAGGTAGAACGGAAGTGGTTGTCAGGCACGCGTTCATAAGTGAGAATGGTAATGAGTGTCACTTGATCATCACATTCACCATGTTGAAGTGCGAATGGATATCTTAAAACAAGAATAAACTTGAATTGAATAAAAAATAGTAGTAATTGAATTAATTCATGAGGAACAGCAGAGCTCCACACCTTAATCTATTATGTGTAGAAACTCCACCGTTGAAAATACATAAGAACATTCGGTCATGCCTCCCAAATAACATGAAACAATCAAAAAAGGGTTCAAAGACCTGATCCCAAGATCAAAGATGATCAAAAGATGAAAACAAAATAGTAAAAGGTCTATTTATAGTGAACTAGTGACCTAGGGTTTACAGAAATAAGTAAATGATGCAGAAATTCACTTTCGGGACCCACTTGGTGTGTGCTTGGGTTGAGCATTGAAGCTTTCACGTGCATAGGCTTTTCTTGGAGTTAAACACCAGCTCTTGTGCCAGTTTGGGCTTTAACTCCAGCTTTTATGCCAGTTCTGGCGTTTAACGCCAGAAAAGGGTCTCCGACCGGCGTTTTGACGCCAATTTGGGCCATCAAATCTCGGGTAAAGTATGGACTATTATATATTTTTGGAAAGCCCAAGATGTCTACTTTTCAATGCAATTAAGAGCGCGCCAATTGGGCTTTTGTAACTCCAGAAAATCCATTTCGAGTGTAGGGAGGTCAGAATCTAACAGTATATGTAGTCCTTTTTCAGCCTCTGAATCAGATTTTTGCTCAAGTCCCTCAATTTCAGCCAGAAAATACCTGAAATCACAGAAAAACACACAAACTCATAGTAAAGTCCAGAAATGTGATTTTTGCATAAAAACTAATAATTATATGCTAAAAACTAACTAAATCATACTAAAAACTACCTAAAAACAATGCCAAAAAGCGTATAAATTATCCGCTCATCAGGGATCTCCGTTCGGGTCCCCGTGCGTGTCTCGGGGGGATTTTAATCCCCATCCCCATCTCCACTAGAAAAAGTCTCCGCCTTTGGATTCTCATTCGGGGCAGTCCCCGCAGAAATTTCCATGCTTCGGAGAATTTTGACACCCCTAGTCGATATCTCCTGTGAAAGACGAAAAATCAAAATTCAGACGAACAAAAAGACACCAGTAATTTTAGAAATTTTTTAATTTATTTAAGTAAAAAAACGTATAATTGATGATCATTTATAATATATTGTTTTTCTAAAGTTTCAAAATATTGGAAGTATCTATCATTATGATGAAAATGTTATGATAAGAAATTTTCTAATGAATATATTGAGTAGTTGTTAACTTTTTTTTTTTTTCCCAAAAAGAGCATTATTTTACAGGCTAATTACCCTGAAGAGAGTGAATAATACTAAAGCCTTGATATACACTAGAGAGTCCATTAAGGATAACGAAAGTATTCGATGAGTGTCATAGTTGGGACCAAAGAATTGGAGCATGCACATGGCTGTGGAAATTGGAAAATAATTAATTAATATCCATCACTATTATGTGTACGTAGTGAGTTTTGCACATGTATGTTCTTGATGTCGGCATTTGCACACTTACTTACCTTCGACACAAAAGAGTGTGTAGATTTGAAAGATAATATGACCAGTCAGAATCACAATTTTCATGTCGGGGATATGATATCCAACCAGAAAACGGTCCCTTAGACTCTCCACATACAACACGTCATCATAGTGAGTGTCTACGTTATAATTGCACCATGCATCCAGTATGTATATATGTGACTATGACCTGGCCCCATTTATATATTCAATTGTACAATGCTTTTATCATACATGAAAAATTATTAAATTCCTTTTTTTTAAAGGTCTCACTTGATCAACATGTATGTATCCATTAGTTTGAAACTTTTCTAATGTCTTAGTGACGATGTATGTCTTATTTTTTAGGTGCTGGAATAAAGTCTTTGCCTCTTTTTGAAATGAGATGGTTATTCAAAAGCCAGTTTTGAGGTATTTTTTCAATAAATGTGTTCTTTTCAAGTCTTATATCATTCTAGTTTTTAATAAATGATTTAGAAAAATTAGTACTTAAAATTGAACAAATTAAACCAATAAATAATAATTAATGAAATTTTTAAAATTATATCTATCATTATTTATCATCAAAATTCAATATAAAATATGAAACCAAAACAATTAATTTATTTCCAACTAGGTCAAATTAAATAACTATGCTGTATATGTGCGGATATGATAAACAAATTAAAAAGGAGTTGATAAACACACAAAAAATTAGCAAATACAAAAAGGGACTTTTTTATATAAGTAAAAGAAATATTTTATACACTAACGTAATACTAGATAAATTTATATATTTAAATACATAATCACATCTCAAATACATTGTATATAAAAAAATTAAGACATATCTTGCATACAGTGCATTCGAAGTGTATTAAAATTTTGTTTGATTTGATCTTGAATATAACTGGAATGTGTGTTAGAAAATTAAATAAAAAATATTCAAGAAAGTAGTACGACTATAATATATTAGAATATTGAAGAAATTCAAAATCAAATTAAATTAGAATTAAATATAAGTTGCACTCATCACTTTTATAGTAAAAGAATTATGAATTGTATTAGAAACTTTAAGATTGATGACTAAGTTTGAAGAATTTTCAAGATGTGCAAGAAATTACAAGAAGAAGTTACTTATTTGAAAAGTTAAAATAAGAAGCAAAATTGGATAAATATGTATATTATAAAGCTAGTAGAATCATGAAATTTTAGTATGAAACTTTGCCTATATAAAGGTACATATGCCTTATGTATTGAGTGTGTTCCAAATAATAAAAATTGTGTTATGAGAATTGAGAGGTGCTCCTTTATTTTATGAGTGTTAGTGAGTTTGAGAAATGAAAAATATGATAGCATCATTTATATGAGTGAGTGATCCTAGGGCCAATTAGGTTGTGGGTATTATACTTGCATTTGGCATCAGAGTTGGTTAATCCAACACCTGGTGTTTGAGTGTTTGTGAGGTGTGAGAGAGGTCTCGCATAGTTGTTCATTCGTAGAGTCAGTATGACAAACACTTTTAATATTGTGTGGTCTGGTACCAAGTTAGATGGAAAACTTGATTATAGTTATTGGGAGACTTTGATGTCTACCCATTTAAAGACCCAGAACCTATGGAATTTTATTAAACCGGCTTTGCAAGAAGGAGCAGATGCTGCCCAACAGAAGAAAGATCAATTGGCGCTATCTCAAATTCACCAAGGTGTAGATTATACGGTGTTTGACAAAATAGCAAATGCCAAAAATGCAAAAGAAGCATGGAACACGTTGAAGCTGTCATATAAAAGTGTAGATAAAGCTCAGAAAGCAAAGCTACAGTCTTTCAGAATAGAATAAAAAAGGTATGAGATGTCTAGCTCAGAAATCGTTGAGCAATATTTTACTCGTGTTATAGACTTTGTCAATAAAATGAGAGTCTATGGAGAAGATATGCCCGATAGTAAAGTGGTGGAGAAAATTCTTCTCACCATGCCGATGAAGTATGACCATGTCGTGACCACGATGCTAGAGTCACATGATATAGATACCATGACGATTGCAGAGTTGCAAGGAACCATGGAAAGTCACATCAGTAGAATACTGGAGAAGTCAGAAAAATCAACCGAAGAAGCCCTGAAAAGCCGAGTGAATTTAAACAATGTTGTAGAATCAAGCCATACACAAGAAGGACAAGGTCATAGTTTTAATTTTCAAATAGAGGTAGAAAAAGTTTCAGACATAGAGGTCGTGGGAATTACAACCAAGGAAGTTATAATAATTTTACACCACCTAATCAAGGAAGAGGTGGAGCGAATTTCAAGCCTGTCAACCAAGGAAGATTATCAAGAAAGAATCAATTTCAACTGCTTTCATTGTGGAAAGTATGGACACAAAGCAGCAGATTGCAGATTCAAAATGGTGAATAACAATTAAGCACAAATTGCAGAAAATCAGAATCAAAATACTAATGATAATCCGGATACTCAGACTTTATTTTTTACAAGTAATTCATGTGCTGAAGGTGAAAATATATGGTACTTGGATAATGCTTGCAGTAATCATATGTCTGGTAGAAAGGAGTTATTTTCTTCACTAGATGATTCAGTTAAACTATTATTGAAGTTTGGCAAGAGTACAAAGATCCCTATTGAAGGAAAAGGGCACATACCAATTAGATTGAAAGATGGTTCTCTGAGTTATATTTCTGATGTTTTCTATGCTCCTGAACTTGATTACAATTTAATGAGTATGGGGCAATTATCTGAGAAGGGATATAAGATGATAACTTATCGTGGATATTGCACTGTGTTTGACAACAACGGAGGGTTCATAGATAAAGTAAAGATGACTTCAAACAGAATATTTTCGTTAAAAATTTAACATGTTAATCCCTCTTGAATGAGTTATGTGATACTTGATGATAACTGGCTGTGGCATATGCGGTTTGGACATTTTTATTTTTCTGGCCTAAATTATTTGTCAAGAAAAGGACTTGTTTCTAGTCTACCACGAGTTCATATTCCCAATTGTGTTTGTGAGATTTGTCAACTGGAAAAGAAGCACAGAGATCCATTCCCTACAAAAAAGTCATGGAGAGCCAGAAGATTACTTGAAATTGTGCATTCAGATCTCTGTTCTGTTAAAGTTCCAAGCAACAGTGGTAGTAGAGATTTTATGACTTTTATTGATGATTTTAGTAGATATACATAGTACATGGGTATACTTTCTGAAGCAGAAATCCGAAGCATGTGATTTCTTTAAAACATTTAAGGCATTTGTCGAAAAACAAAGTGGCTGTAAAATCAAAATTCTCATAACAGACAGAGAAATAGAATATCTTGTGTGTTCAGAATACTTTAAGCAATACGGAATTTAACATCAGCTAACAACTAGATATACTTCTCAACAAAATGGAGTTGCTGAAAGAAAAAATAGAACCATCATGCATATGGTCAGATGTATGCTCAAGTCAAAACAAATGCCTAAAGAATTTCGGGCAGAAGCAGTCGCAACAGCAATTCATGTTTTAACCAGGTGTCCAACAAAAAGTGTTCGTGATAAATCTGCGACTAGATTAGATATTGTGTTTGGAGTTGGTTTGCTTAGCAGATTTATGGAGGAGTCATGTACCAACCATTTGCAAGCGGCAAAAAGAATTCTTCGATATATCAAATGTACTTTAAATGATGGAATTTATTATGAGAATACTAATGAAATAAACCTTGTTGGCTACACTGATAGTGATTGGGTTGGAGATATAGAAATAAGAAAAAGTACTTCAGGGTTTGCATTTCATCTTGGTTTTGGTGCAATTTCATGGTCGTCAAAGAAATAACTATAGTAGTAGCACTCTCTACAGTAGAAGCAGTTCAAAATCAAATTGAATTGGAATTGAATATAAGTTGTACTCATCACCTCCCTATTAGAATAATCAGGAATTGCATTGGAAGTTTTAAGATTGATGACTAAACTTGAAGAATTTTCAAGATGTACTAGAAATTACAAGAAATTACTTATTTGGAAAGTCAAAGTAAAAAGCAAAGTTGGATAAGTATGTGTATTATAAAGCTAATAAAATTATGAATTTTTAATATAAAATTTTGCTTATATAAAGACACATATGTCTTATATATTAAATGTGTTTTAAATAATAAAAATTGTGTTATAAAAATTAAGAAGTGCTCCTTTATTTTATGAATGTTAGTAAATTTAAGAGATAAAAAATATAATAACGTTATTTACATGAGTAAGTGATCTTAGGACCAATTAGATTCGGATATTATCCTTGCAAGTTACAATGTGTAATGTTGCGGAAAAAAAAAACGTATGTTAGATGTGGTGTAAATATGTGTTTATCATCTTGGAACCACAACATCCGAATAAAGGTATCAAACTAATACAATCCAAATAAATATTGTTAGAATATATGCAATTATTTAAATTTTTACATATCTCATATGTGTCTCCAAACGCAAATGTATATGAGATGTGATTATCTAAATACATAAAATTATCTAATATTACGTTTATTTTGGTATATAAAATATTTATTTTATTTATATAAAAAAATTCAATACAAAAGTGTATTAGTATTATCTATACGCGGCCATCAAAAATAAATTAAAAGTGCAGTGAGACACCAAGATAAGGAGGTTATGAAAGTGCATTAACCATCACTAAGAATTATTGATTACTCTGTCCATCCGTTTCATAATATTAATCGTATTTGTAGTTTAATGTTCAAACTATTCATGGGTGGTATTATTTCTTTCTAAATGTATTTGTTTTAATCATAGTTGTCAGAATTAAATTGGTGATTAAATCGATCAAGTTATTAATTTACTAGTTTATTAGTTTAACCGATAAATTACTGGTTGAATTGGTAAAATTGGTCTCACGTAAAATAATAAAAAATTTAAAATTAAAATTTAAAATATATATTTACTAACATTTTATAAAAAATGAAGTCTCAAATTTTAAAAATAACTAATAGTAAAACATAAAATTTATCAATACTACTATAATTATATCTTAATTTGACACAATAAGAGTAACAATTAATTTACAAAGTCTATTATTTAACTATAATATCAGTAAATTTTAACACTAGCATGAAATAAATAATCTTAATCACAATACTAGCATTGAAATAGATCAAGCAAATTAATAAATTTAGTGAAATTTATATTTATATTAAAAATGACACATAATTAATTCAAAAAATAGAAAATAAAAAATTAAATTAAATTAGATATTTATAAAATTATGTATATAATTATTATTTGTCGTATATAATAGATTGTTGGGTGATAAGTAAAAGAGGTGGTAATACCAAGGTTCTTGGTTCGAACCTTAACTTTAGCATTTTGAAAAATTTTCACAACAGATCGATTCAGTTAGACCGGTTTGCATTAATTCTCACCGGTTTCGATTGATTTTTATCGGTTTTGATCAGCTCTCTTTTTCGAATGTTCCAAAGAATCAACTAAATCAGTTTTATTGATTTTTCAGTCGAACCGATTAGTCCGGTTCAATTTTATAACTATGATTTTTATTATAAAGTACAGATACTAATGTGGATACTGACATAAATATAGAACATGATATAATATAAGATACATGAACACACTGTTTTAATCTTTTACTAAATACGAAAACACGATATATATATGTCTGACGCATTGACATGGTAACCCAATAAAATATTTGTGTTTCATAGATTTGTTCATAACTATATTTACAAAATTGAACTATTATAAAAAGCCCAACAAGAGCCAAGAGAAATCCCCTAATCTAGTAAGTGAAACCCAACCTGGCCTATTTAGTAAGATTGGATGTAACTAATAATCGATACCGGTATTCGATCTGCATCAAAAACGAATTCCAAGACTTGAATTTGACCCAACTTGGGGAAAAAGTAAAAAAGTTCTCTAGCTATTCACTCTGCGTAAGTATCACCAATAATAAAAGGATAATCACCTACCATCAGTAAAATTATTTTCAGGTAAGACTATGTTTTGTTATCTAATTCGTTTATAAATATCTAGATCATCTTTAAATTTATTGCTTAAATTTTTGCTGACTTAAGTCTCTTACAAGTATTCAACTACCATTCTAAAATTGATGTGAAAATATTTTAAGCGTATTTGCCACCATTGTCGACCTTTTTTACCAATCTACTTACACACAACTCATTTCAGGTATATCTCAGTACATTATTTTTATTATTGATATAATATTAAAAAATATTATATTATATTATTTGTATTAAATTACTACTGTTCCTAATATTTTTTAATTTTTTCTGTCTGGTTTATTTTTAACTTTGTAACATTAAATATTATGAACACAGAATACTTTTTAATTTATATTATGTAATTCTAAAACATTCTTTTTAAAACAGATTGATTATATAAAATAGAAGACACTCTAGTACATTTATAATTCCAATGGTGAATCAATTAATTATAAATATACAACTACATTTTAATTATTAAATAAGAGAATGAATATTATCATGATCACTCACATTCCTTATTATTATAAATTCATGTAAATATGTAGGGTAAACAAATCATGTGTAATCACATGTAAAATAACATTATCAAAAATAGGAGTAATAATATTATTTTTTTAAATAAAATATAAATATATTAATACCACATAAATTGTCACGTGACATATAGAGGAGCGGAAGCGAATGTTTCCCACGTGACATGAAATTTGGGATCCCCATTTCCCACACAGTTCCATCCATGAAATTTTGGATGTCGGCAAGAACAAATCAATTTGACTTTTCCATATGTATTTAAAACTTTCAATATTACCAAAATTGGAAATTCTGACGCACAAACAAACAACCTCTCTAGGTATATATACCAAAAGCAAAAAATAAATAAATAACCGCTCCAATCCAAGAGTTGAATATTTTCTTTTAAATTGCTGCCGTTGTAAGTATTATATGTATCAGATTCCAATTAGTTTAACTTAAACTAATTTTTTATACTAAATACTCTGTCCGTATTTTTTTTTTCCCGTTCGATTCATACAAATGGAATTTGAGACATTCATTGATCTGAACCAATTAATAATTCGTAAAAGGAAAATGTTTTAATTTAAAGGATTACTAAAAGTATTTTTAAGAAGACAATAATAAAACTTCATTTTAAGAAATATGTGGATATTGAACAATAATTGGTGATTGATTTTAAGCCAAATCGATTGCCAAGACATTTAACTACTAATTTAGCAAATGATAGGCGAGTAACTATATCTTTGGTGCCGCCAAAGTTTTTGAAGGATTGATTTAGCAATTAACTTTGAGCATTGAGCAACCAATTATTTGAATTGATGGTGTTGTCAAATATTACTAGCTAGTAGCTACCCATCTTTTTTCGCTAATTTTGAGACTGATAATTTAGTCGCTAACTTTTAGGTCACTAATTTGTCCCTAGTATATTAGTCACAAAATCAATCTCAAACACATCCTTAAAAATTGAATTAAAAAATGGTAAATTATATTTTTTTATCTTAAAACTTTTTAAAATGTTTTAAAAATATTCATGATATTTAATTTATTTTAATTTAAAATAATTTTAATCTTACTTTTTTAATTTATTTTTTATAGTGAACATGTAATTAATTCTTTTTACAAGTACGAGACACTGAAATAAGGATATAGAAATATAAAATTGTATTTGACATATGAGACATGAATAGAGATATTGTGATTAGAGACACTAAATTAGTGTATTTTGTATTCATCTTGATAGAAAGAATAAAAAGACACTAACAAGAAATACAACTTTTCATTTTTTCTTTTATTATATAATCTTTTTAATTTTTCATAATTATATTTTTTATTATATTTTTCTTCCCAAAATTTTTTGAATGAAAAAAATGAGAATAAATTAGACTTTCATAATTTTTCTAGTTTATCACCGACAAAATACAAGAACACTAATTTTTGTGTTTTTGTCCTTTGTGTCTTGTTCTTAGTGTCTTGTCTTGTCCTGTTCTCAGAACCAAATGCAACCTATATCATCTCCATCCTCATAATCATCACTATATGTTCATCCGAAACCGCTGCAAAAAGCAATCTAAGCAGTGGTTACTGCCCCAAATTAGCTCGGTGCTGCGATGTAGCGAAGATTTAGTGGCGGTTTGGCGGTGACCCAAACCGTTGCCAAAAGGACATTTTGCAGCAGTTAGTACGGCAAAGTGTTTTTGCTGCCAACTTTGTTTAAATTTAGTGACGGGTTTGTCACAACTTTGCTAATTTAGCTTATTTAGCGATGATTTTGTTTAAATTATAATGTCCTATGTTGTTTCTTTTTGAATTTATAGTGCAATTTCACAAAATAAAAGTTGTTGCAAAAAATATCAAAAATGACCTTAAACAAAATAATTCGAAATAATATTTAAAATTTGTTAATCGTGTAAACAAATTTAGTAATTAAATTTGCTCTTTTAGTATAAGATCTTTTAAGTTTGCATTTAGAGATAAATTTAAAAGAAAATTAAATCATCCTCTAGAATGAATTCATAAAAATAAAACAAAATTCAATTAAGCATAAATTAAGACTTCTTTCAAGTTGCATCTTACTTAACCTCACTAAAATATTTGTACCATAAAAAAATATTTAATACTACGATTCTAACCATCAAAATTAGATAAATCAACCCAAGTCTTAAAATCAAATATCAGCAAGTCTATTACATCATCAATTACTAGTGCTTTGTTCAGATCAAATTTTCTTTGAAACATCATATATATTAACCTGGCAAAAAATACTCTGTCATGATTCTACATGTTTCACGTGCTAGAGTATATAATAAATCATCTCCAAACTATAGCTTTTTGTTCATATTGAACCACTATCTACAACACGTACATCATCTTTTAGTTGTTGTCTATTTAAAGCTTTATTATCTTCTTCCGAAATCTTATTTAGATCAAAATGCCTGGCAATGTTAGTTTTAAGGGAGGTGACCTTAGCTAAATTATCACGTGTCTCAATCTTTGCTCTATCTGAAATATTATTAACTATTTTGCCTGAATCTTCAGCTAACTCTAAAAATTTCAACATGCATAAAATCATGTAAGTCTACCCAAGTCATAAGTAAGAATTTTCAAGTTTAATTAAATGCTAATTTAGAAAAAAAAATGTACGTTAAAATGTTAAGACATTTTTCAAGACCAAACAAAATAAATAGCAAGTGCCATATGCCTTATTAAGACTAGTTATAGAAATTTGGTTAATAATTTTAGAGTATATTTGTTCTCTCTTGTAAAAAGAACTCTGTAAAGTGCAATTCTATAATTTTCATTTTCTCCTGTGATTCAATATCTAACTTAACAAGATGTTTGTTCGTATAGCATGTTTACACAATACAAAATATAGTTCATGATCTTTTATGTAAAAGACACCATAAAAAAATAATGGACTTTCTATTTCAGAAATTTATTTATTTACCTTCAATTCAACAAGTATGTCTTTAAAGCTTTTTTCAGATGCACATGTTACAAAAGTATATCCACATTTTTTTATTGTACTTTGCTCTCCATTTGCAAGTTTCAATTTTACAATAAAAATATCATTGGAACAACTAGAATAGCATATATTAAGTTAATACATATTACTCATAGTAAATAAAAAATTTTAAAGGTAGCATTACGGTGCAAACCTGCATGCTAAATTTAGTCGTCGTTGCCAAATATTGGTTGAAACAAGAGCGTGCTGATATAGCCTCCACCCAACAACTAACATTAAGATTATTAAACCATATGTCTCTAGCAATAGAAATTACATGTTCTAGTGAAGAGAATTGAGAGGTAGAAGCCATTTCTTTAGTGAATATTGTGCTCACACATGATAAAAAATCCTCCATTTTTATTTGTCCTGTTAAACCATTAACTCCTAATAATAATAATAATAATAATAATAATAAAATAATTTTTTTTAATAAAAAGTTATAAAAAAAAGAAAAAAATATTTTTAGACAAGACTAATGAATAAGTAGATTTACATCAAAATACCAAACTCTATATCATAATATAACAAGCAAATTACTAACATAAATAACATTATTTTTGTGTCTATTATACTAAGATAATTCTTAAATTACATTAACTTTTTACTATTTATATTCTATAGTCTCATCATTATTATCAAAAGCAGTATCTACGGATTTTTCTGTAAATCTCATAAAATTAGTGAATAATTAATCAATAAATTAATTTTAATAAAGGAAATTAGAAATATTATTTTTATATTAAATTAGGATAGAGCTCGTTAAAACAAGAATTCTGATACTAATTTCAAAGAATTTGGCCCAAAATTGGACCGAACCGGTCGAACTAGGCCCAAAATGGGCCGAAGGTCGAACCGAGTCCATCCATTAAAGAAGACACAGCTCCCTATTTCCCTTCTTCTTCTCATTCACACTAGGTAACATACTTGAGGTGGTGGAGGAAGAACAAACCATTGTTCCCAAATCAGACCTCTATAACTTCCCAATCCAAGCTTTGATCGCCGCACTGTTTGCGGTAACGCAATCACTGCACCAAGCTCTACGATTCTACCAGAACAATTTTATAGGTAAGCTGCTCTATCACCTCAGCCTCTCTACTCCTCAATTTTTCGACATTTAAGAGAATCCAAGTTGAGAATTAGTTGATTTTCGTTCTCTAGGTTCAATTTAGCTTATGAAGCTTGTTGGACTTGGCTTTCTTGGTCTGTGGATACGGTGAGGTCTCTAACCCTAGCCAAATTTTGATTCTAGTATGTTAAATTGTGAATTTTGAGTATCTATGGTGATATATATGAAATTAGGTGTATATATGCATATGTTGGAGCTTGAATTGTGAGCTTTGAAACTTGGTGGAGGTTGGGTACTTGAGCTTTGATGATTTTGGGGCTTGAGGGGTTGTGTTGGTTGGTGTTTCACCTTGGACAATACGCAAAAATTGGCCAAGGTATGATTTAGGTTTCTCGTATTTAACATATAATGTTCTGTGAAAATTTAGGCTAGGTGACCATAGGATAGGCTAGAACGTATAAGTTTATTTGATGCTTAGTGATCTATATGAGAATTTTGTTTTGGCTTTGGTGCTTGTTAAATAGATGATAAGTGATGAAGTGATGATGATATGTATATAAGTGTATATTGAGTAAGAACATGTTGATCTTGTTAAAGTAAAGGAGATATTCATGTACGATGTGGCTGAATGGGAAATGGTAGAGGTGAAGTGGTATTGCTAAAGATGTGTTTTGATAATGGATACAGGTTTGGTAAGTGAATTAAGTTTAATTCTTAATGAAAAATGAGGTTTTGTGATTTTAAGTAAAATTAGTTTTTGGCCAAACTTTGGCAAGCCATAACATGGCTTCCGGACCCCCCAAATTATTTTAAACTTATTTTGTTTGAAAATTGGGTCCGTGAAGTTTACGCCATTTGAAGAATGGAGAAAAATGATTTAAAATGAAAAAGTTATGCGCGTCGGAAGTTTGGACGTGAAATCTAGAATTCTGCAGCATTTCAGACTTGGCAAATTTTTTTGGAAAAATGCATCTCCACACGTACGCGTGATCTGAGATTTGCGTACGCGACCACCCGCTCGTGACGCGGCCAACCCTTTCGGGTTAGGATTTATGCATACACGTACATGGAGCTTGCGTATGCGAGCAATGGTTTTCGCACGCCCATGCCTACGCGTGGCCCACGCATACGCGTGGCCCCTGTTTAATCAAACCTGGGTTTATGGATTTTAAACCTAATTTTGAACTTCTAAACCTCTATTTTCATTCTTTTAGTCATAAAACATAGTAGTAACTCTGGTGGTAAGTTGAAGCTAGGAAATAGAGGTAACTTAGAGATGAAGTAAAGGTAAAAAATGATGAGATTTAGGATGACTGTGTGTGGCCGGAATGCTCAAGATGTGTGTGTGGCCAAAATGGTCGAGATGACAAGGTCTGTGTGTGATCCCGCTTGCGTATTAACTTGAAAATGTGTTCGGATGGCAAGTTGAGGACGGAAGTTCCCTCTCTTGTCGTGACGGGGATGTAGGGAAGGTGCAAAGGCACTCTCTTTTGTATTGTTTTCCCCACATTCTTCTCTGGTTGCAAGGTGGAAAGGCACACTCCTTCGATGTGGAAAGACACTTTCCTTCGTATATCCTCCAGGAGAAGGTGGAAAGGCACACTCCTTCGATGTTGAAAGGCACTCTCCTTCGTTTATGATCCTCTTAGAGATGCACAACTTAGAGACCAATGTCTGGGTTAGCTACTAGATGTGTCGGGTTCTTACAAAATAACCGACACGTGAGCTCACGGCCAGTAGGATAGACATACATCATATGCAAATGTGTGCTTTGTTTAAAGGTAAATTAGTTGGGCTTGCCTATGTGATTATCATGCTTACCTGTTATCCTTGTTACTTGCATTACTTGTACTTTACTTGTGCTTGCTTTGTCTGCCTTATTTGTCTATGTTGTTCTGCTGGTTATTTTGGAGGATTGTGGAGGAAGGGAAAATGGTTAAAGGTTTTAGTTAGAATTCGGTTAAGATTAAGAACCTTAGTGGACCACCTTGATTATCGCTTTCGTCTTTAAATCCATTAAGTTATATAATCTGAGTGTCGGCGTTCTAGGATTGCCTCTGGTATTCCCAAGACCTTATATATTATGTGCGTGGCACCTTTACCATGCTGAAAACTTCCGGTTCTCACCCCATACTGTGTTGTTATTTTTCAAATGTAAGTTGAGAGGCACCTCGCTAGGCGTCTGGACTTCTGAAGCGGAGTGGTTTCTGGGTTTCTTTTGTAGTATAGTTGATGTATATGTATACTTAATTTTCTCTTCGCATATCATGTTTATTTTGTTTCCTCTTAGAGGTTAAAGAGAATTAGGGTTTATATTTGTATTTTGGGCATTTTGGGACATGTATATATGTATGTATGTAAATATCCTCTGGCTAGCCTTAGCTTTGCAGACTGAGTTAGGAGCTTGTTATTTTGTACCCTTGATCCTCTGCTCTTATCTCTTGTACAATATGTTAGTGAACTTTAGCTTTCTTCTCACGCAAGTAATCCTTATTTCTGAGCGTTGCATTTTTAATTTTGCGATTTTGCTTTACCTATTTTTCAAGGCTCCTAGAATACCACATTCTTTCAAATATTAAACTTATTATATTTTATTTTAGGTGTCGTAATACCACACCACCTCTATTTTACAGCTTAAGCGTAAAGCTCTGTGTGGTAGGGTGTTACATTTTCTATGTTATCATCCATTGTCAGCTGTAAATCTCAAATGTCACCTCCAACTGATATGTTCAACCATGGCCGTGGAGAAAAACTAACTCAATTTTTTCATTGTCTTCTTCCATGTCATACAAGTCTCATGGTCTCACATAAACTACTACACTCTATTTTTTATCTACTTCACCATCCACGTAATAAACGTGATAAGTCTCTGATGCCAATACGTATGGTCATCATCTTCTCGATTACCAGTGTGTATCAAACGAGAGAAATTAACACTAATAAGATCCAAACGGTCTTGTTTGATGTCTCTACTGGTAGTTGTATCTGTCTAGATACACTTTAATAATACGACTATGAAATGACAACTATAATTCAATTCAATTCAATTATGTCCACTATTTTTCCATAATATGAAATACTGCCAATAACCACTCTATTGTCACGCATGCTTGCCTAACTTTTTGTATTAGAAGAAACATAAACTCCACTATTTTAAATTTTTATCCCTTCTTCCTTTAAGATAGTTTGAAACTTGTATCTATTGACGTTGTACGCCCTAAAATATCTTGTATGAAGCATGGGACCGCATGCAAGCATCTTTATTTCATCCGAATACTGCGTACTTTCCATTGGAACCTGGCACCATATAACAAGCATTATCCATATGATCAAAGTTAGATATGCGCAAACAAGTATGATCATTTATCGGTTACATACCCGCTCCCGACAATATTCGGTAATCATATCTGAATATAGCTTTCCAGTTGGCATACCCCCTATATACACCCCCTATTAATACAGGGTAGCTTTCCTTCGCCAACGTATTCCTGACATACCTCTGTAAACATCCCTATCGTCACAGGCTGCGACCCCAGGCCGAAAGTATGTATAAAAAAACCTTTGTGAATACCCCTGTCCTCATAAGCTGCAATCGTAGGTCGAAGGTTTCCTGAAAAGTAAATCTCGGTGGTCGCACCACCATCTATCTCACTATCCTTCTGCAGTAGATTCTCACATAATCTTTTTTATTATTCACCATCAATTACTCTTTTTGGTTACACATCTTTAGTTCACACTTCTATTCAGAACCTCATTGCTTCTTTATTCTCTTTGTTTTCTTTTCTTTCTTTTTCTTTTTTTAGTCTTCTACTTTATAAATCTCAAAATATCAAATTATATTCGCACTATTCCTTCATCTTTTTCTACCTGTCTTATGAAAAGAGAATTATAAAACTCTTTAATAATACTCTGTGTTTCTAATGCTTTTAGAAAGTCTTATTTCTTTACTTTTCTTTTTTATTAAACAAAAATAAAATAATAGATTTAACAAAAATATACTAATTAAATATGTATAATTACAATAAAGATTAAAAAGTATTAATATTTAATATTTATATTTATATTTTTTATTATACAAAAACTAGCTTTATTAAAACTTTATCCTTATAATTTAGAAATTATATTTTAAACCTCAAGCTTGTAAGTATTTATTTTACCCCAATATTTTTAGAAAAATATTAATTATATCTCACATAGTTTAATTTATAAAAGTACCCATAATTTTTATAAAATACCCGAAACTTATATATTTACAAAATCAATCTAAACTTTTATCAAAATACAATTTCATTAATAAAATAATAATGTTATTTTAGTGACAAACACAGCTTTTAAAACTAAAAAATTCTTTATTAAAATCTACTTGAAAATATATGCGACTTTTAATCCGTTTCGAGATTTACGGTTACCAATTTTTCACCGTTTTTCAGTTAATCTCTCGGTCATCAAATCTCATCAATTTTTCTTAATAATTTCGCATAAACCAACTCCAAAATTCACTCAAAACTCCTTGTCATAGGCTGTATCCATAAAGATCGAATCATAATCTCAATTTAACAATAATATATCAACAAAATTCAACATAACTCAATTCAAACTCAATACAATCTCAAACAATAATCAATCAAACTAAAATTCACGTATCACATTAACATCTAATCGGTAAAAATTATCATACCCTACTTCTAGCTTGCTATTCTCACAACCGAAGTAATAGAAAAAATTTTTGACCAAAAAATCTGAGAAGAAAGTGCGAAAGATCGACTATTTTATCTCTGGGCTCCCTTAGCCGAACATGTATGGAGGGAGAGAAGCTTCACCACTGATTTCTCCTAAATAAAAGTGACGTCAACGTGAATAGGAGAAAGATACAAACACTTTAACTAGTTCTGATTTTTTATGGGAGTTACGGATCTCAAGAAATAAAGTTCGGAAGCTCGAAAGTGCCATGAAATCCCACATGGCTTCTCTCTCTCTCTCTTTTTCTTTCTTCAAGAGAATGAGAAGTGATGATGATGATGATTTGAGTGATTAAGTAACATGTAGGGGCTGGGTGTCACAAGTTAAGCTGGGTGTCATTTTTTAAAGTTACTGAGTCAATAATTCAAATTATAAATATCTTAAACAGATAATTATAAAAACTGGATATTAATAGAGGGTTAAATATATACCATTTATTAATATAAATGACATTAGTAACACAATGATAAAGGATTACGATGAAACATTAGCATTACCAAGTTCATCAAGAAGTACCGATATTTACTCATACCGGCAGATTTTGAACTTGAAATATTAATTACCAAAATTAAATTATAAAATATTCATTATTAATAAATTACTAAAATTATAATTTTAATTATGTAAAATATTTTATTATAGCAAAATTATATAATAACGTTAATTAATGTAAACTCAAAGTATCATAAAAATTAATTTAAATACCTTTAATAAAATAAATTCTAAAAATAAAAGCTCCAATAAAATATGTCATAAATTATTCATAATTAATAATTTAAAATATGTTGTTTAACAAAATATCAATCACTTAATTTAAATCATATAATTTTTACCATTCATAAATTACTAAAATTCTAGTTTCAATTATGCAAAATACCACATATAATAAAATTATATATAATAATCCTAGTCAATTTAAACTTCAATAATCATAAAATTAATTTGATTATATCTAATAAAATAATTTTCAAATAAATAGTTCAATTAATAAAATAGGTCATAAATAATTTATATGAGAACTTTAAAAAATACGGGTTGCTACAAAGCCCATAAAGCAAGAAGCCGCGAAATACACCACCATAGTGGGGACACGGACTACATACTTTGTGAAATTCACGAAGGATGTTGTGACCATCACATCAGGGCAAAACCCTAGCCCAAAAGGTCATCTGGACTGGATATTTCTGACCCACCATCATCAGAGATGCCTTTCAACTAGTGAAAAGCTGCAAGTAGTGCCAAATTCACGCGACCTCTATCAAGCAGCCCCCCATAAGCTCAGCATGATACCAGCAGATCGCCTTTTTGGGACATGGGAAATTGACCTCGTTGATCCGTTCCTTATGGCTCTTGGGCATCTCCAATTTCTGATAGTAGCCATTAACTACTACACCAAAAGGATCGAAGCCGAGACGTTGGCCACAATCACGACCACCCAGTGCCAAAATATCTTTTGGAGACAAGTCATAAACCAGTTCAAAATTCCAGAGATTGTGATCTCCGAACGGGACCCAGTTCGCAGATAAGCGCTTTAGAAAATTCCTAGAAGGACTCGGCATCTCCCAAAGGTTCAGCTCGATGGAAAACTCGCAAACTAATGGCCAAGTAGAAGCGGCCAACAAGATCATCGTGAAAGGTGTAACGGCCCAATTCCCAGTACGTCATGATCATACTAGAAACCGAGTGCTACCAACTTAGTTACCCAAAACTTTAACTTTTTACTATCAAGCCTGTAATCGAATTAGCGCACTATCGAATTTTTTGGAAAAACTTTTACTTTATAAAAAGATTTGCGAGGACATCTAATTAAACATATACAAGTCATAATAAGGAATCAAAGAAAGCATACATGGTGCACGGATTCCCACACTCTGTACAATTAAACTAGCAAGTGCACTGAGTCGTCCAAGTAATACCTGAGGTGAGTCAGGGTCGATCCCACGAGGATTATCGGATTGGATCAAATAGTGATTATCTTGTAAATCATAGTTAGGCAGATAGAAAAATTGTTTAGTTGTTTAAGTGCATAAAAGTAAAATAAACAAAACGTTACTCGATAATTGTGAATCTAATGGTAAGAAGATGGTTAAGACTTCAGAGATGCTTTGTTCTTCTGGATTAATACTTTCTTGCTGTATACTTCAACTGTGAATGATTTCTTCTATAGCAGGCTGTATGTGATCAACGCCGGTTTGAGCGGCCGCCAATCTTCCTCTAGGCTGAACACCAGGTTTAGTGCGCATCCAATCTGAGTGAGGGTGAAGCTCCTGTAGTTCATCCCCTTGGTGATCATACTCAAAATGCCACAGACAAGGTCGAATCTTTCGGATCAGAGAATGCTGCGCCTTGATTCTAGCCTTTACCACAAAGACCCTAATCTCCCCATACCTCGGCTGAACTGATATCTCGAGAAGTACCCAACGAAGTCATGAATTAGCCGTCTAAGAGACGTATCCTCAAGCTAGTGGTTCATTGATATCCCATGCAAGATGCTTGTTGAACCCATGTAAAATAGAGATAACCTTGTGTCAGTTCAACTTATTCATAAGGTTGAAGAACGAAGATATATCTTAGAATAGAATCGAACACATATTGAAAATAGATCTGTAGTACTTTTATTAATCCATAAAACTCAGCAGAGCTCCTAACCTTAACCTAAGAGGTTTAGTGACTCATGATGATAAAAGAAATACAGAATAAAACATAAAAGTGGGCAAGAGTCTAAGTGTCTCTAACAATGGTGAAGTCTTGTGTATATATACTAATCTAATAACTAAGAATTACAGAAATATGATAGGTTTACACTTGTAATGCAAAAATCTACTTCCGGGGCCCACTTGGTGAGTGTTTGGGCTGAGCTTTAGTGTCTCCCACATGCTAGGACTCCTTAGGGGCATTGAACCCTGGCTAAGGGCCCCCTTTTGGGCATTGAACGCTGGTGACCTCCTTGTGGGTGTTGGACGCCAGGATTTGGGTAGATGGCTGGCGTTGAACACCAGTTTTGGGCCTTTAATTCTGAAGCAAAATATAAACTATTGTATATTTATAGAAATTTCTGAATGTTAGCTTTCCATAGCCATTGAGAATGCTCTATTTGGACTTCTGTAACTTCAGAAAAGCTTCTTTGAGTACACGGAGGTCAGATCTTGACAGCATCTGCAGTGCTTTCTCTATCTCTGAATCAGACTTTTGCTCCAACTCTTCAATTTCAGCCAGAAAATACCTGAAATTGCATAAAACGCATAAACTCAAAGTAGAATCCAAAAATGTAAATTTTACACTAAAACCTATGAAAGCATAATAAAACTTAAACAAAACATGCTAAAAACTATACGAAAATGATGCCAAAAAGCGTATAAAATATTCGCTCATCAATACACAAGGCCAACATTATATATAAACATAACATATAGCATAGATTATACATACATATAAAGGCACTACCATATATATATTAGAAGTTAGCGTACAACCCTTCATATCTTGCTACTATATACATAATTAACACTTCGCGCACTGGTCCATATAAGAAGCCCCTAAGCTGGTGCCCAAAACTAGCTCAGCCAGTATTTACAGTTCCGAATCTCTTGGTGGATCTATCCAAAAGTGAGAGACTAAACTAAAATTCCCACGCTAAACTGAAGGCACCACCCAAAACTCGCTACCAAATCTTACTGTCTCTGATCGATCATTGCAGCCAAAATATGAGATCTCTATCACCTTCATATCCTTCATTGGGTCCTCGTATATATATATATATATATATATATATATATATAGGAGTAATCTTAACTAGAGTTCTTGTTTCCATCTAAAGAGGAAGAGTAGGGGTAAGAACTGGGGAGTTCTTAGTAGGGTCGGGGTGGTTAGTTAAGTCCGTTTTAATACTATACCCAGTCAGCAGCAACAACCGAATCACGCATCAAACACAATAACTAAAGAACATAAAGAGAAAACAAACACAACACATACACAATCACAGAAAATAGAATTCATAGAAGATATGCTCAAACAATCATGATGCATGTCAATCCCTAGTGTAGGTAATAAGCTCATCTGTCAATTTCGATCCGCTCCTGACGCAACTCAGCAATCTTTGTCTGAGTTTGATTTCTAGTTCCATAACCTCTGTAAGCAACCTCTTTCTTACGGGTGCAGCTCTCTTGAGTCAATGTATGCAAATATAACCTCTGTAAGCAATCTCGGTCTTACAGGTGAGGCTCTCTCTGGCCAATGTATCGATAATCTCTATAAACAACTTCTGTCTTGCAAGTGCGATCATCCCCTGGATTGGCCGATGTATCTCTGAAAGCAAATCTCGGTGGACTCACCACCATATCTCTGCTCATTTTCAGCAGGTACATAATCATCTCATCTCGTTCTCAAGGCTAGACAATACTTCTACTTATCCCCTTTTCGTTTCGTTCTTTCTTTCGTTTCTTTTATTCTTACTCTCTGCTCTCCTGTGGCAGAGATTCTTTAGATTCTTTTAATCTTTGCTCTCTACTCTTCTCTGACAGAGGTTTCTTTAATATTTTTCTTTCCTTTTTCTTTTTCTTCTTCTTCTTTTTCTTTTTTTTTATATTATTCCATAATATAAATTATTTTAGCATTATTCTCTCGCCTCTCCCTAAGGTTGCGTTTGTTTCTGAGAACAGGACAGGACAAGACACTAAAAATAGGACAGGACAAGACACTGAAAGACAGAGACACAAAATATTGTGTTCTTGTAATCTGTTTGTTGATAAACTATAACAAATTTTGAAAATTCAATTTATTATCATTTTTTTCATTTAAAAATTTGAGATGAAAAACATAATAATAAAAAATATAATCATGAAAAATTAATAAGAATAATGAAAGAAAAAATGGAAAATAAGTTTTGTCCCTTGTTAGTGTCCTCGTGTCCTTCCTGTCAGGATGGACACGAAATACACTAATTTAGTGTCTCTGAACACATTGTCTCTATCCATGTCTCCTCTGCCAAACACGATTCTATGTTTCTGTGTTCCTATCTCAGTGTCTTATCTCTGTAAACAAACACAACTTAAATGTTTTATGGAAATGAATTATAAAGTTCTTTAATTAAGTCTACATTCTCTAAAGTTTTTAACATTACTTTGCTTGCTTGCTTACTCATTAATGTTACACATTATAATATTCTTACAAAATAATATCTTTGATAAATACTAATTATAATAATAATTTATGTTAATATAAATGATTAATTTTAAAGAAGTATTTAAAATAATATTTATAATCTCCTTTTAAAACTTAGTTTATAAAACCTTATTTTTAAAACTTTTATTAATTACTTTCTAAATCACAAACTTTTTCATATTCTATTTTCAATCTCAATATTTTATAAAATTATATTTGAATCCTCACTTATTTTTATATTTATAAATATGATCTAAATTTTTATAAAATAGCCATTTTATCCCTAAACTTTACTCGTTACCCAAAATACCTGAAAGCTTATACAATTACAAGTTATACCTCAATTTTTATATAAAAATATAATATTACCTTTTAAAAATAAAGCATAATTACTAATCTTTCTTTTATATCAAAACCAAAACTCTTAATCCTTTCCTTTCAAAATATTACTTGTATTTTAATCCATTTTTGAGTTTTTCGGTTACCGATTTTTCACAGCTTTTAGTTTAATCTCTCGGCCATTAAACCTCACCCATTTTATTCAAAAATAACACAATGATATCCCCAAATCAATCTCATTAGCACGGTTTGGGTAGCACAAATATAACCAAATCACAAGCTTAATCACTTATAACAATATATCTACAAAATTCAATATAAAGTCAACGAAACTCCATCAATAATTAACCGCAACAATCATTCACTTATCCAACTCAAATTCAATCAGTGAGAATTTACTGAAACCCTACCTCCTTATAAAATTAAAATATTCGAGGTTCCGGAAAAGCTTTCTGACCGAGCTACCGAAGAAGAAAACATTCGGAATCGTCTATGCCTCCTAGAACTCCAGTTGGTCGAATTCAAGAGGCAGGGGAAATATGTCACTGTCGACTTTCACTGATCAAAAATGATGCCAACACGTAGAGGAGGAGGATACAAACACTTTATCGGATTAGAATTTTTATTGGGGTTACGGATCACAAAAAATCGAAATCGAAAGTTTGGTGGCGTTACGGTTCTCTCTTTCTCACTCTCGGTCACTTCTCTTCTCACCGTGCTTGAAATGAAACCAAATAAAGTTAGTTGATGATGATTAATATGATATAAAGTGATTATGTGTCATGCTTACAATAATAAGTAGTTAGGTGTCACAAGATTCTTTGTTTTTTTTCTTTTGTTTTTGTTTCTCCATTTTGTTTGGTCACTTGGAAAAAGAATTAAGGGATATGCTGATGATAATATATGATGATGATTAAGGTTGTCTTTAATGAAATGCCATTGTTTAATGTGATTCCATGCTTCTTTTCTTTTCTTTTCAAGGAATGGTTCGGTTAATTATAATGAATGGTGATTAGAGAAGAATTTTAATTTAGTGGAAGGGTGATTTGGCAAATTAAGGTGTTGAGACGGTTCAAGTTATAAATATCTTAAATAGATAATTATAAAAATTGGATATATTATTACACAAGTAATAATATATATAAGGGTAATTATATATGAGTTACTAATATAAATGACATTAGTAATTTGATGACAAAAGATATATAATGAAGCATTAGCAACTTTAAGCTCATCAAGAAATACTGATAATTATTTATATCGGCAAAAGTCAAACTTGATAATAATATTAATATTATTATCTAGGCTCCATTATAATTAGAGCAAGTAAAATAAATAAATAACATAATAATTAAATTATATTACCATTTATTTTATTTCGGGGTTCGAAGTCGACTTGTCAAAATAAAACTAATCGCTTTAAAATATTATTTTAAGAAAAACTCGCGTTGGTGCAAAAATTAGAGTTGTTACAAAAAGGCTCAAAAAATGGCTAGAGGAAGCCAAAGGCTTGTGGGCCAACAAACATGGATCAATACTCTGGTCGTACCGAACATCACCCTAGATCTCAACCGAGAAAGCCCCTTTCCAGCTAACATACGGCCTAGAAGCAGTTATCTCCGTGGAAATCGGGGAACTAAGCCCAAGGAGAACTATAGGATAACAAAATGAAGAAGTAGAGCGAGACCTCACAAACAAAGTCAGGAACATAGTCCACCTATAGGAGTTGGCTTTGAAACAAAGGGTAAGCCTAAGGTATAACCAAGACATAGTGAAACGAGACTTCAGAGAGGGAGACCAAGTCTTGCAGTGTAACAACATCGATCCCCCACCCCGGGAGAAGGCAAACTCATACCCAACTGGGAAGGATTCTACCGAATCAAGACTGTAATCGGAAAAGGAGCCTTCAAGCTAGAATGACTTAGTGGGAACGAACTACCGAGATCATAGAATGCTGCAAACCTACGGCGCTACTACTCACAGGAAAGCACTAGCGGTTCAGTAATTTTGTTAATTTTCTTTAGTCATTCTTACAGTTTTTCATAATTACCTTCATTTTTACCGGTTTTAATATTTCCTTTATGTATCGTCATTTCTTCGGGCACTCTTTCCTACCCAAAACAAGAGATTTTTAATGAGGCCCAACACTAAATAAAAGTTACCATTTTTCTTAAAAACTCCAAAAAATACTACCCGAGAAACATGGTACAAACAGCTACCCCGGATCCCAATCTCCGCTATGGCCAACACAAACGGATATCCGCTAAGCATAAATACCCGAAACAGCCCACCAGGAGGCCCACAATCCATTGATAACAACGGCCCATGAAAAAGGCCTCCAGAAGCAGTTTAAAATAGCCGAAAAAATGGCTTACTAACTTAAAGAAATTGTTTGCCAACAAGAAACATACATGCTGAACAGACAGCGTACAGATGTAAAAGAAAATTGTCATGCCAACAAACGGCTTACAAACTTATAAACTTTTTCAAAAAGATAAAACAAAGTAACTCAAAATCTACAACCCCTCCTTCCCTCACAGTTCAGAATGCCCCTATGACTGACATATCACCATTTGGGGCCAGCACTCGAACCTGAGCCTTCAGCGTCTCCTTTGTTGCCGGGATCGCGTCCTTGGTGTCTGTAAGAAGGCCTTCCTTGCTCAACTTAGCAACCTTAATCTTCAGCGTCTCCACCTCGGCAAGCACGGTAGTGGCCCTCTCATCGGCATTGGCTGCCCACTTCTACTCTCAAGATAGTTGAGAAAGGAGCAAAGTCTCTAACTCAGAAATACGGAGCATCTTTGAGCCAGCGTCCTTGGTTGCCTTCACAGCCTTCAAACAAGCAGCCTTGGCCACCTTCAGCTACTCCTTTATCTTACGAATTTCACCTGTAACTAACGAAGCTTGCCATCCAGAAGGATCACATGAGTCCATATCGGCTCTGCCGTTCGCATAATAACATTCGAACGGAGAAGAGCGCGATACTCAGACTTCGCTTTCCCGACAATATCACAGTCATGGAAAAACTCCTCGTTACCCAGCAGGAGGTGTTGGTCAATGAAGGCCAGAGCATCGTAACTCTAGTCCATCACAGAAGGCACATGCCCCTTCTCTTTCAAATTCTCCCCCAAACTACCCGCAGTCGTCCTCTTCCTCTTCTTACCCAGTCCAGGAACCACGACCTCCACAACCTCAACCTTGGCCTCAGCACCAGTCACCCCCGCCGAGGACACCTCCTGAGACACCGTCTGCAAGTCCGGCTGAGCCACGGACTCCGATATTGACGGTGAGGCCTCGCCGCCCTCGCTCCCGACATCCCGGGTCATGGCAGCGTTCAACCTCGCAAGTGTAGTCAAACCTCCAGCCATCTTAACTAGAAAGAAGGAAAGAAATCACATCAACTTTCGAACTTTGAAAACAAAGAAATTAAACTAAAAATGAGAGAAAACTTTGTAAACCCACCAACGTAAAACCGACATGCCACAAGATGCATAACGTCTCGAGGGTTTAACTGCCTATCCCCGAAAATTGCCGATAGAACGTCGGCAATATCTTTGTTCACGGGAGACAAACCCTCGTATTTAATCCGTGTCAGGTACGACGCATCGGCACCAAAATTCTAGGATGTAGTAAAATGGCATTCCACCTCGTGGGTTAGCCAGATGGGATGGTTCCCCTGAGTTGGTCCCACCTTAAAGTATTCCTCCTTAAAGTTGTGAAAGGAATCTTTGAATAACCAAAAGATCCACCGATTCAGCTAGGTTCAGAACGATACACAACCCATTTTGTGTTTTCCCTCCTTGGTCAGAAAGGTGCATAGAAAGAAGCATAAGAAGACCTCCACACTAGTCGAGAGCTCCAGATAATCACAAACTAATTCAAACCTTCGGATGGCCACCCAATGATGTGAGAGTTACCGTCAGTTTAAAATTTTTACGCAAAAATAGTCTCGTCAAAGTATAGATCTAAACCGACAAGCAACCCTCAATCAAAGTTTAATTTTGGTTGTCACAAGTTCAACCCAATAAAAATAACCGAGAGTATTACTCTCTGGTTGTTTTCCCTAGAAATTATAATCGAGTGCTCAATTATTGGTTATGAGATTCACAAAGGTGGGTTGATGATGAAAGTGCAAGAAATTAAATGGCAAGAAGATAAATCGAACAACTAAAGATAACATATACTAAATAAAAGGCATTCATGGCAAGGATTGAGAATCAAGGTTTTCTATCCTAGTCATTAATCCTAACACAATAATTACCAAGAGCTAAAGCCTATTACGTTATCTTCACATCGAAAGAAAGTCAAATATGCCTAGTTAACCCCAATCTATAAGTAATGTCAATGAAAATAAGATTAACTAACAACCCTAGATCACCAATCCAAATTGGGTATTTATGACTCAAGATTACCTAATTTCTCTTTCACTACAAGAAAAAGGCGCATTTGTAACAAAAAATATTGTTACAAAACCTCAAAATTTTGAAACAAAAGTTTTTTGTAACAAAAAAAGGTCCATTGCAGTAAGTCCCGTTACAAAAACTTTTTGTAACGAAAAATGGAACTGTTACAATTCAATACCATATTTTGTAACAATTTTTTCTGATACAAAAAACCAGAAGCCGTTACAAAAGTGGTAACAAATTTTGATCTTGAAGGTATTTTTCGTGACAGTCAATTTTTTTCCTATCAAAAAATTTTGTTACAAAATGTAACATGATTTTGTAACATTTTTTTTCTTTAGTTACAAAAGCAAATTAATTATTTTATAATAACTTTTTTTATTACAAATTACATGCATAATTTACTAAATTATTTTTTAAATTAACTAATATATTAACGATTTTAATAAGCAAGTTTACATGTATATAATATGCAAAAACATACATAAGTCAAACAAAATCCTTTTAGCTAAAATTGTCTTGAAACAAAATAACATTAACTAGTGAGTACATTGATTAGTTCAACCAAAACATAAAAGTTCTAACATAAAAATTCAACCAAAACATAAAAGTTCTAACATAGATTAGTGTCTCTATGCATCAAAACATTCTTGAGCCCTCAAAGTAGCATATGGTCACCATTTCAGCACTCCTGTAAATAAGAAAAACCGAAACAAAAAAGTTAGAAACAAGATATAACACTAATTATTATTTTTTCACTAAGTTTTATCTAAAATGTTTAGAAAAATTTCGGCAAAACCTCCCCTAAAACTTGGATATTTCCACCGTCCACGGTTCCAACAAACACAACCAATTCACAACTTATGTCTCAGCCATACCCAACCAAATTTATCAAACCAAATAATAGGACATTTGTCATTTTTCAACCATGACACAAGTAAAATGTGATAAATAGATCCATATACAAATTAAAATATACTAATATAAAATGGGAATCATCTACGAAAATGTATTAAAATCATAAGCAACTTTAGGAGTACCTTTAAGGTCTAGTTTGTTTCATTGTCAAAGCACGCTATGAGAGAGTTCACAACAGCTTGTTGAGCTTCCAATTGAGCTTTCACTCGAGCTTATTCTTCCTTTTGGCGCGTTTGTTGCTTTTTAAGTTTTTCTTTGAGCACATCTATTTCCTTTGTTAGCTCCTCACGGTCTTGCATTGCCTCTTGAAGTTGTACTTGAATCTTTAACTTAGATTTCTAAGCCTTTATGCCATAACCTACCATCACAGCGACTATCACTTTCAAAGGGCTCTATGTAAACTAAATTCCAAGGCGGTTCTCTATAACTCCACAATACAAACTATCCTAATTCAATGCATTGTAAAAAACACAAAATCAATAACAAAATTGAATTAATATTTCTATGTTAATAATGATGATGTAGTTACCTAAAAACACAAAAATTTAAGAAAACAAAAAGTATCAAAATTACCAAAAAAATACAAAAAATAGAATCAAAATAATAAGGCACTAGAGTAAAATAATAAGGCACCATAGAATTGTCAACTTTCTGTTAAAACATAATTGAAACAACAGAAATTGAAAATGCCATCAGGCTTCAAAAATTGACTACTGATAGTAAATGCTCCGAGTGGTTCCAGAACCTTTTTCTGATTAATTATCAAAACGAAACATCAAATATTAAGTTTGGAGAAAGAGTCAAATGCACATTGCACTTCAGCATTAGGCCCATTGCCTGCATCAACAACTATATGGAAACCACCTAATGGCTTCTCTGTCAGTAGACAATGCAATATAAAAGATTAGCAAATAGGATCAGAACATTCAAAAAAACGACAGAAGAAAAATTGTAAATGCTACAATAAAAATAATAACACATAATATATCCCAATTAGAACTCCATTATTAACCACTTCATTTACCAAACAACTATTTATTATCATACTAATATCAAGCCATACCTATGCTTCCTGCTGCTTTGCGAACTGCCTTTACTAGGTCAGATGTATATACATTCATGTAATCAACTTGCTTAATAGATGATGAAGCCTTTCTCTCAGAATTTGCTAAACTTTCAGCTGTAAATTGATTGTATATATCAGCAGCTCGCTCTAATACGTCTTTGATATCAGTCTTTCCAAGTCCACCAACATTTGTGAAAATTTTGAATGCATTCCGGTTGAAGGGCAGATAACTCACTGTTCACATATAGAGATATTTCATAAACAATTAGTGAGTTAAATATTCAAAATTTCATTTTATCCATGACAAATTATTTTTCAATTACCAAAACCAAACTAAAATAACATAAAAGTGTCTGTCAAAACCCATGGATGTTAATTATTAACAAACAGGAAATAGTAAAAACAATTCATGACCACCAATACAATAACAAGCTAGTAAGGAAAACCACTCAGTCTAACAGCTAAGGGTTAAGGCATAAATAGTAGTTCCTTGACATAGTATATCAGGTTTCATGGCTAAGTGATTTTGTTTGAACCCTCCTTTTAACATTCTCCAAGATTCATTATAGTTTCACAAGAAGAAGCATGTGCAATACCAATCTCTACAGATAACTCAAAAGGGCTTTTGCATTAAAGAGCATGTTACAAACAAAATCTAAAGCTTTCAAACAACTATGATGTCTTACAGTTAGAATAGTGACATTCAGCTACAACCTCATCATGTACCTGTTATCATAATGGATCCATCAACAGGACACAAGAATGCTTCATCCTTTGTGAGTGTACTATTGAACATGGTTGGTGTTGATGCTAATCTGAAAAGAGCAAACAATGGTATTAACTGACTAGGCCATTAGAATGGTCTTATCCATGGTGAAAACTACTAAATTAGGCAAGCAAAAGAAAGACAACCAATTAGTATCATGTCTGACCCAATGAACAAATAAGGAGAAAAGAAAAACACACACACACACTCATTTGCAGACATTGCTGCTGGGAACCTAGGACAAGGTGGAACTACAAAAAGCAAACACAGTTCAAGGCGCGGGCAACTCACTGTAAAAAGAAGAATGACAGAAGTGGAGCGGCGGCTCCGATGGCAACCTCCGGCAGCGGCGACGGAGACAGCTTCACAGACGGCGACGTGGTTTGGCGATGGGCGGACCCGCGGCGACAGATCTGATGCGTGTCTCCTCTCTCCGTGGCTGAGCTCCCTCGAGGTTCTGTTTCCTCCCTCGTGCGTCCTTCTCTTGTGACGAACAGTGGCGGCGACGGCATGGAGCACGGTGCGGCGGTGGTGACGAGGCGTGGTGAAAACCGGCAACGATAGTAACGACGCGACTGGCGGCGATGGCTTCATAGACGGCGACGCGGCTGACGGCACGACTCCCTCTCCTCGCGATTCTGGCGGTGGCAGTAGCGCGGCCCTCTCTCATCGTCGGATCTCCTTTTTTCTCTCTCCCCTTTCTCCCTCTTTGTGCTTCCCCTCTTCCCCTTTCTTTCTTTTATTTCTTTTCTAATTGTTGTTAGGTTTCTTTTTTGTGTATCGAGTGTGAGTGTGTGACCGCAGGTGAGTGAGTGAGGGGTGTGGCCGCTGTGTGGCTGCTGTTTGTGTGTTAGAGGGTAAAGGTAGAAAATTAGGTTTAAGTAAAATTGGGATTAAGTTAGGGTTTAATGTTTTGGGAGTGTAAATTAAAATTTTATTTAGAGTAAAATTATTAATAAAATAATAAAATAAAGTAATAATTTAAAACTAAAAAATATAAAGTAATTATCTTTGAAATGCCATTTAATTACTAACTTAAAATATATCTTCGAATAAATACTAATTTAATGAAAATTTATAATAATTAAATTAATTCTCTTTTATTTATAAAATAAGGTTAAAAATCTAAATATTTAAAAGTAAGATATATAAAATATTTATTATTTATTTATTTTCTTTTATAAAAAAATTATATAAACAAATTTTTTTAGCGTGTTTAACATTTTGAAAAAAAAATTGTTATAAAATATATTTATATTTTGTGATAAACAAATAACTTATTACAAATAATGTTAAATTTGTGACAAATTAATTTTTTGTTACAAAACAATTGGAGTTTTTGAAACAAAAAGATATTTTGTTACAAAATATTACGAATTTTTGCAACTTTTTTGTTTTTTGTTACAAAATATTATAATATTTCGTAACAAAACAAAGGTTCGTTACAAAAACTAACATAATTTGTAACAACAAAAGTTAGATTGTTACAAAATATTAGCATGTTTTGTAACAACTTGTAATGTTATTACAAAAAATTATTCTTTTGCAATAATTACTAATTATTATTACAAAAAATTGTTTTTTTGTAACAATTTTAAATTTGATACAAAATTTTTGTTACAAATGTTCCATTTTCTTGTAGTGTTTCCAAGCCATGAATACTAAAAAATCTGCTCTAAGACTAAGCCAAGTATTTTATCAAAGAAAAGCATATTAAATTGCAAAAATAATAAAACCTACTACTACCAAATGAAAGAAAATAACAACAATAACTCAAGCAAACATCAAAGAAACATAAAATATTAAAATACATTAAATGAAATTAAAAGTAACAAGAGTTCATGAACATAAAAAGTGACTCAAAAGAGAAATTAACAAGATAAACTAAGGAAATTATGGCAATAGAACAAGGAAAGGTAAAAGAACTAGATGAAAACAAGAATTGAAACCTAAATCTAAGAGACAATTAAACCAAAACCCTAATTTCTAGAGAGAAGAGGGAGCTTCTCTCCCTAGAACTAACTGATGAATCCATATTTGATGATATATTTTGGTTTGATTTGAATGGATTTCATCATATAAACCCACATTTATTCATTCAAATAGCATACTTTTGTGTTTTCTCTCTAAATTGTGCCTAATTGTGAAAACATGCTATTTTGTGCTTATTTTAATCACTTTTATCTCATTCGATACCTTGATGGTTTTGATAAGTAATTTCAGGTGTAATAGGTTGGAATGGCTTGATGAGAGTGGAAGGAAAGCATGGAATTGGGAAAAAACATGAAGAAATCAAAGGAGAAGCACACATTGGAGTGTGCGTGCGCACAACCACCTGTGCGTACGCATAAGAGCCACAAAACCATGTTTGCGTACGCACAACATCCTATGCATACGCACAAAAGGAAAATCAGCATGTGTGCGTATGCACAGGTCCTAGCGCATGACTCATTTAATGGAAATCGCTGGGGCAATTTCTAGGCCTCCAAAGCCCAATTTTGGACCTTCTGAAGCCGATTCTTCCTATATTAGACAAGGCCTCACTCCATGTGAAATGGGAGAGAAATTAGGGTTAGTTTAGCATTATGTAGGTTATTTTCTAGAGAGAGAAGCTACCCCTTCTCTCTAGAAATTAGGGTTTTTAGTTTATTTTCTTTGTAATTTTCCCTTTTTAATTCTTGTTTTAATCTAGTTTCTTCTACCTTTCCTTGTTTTCTTGTCTTAATTTCATTACTTTATCTTGTTATTTTCTCCATTCTTGCCATTTTTATGTATTTGCACTCTTGTTACTTTAATTTACATTTAATGCAATTTTATGTTTCATGCCTCTTTTATTGCTTTATTGAGTTGCTATCTTTATTTTCCTTGCTTGGTAGTTGTAGCATTTATTATTTCTTGTCATTTACAATGCTTTCTTTTCATACCCACCAAGTGTTTGATAAAATGCTTGGTTGGATTTTTACATAGTTTTTCTCACTCTTGGTTGGAAAATTGAGTGATTTGGGTGAACTTGAGTGGTGGATGTCCATTCCACATTGTGTTAGGGTTGTTAATTAACTTGATTTTCACTAACGCTAGCCTTTTACTAAGTTAATTAGTGAGTTGGCTGGAACTTGTGGATTAAGATTAATTATGCCCTTTTGACTTATCCTCGATGTAGGGTTGACTAATTGGGATTAATCCGCACACAATCACCATGTTTGTGGTCCACCACTAGGATAGCAAGCCCTAACTACCCAATCCTCACCAAGAGCTCTTTTAGTATTTAATTTCCAATTGCATTACTTTTACTTTCTATGACTTTTAATTTTTTGCATGTTAAGTTACCTTCTTGCACTCTAATTTCTTGCCTCTTTTAATCAACCCCCTTATTCCCTCATAGCCAATAATGACACTTAATTGCACTCCTAGGGAAGACGACCCGATGTTGAATGACTCTCGATTTAAATTAAAAATATTAAACTTTGATGTTTGGGATTTAATTTGCCGGTTTGGTCTATACTTGCAACATAAGTTATCTTGAGTAGAAAAATCTAAACCAGTACAAAATCTCACTCATCACTAACCTAAAGCATGATTCCTACACTACACTAATTGTTCTCCCTTCATCCTTCTTGAATTTGGCCTCTAATAACTCCATATATGAGTTGGATTGGGCTCTAGTAAGTCTAGAAATCGCACCCAGCATGTTCCTTTAATGAGGTCACGTGACAAATGTCACGCGTACGCGTGGCCTGGTGAATTTCCTTCCTCAAGCGTGAGACGTGCGTACGTGTAAGACGTGCGTACGCGTGAGACGTGCGTACTCGTGGCCATAATTTCCACCAAATCCTCATTTCTTCATGAATTCTCCATTTTGCATGTTTTTCTTCACTTCTTTAATCCAATCTTTGTTTTCTAAGCCTGAAATCACTAAACAAACATATCAAGACATCAAATGCAATTAAAGAGAATTAAATTTAGCAAATTAAGGGCCTAAAAAGCTTGTTTTCACTCTTAAGCATAATTTAGAAGAAATTTACAAAATCATGCTATTTCGTTGAATAAATGTGAGAAAGGTTGATAAAATCCACTAAATTCAACACAAGATAAACCACAAATTTGGGGTTTATCACCCAACTGTTGGGATACAGCTGAGACGGTGCCACAGAACAATGATTCAATAGTGCCTGAAAAAACGGGGAGAAGGGAAGCCGCACCCCCAGCCGCGTAAACATACTCTCATAAACCCATAACCAATCAGCGACTCAGGGAGAATCAAGGTTTATATAGCAGACCTTCTCATCCACCCGGGAAGCAAAAGCTCGTATTGTCTCTTCGCCTCGCCACCTCCACAAACTGCGCCATCATCGTGCAACTTCTGGAGATCCTCCTCTGTAACCGAAGAAAGCGTCCCCCACACATTAGAGGTCACCCAATAGTAAGCATTGAGAATGCTACCAGTCGGGAAAATGGGAACCCTAGAGCCTTCAGTTTTCCACGGTTATACCTAAAAACGAAGGGACACCACTGTCAGCCCACTCTCCGGAATAAGAAAACCATACAAATTCCATACTAACGCAACCAGAAGACACCTAAATAGCAAAGGCACCTTTTTCCCATTTTTCTACCACTACTGCAGTCATGAAGCTATATCAAAACAGTGGCACCCGCACCTAATTTCCTACTACCCCTACTTAGAAAACAAAAGACGTAATACAGAAGTAAGCAAACAAAACATTACAGAAGTAGCAAGAGGAGCACCAACCGGATTCCCAGAAAAATGAACGAGAGAACATGAAGCGAAATGTAGTAGCGCAGTGCCAACAAACAAATGCAAAGCACTAACAACCCAGTCGAGAGCAACTCCAGGAAAGGAATATGGAAAACGCTTGAGCAAGGAAAAGGGAAGAAGAAAAGGCATATGCAAGCGAAGAAAATATAAGAAAAAGTAGAAATGAGTAGTTATAGTAAAAGGGCAAGAAGAAATTAAAACAAAACCCCAAACGTTTCAAAATTAAATAAAACAAAGGGCATAAAGGAAAAATATGAATTCCTCTCTCTTCCCATTTAAGCGCCATCATGACACCTCGAAAAATACAACAAACAGATCCCATCAAAGGAAAGAGCAACGAATAAGTAACAAGACGTCCTATCAAACTCCACAAATTCTTGACCTCGGCCAGGGAACTCGGACAACACTTCATGCTAGCCTTAGTGGCCATGCAGCAAAACAAACTCCTCCAGTGATGAGATTGAGCACACACACTTTTTCGGTCTGAGGGCAACTGTTTCAGACCCGATCCCAGGTCCCCAATTGGAGTAGTTACAACCCGGTTGCCTAGGCCTTGGCCACCACCACGGCGCAAGCTAGCCCGATAACCATAAAGCCCTAACCAATATTTAAATTCAAACACTTTTTTTTTATCTTAACCAACAAGATAAGATAAAATAACAACCCCAAACTATATAAAGGGAGTCATACTTTACAAATTCCTTATCCTCACTTATACCTCTTATATCCATGCTGACTTAAGCGTCGAAGTGTATGTCTTTGTAGGTATCATTTTCCATTACTCCAAGAAGATCCAATCCCATCACTATCTCAAACTAGCAAGTTCCTAATATATCTCATAACCCATATCAGCAACTTTTTGTACATTTTTAAATAGTATAATTGAGTTAGTTCAGTCTTGAATTCATTTTAAGGTATACTATGTAAACAATTATTTAGTATCATTGGATTCATATATGAAATTTGACGATAAATTCTTTTACCTTTACCAACAAAAGCCATCCGTTCAAAAAAAACTAGGATGAAAAAATATTATCGTTGGATAACACTAATTATTACAAATTTGATTACCTTTACTAATTTGTTTTGCTAATAAATCCAATGATGATAAGTGACTGAATTTAAATTTAAAAAATAAAATAATAAATTATCATAAAAAATAATAAATTACCGTCATATTTTTCCCTCTATAAGGTATTAATCCTTTTAGAGTGAAAAAACTTTCCTTTTTATAGCAAGATACCAAAAAATTTTAGTCTCGAAGTTATACTCATTATGATTACATAGACACATGGTGGTTTGCTCTATATGTATCTCTAAGTTTGTGCTTTTGGTTTACATGGTTTTGCAAAAGGATCTCTTTACAATTTTCTTGGGTTCAGAATTTTGGACCAATAGAGGTCATTTTCTAGAAAGAAGTCAGTTTAACTTATGAGTATTTTGGAAATAAGACTTTATTTTTAGGAGATTATACGTTAATGTCCTTCATAGCCGCTATGGATATTAGTTAGATAGTGATTTAGAAATATGACTCAGCCAAAAGTGAAGACACATTGAGTGTTCAATATTTAATTAGGATTATAAAGACCAAAAGATGAAATAAATTTGACTTTAACTTAATTTGTAGGAGGGCTGTTAATGGTTAGATAACTATGTTTCAAAAAAGATTAATTAGAGCCTCCTAACAACAGCGTACATTTTGATAAAATAGCTCATAAAAAAGAAACTCAATTTTTAGCATAGAAAAAACAAATAGTAGTAGCCCTAACCGTAATAAAGAGTATATTTCAACCTCTTTAGAAATAATAAACCGGTTCTATTAAGAGAAGATGAAAAAGTTTAATCCAGCACAAGACTATATATACATACAATACAAGAGGGTATGTGTAAAACGAGTACAATAATTATGTGTTTATTGGATGCGTCATATTTATATAGATCATTAGATTTGATTAGATGAAATTTAAAGGTTAATATGAAAGAAGAGCATTAATAGACTTTAATAAATACAGAATATTCTAGTACATAAATAAATATTTTAAATGACAATATTTTAATACACAATACTTTAAATAGTAACAGAATCTTTTATTCTTAAAAAATTAAATATAAAACATACAAATACAAAAATATGAGTATTCTTTATTCAATAAGATTAATTATTATGTAAGAAATTTTTATGATATTAAAAAATCATAGTAAAATAAAATTTTAAACTGTAACATAAAAATATAAAATAATTAAAATTTTATTTTATATTACTTGACAAATAATTAGATTATTATATTTAAAATTTATTAACTAACTAATTTTATTAAAAATATTATTATATAATATAATTTATTTAAAATATTTATATAATACATAAAAATATTAACCTTTTTATTTTTTTCAATTTTTTATTTTAAAAAACGGAATAAATAATATAATTCTAAAAACATGTCTATCATATTACATATTTATTTATATTAGTAAGACTTAAACTAATCAAGCTTACGTAATTAAAAATATAAAACATATAAATACAAAAAAATAAAAGTATTTTAGAAATATTATGACATTTGTACACTAATTTTTTATATAATATATATATATATATATATATATATATATATATATATATATATATATATTTGGTTGAGTTAGAGAATAAAAAATTTAACTAAAACAATAAAAAATACTTTGAAATAATAAAAATAAAAAATGATCTTATCACAAATATATAATTTTAAATATTATATATATGAAATTTTAAATTTTAATTTTAATAAATAAAAAAATATTTATTTTTTGTATTTATATGTTTTATATTTTTAATTACGTAAGTTTGATTAGTTTAGGTCTTACTAATATAAGTAGATATATAATATGATAGGCATATATTTAGAATTATATTATTTTATTCTGTTTTTCTAAAAAAATTGAAAAAAATAAAAAAGTTTAATATTTTCATGTATTATATATAATATTTTAAATAAATTATATTTTCAAAATATTTTGATGAAAATTTATTTTATATAATAATATATTTAACAAAATTAGTTAATTAATAAATTTTAAATATAATAATCTAATTATTTGTCAAGTAATATAAAATAAAATTTTAATTATTTTATATTTTTGTGTTACAGTTTAAAATATTATTTTAATATGATTTTTAATATCATAAAAAAATTTTGTTTAATAATTAATCTTATTGAATAAAGAATACTCATATTTTTGTATTTATATGTTTTATATTTAATTATTTAAGAATAAAATATTATGTTATTATTTAAAGTATTATATATTAAAGTATTGTTACTTAAAACATTTATTTATATACTAGGATATTCTGTATTTATTAGAGTCCATCAATGCTCTTCTTTTATATTAACCTTTGATTTTCATCTAATAAAATCTAATAGTCTATATAAATGTGGCGCATCCAATAAGCACATAGTTATTGTACTCGTTTTAGACATACCCAATACGAGACTCCCAAAATTCATGAGTTGTAAAAAAAAAAAAAAATAGAAAGAGTGTCGGTAAGAATCTGTCTATGATAAAAAGATATCAATAATAATGAAAAACAACCTGCATCTCCAAACAGAAATAGCAGGAAAATATGTGTGAGACAGAACATATGATGAAAGAATTCGCCAATAAGCATCTAGAATAATAATAAAAATAGAAATAAAATTTTAAAAGACTCATTGTAATAATAGTGTTGAGTTTAGTAAATAATAATTATATTTTTGGTGATTACTGTGGATGAATTTAAAAGTCTAATGTTATTTGATGTATATTTTAGTGATGCAGGCCAAGTTTAATTGTGCAGTCCAAACAAATAAAACCATCAACCCCGTTTGTGTTGCAATTTGGACAATAAACTAGCAAGTAGATCAACAATGCAAACATGCATCATTAAGTCAAGCTCAGCTCGTTGGAATTAAGAAAAGAAAAAATGGCTGTTACCAATGTTCATCATTTTGAGTAAAACAAATTGAAAAAAAGTACTTTACTTTTTCATTAAGCATCAAAAAAGAAAAGGAGGAAAAAGCAAACGTTTTGGAGATTAAATCAAATGAAAAAAGTCAAAATCATATCTTAAGTCAAGAGTGTTAAGAAGAAAATGGCAAAACGGGTTTTTCATTCTTGTTTTCTATTCTTGTGAACATATAATAGCTTGTTGAAGTTACTTTGAAGAAGAAGCATGATTCGGGTAAGAAGAAAAACAGAGGTTATTTTTTCTGATTTTTATCCAAGGGTTAGAAATGAAACTTCAAGCTAAAGTACAAGATTAAAGATATTGATTTGGCAAACACATTGAGAAATTCATACTCATGAAAATTTTCTGTTACCCATCTCACCTCTGTGCCACATTACTCTATTCTCAATCTCAAATTTTCTGATCTGACTTCTTGCAAGAAGGAGAAGACGTCAACCGGTTCAATACTCAACGTATTAACTCTTATCAACAATTTAAATTTTGGAAGCTTTACTCTTGATGTATCTGCATCTTTATTTGTTTTTTCTTCTTAATTTCAGTTCATAAGCTAATAATTCTTGTTATTTTAAGTAAGTACTTCATGGTTTAGTGTATATTACTTTGAGTGTGTGAATTTCTTTTGTTACAAAAGAATCTTAAAAGAAATCAAGAAAAAACAAGAAGGAAGAAGAAGGAAGAAGAACAAGCAATAGCAACAAGCAAGAGAAGCCAAACAGCAAAGTTTCTGGAGCAAACATAGGAGTTTCTGTTCACCATAGAGAGCTTCTAGGATGCCCACTAATCCATGTGTTTCATGCATGCCTCCATGCGCTTCACCTATGGTCATTCTTCACGCTGCCATCAAACCATGCGCATCTGGTGGACGAAATTGTGATCATCAACAATGGCTCCAAAGATTTGGTGCTCTCAAACATAAATCACACTTTGTCACAACTCCGCACAACTAACCAGCAAGTGTACTGGGTCGTCCAAGTAATACCTTACTTAAGTAAGGGTCGATCCTACAGAGATTGTGGTATGAAGCAAGCTATGGTCATCTTGTAAATCCCAGTCAGGTGGATTTAACTATATTAAGAGATTATTGGTTTTTCGAATAATAGTAATAAATTTAACAGAAAATAAAGATAGAGTTACTCATGTAATTCAATGGTGGGAATTTCAGATAAGTGCATGGAGGTGCTGTGTTCCTTCTGAATCTCTGCTTTCCTACTGCTTTCATCCAATCCTTCTTACTCCTTTCCATGGCAAGCTGTATGTAGGGCATTACCGTTTTCAATGGCTACATCCCATCCTCTCAGTGAAAATGGTCCAAATGCTCTGTCACAGCACGGCTAATCATCTGTCGGTTCTCGATCATGTTGGAATAGAATCCCTTGATTCTTTTGCGTTTGTCATCATGCCCAGCAATCGCGAGTTTGAAGCTCGTCACAGTCATTCAATCCCGGAATCCTACTCGGAATACCACAGACAAGGTTAGACTTTCCGGATTCCCATGAATGCTGCCATCAATTCTAGCTTATACCACGAAGATTCTGATTAAGGAATCCAAGAGATATGCGTCCGGTCTAAGGTAGAACAGAAGTGGTTGTCAGTCACGCGTTCATAGGTGAGAATGATGATGAGTGTCACGGATCATCACATTCATCATGTTGAAGTGCAACGAATATCTTAGAATAAGAACAAACGGAATTGAATAGAAAGTAGTAGTAATTGCATTGAAACTTGAGGTACAGCAGAGCTCCACACCCTTAATCTATGGTGTGTAGAAACTCCACCGTTGAAAATACATAAGTGATGAAGGTCCAGGCATGGCCGAATGGCCAGCCCCCCCCCCCCCCCCCAAACGTGGTCAATAGACCGAATAATACAATCCAGGAAGACTAAACAATCCAAAGACGTCTAATACACTAGTAAAAAGTTCTATTTATACTAAACTAGCTACTAGGGTTTACAGAAGTAAGTAATTGATGCATAAATCCACTTCCGGGGCCCACTTGGTGTGTGCTTGGGCTGAGCTTGATCTATCCACGAGTTGAGACTTTTCTTGGAGTTGAACGCCAAGTTGTGACGTGTTTTGGGCATTCAACTCTGGTTCGTGACGTGTTTCTGGCGTTTGACTCCAGAATGCAGCATAGAACTGGCGTTGAGCGCCAGTTTACGTCATCAAAGCTCGAATAAAGTAAGGACTATTATATATTGATGGAAAGATTTGGATGTCTACTTTCCAACGCCGTTGAGAGAGAGCCATTTGAAAGATTAGAATGAATATTAATTCTAATTAGATGAGTGGGACTTGTAGCTTTTTGCTTCTGAACAGTTTTGGCATCTCACTTTTTCCTTTGAAGTTTAGAATGATTGGCTTCTATAGGAACTTAGAATTTCAGATAGTGTTATTGATTCTCCTAGTGAAGTATGTTGATTCTTGAACACAGCTACTTTTATGAGTCTTGGCCGTAGCCCTAAGCACTTTGTTTTCCAGTATTACCACCGGATACATAAATGCCACAGACACATAGCTGGGTGAATCTTTTCAGATTGTGACTCAGCTTTGCTAAAGTCCCCAGTTAGAGGTGTCCAGAGCTCTTAAGCACATTCTTTTTGCTTTGGATCATGACTTTAACCACTCAGTCTCAAGCTTTTCACTTGGACCTGCATGCCACAAGCACATAGTTAGGGACAGCTTTGATTTAGCCGCTTAGGCCTGGATTTTATTTCCTTGGGCCCTCCTATCCATTGATGCTCAAAGCCTTGGATCCTTTTTACCCTTGCCTTTTGGTTTTAAGGGCTATTGGCTTTTTCTGCTTGCTTTTTCTTTTTCTTTCTAAATTTCTTTTTTTTTTCACCACTTTTTTTTTTGCAAGCTTTTGTTTTTCACTACTTTTTCTTGCTTCAATAATCAATTTCATGGTTTTTCAGATAATCAATAACATTAATCTTTTTCATCATTCTTTCAAGAGCCAACAATTTTAACATTCATAAACAACAAGATAAAAAATATGCACTGTTCAAGCATTCATTCAGAAAACAAAGAGTATTGTCACCACATCAATATAAATAAGCTAAATTCAAGGATAATTTTCGAAATTCATGTACTTCTTGTTCTTTTGAATTAGAAACATTTTTTTTCATTTAAGAGAGGTGAAAGATTTATGGAATTATTCATAGCTTTAAGACATAGTTACTAACTACTAATGATCATGAAGTAGAGACACAAAACATAGATAAACATATAACATAAAAACCGAAAAGCAGAGAAAATAAGAACAAGGAATGTGTCCACCTTAGTGAGGGTGGCACCTTCTTGAAGGACCAATGGTGCTCTTTAAGCTCCTCTATGTTTCTTCCTTGCTTCTGTTGCATGATCCCTAGTGATTTTGGTGCTCCTATCCTTAGTTGCTACCAATAATTGTGTGGAGGAAAATTTATCCCCTGAGGTATCTCAGGGATCTCTTATTTTACAGTCAAATGTTCTACCATTGAGCTATAGACCCTTTAGATGAATCTCTCCATCTTCTATGACTCGGAGGTGGAAGCTTTTGTCTTTCCTTTCCTCTTTCTAGAGGTTTCTCTGGCCTTAGGTGCCATCAATGGTTATGGGAAAACAAAAAGCTATGCTTTTACCACACCAAACTTAGAATATTGCTCACCCTCGAGCAAGAGATGAAAGAAGAGAAGAAGAAGAAGAAGAAAATATGGAGGAGAGGGGGAGAGGTGTATTCGGCCAAGAAGGGTGGGTTTGGGTGGGAAAGAAATTTGAATTTTTAAGGTAGGTGGGGTTTATGGGGAAGAGTGGATGGATGTGAATGGTGAAGGGGGTAATTGGAAAGAGAGATTGAGGTGATTGGTGAAGGGTTTTTGGGAAAGTGTGTTATAGGATTATTAGGAGGTAAGGTGAGAATATGGTAGGTGGGGATCCTGTGGGGTCCACAGATCCTGAGGTGTCAAGTATTTACATCCCTGCACCAATTAGGCATGTAGAATGCCTTTGCATGCAATTCTGGCGTTTAAACGCCGAAGTGATGCATGTTCTGGGCGTTCAACGCCCATGTGCAGCATGTTTCTGGCATTGAACGCCAGTTCCATGCTTGTTTCTGGCATTCAACGCCAGATCCATATTCTGTTCTGGCGTTGAACACCAGCCAGATGCTCCTTACTGGCGTTTAAACGCCAGTAAGTCCTTCCTCCAAGGTGTGATTTTTTTTTCTGCTATTTTTTATTCTGTTTTTAATTTTAATATTTTTTTGTGACTCCACATGATCATGAACCTAATAAAACATAAAAGAACAATGAAAATAAAATAAAATTAGATAAATAAAAATTGGGTTGCTTCCCAATAAGCGCTTCTTTAATGTCAATAGCTTGACAGTGGGCTCTCATGGAGCCTCACAGGTGATCAGGTCAATGTTGTAGAGTCCCAACACCAAAGTTAGAGTTTGGTTGTGGGGATTCAACACCAAACTTAGAGTTTGGTTGTGGCCTCCCAACACCAAACTTAGAGTTTGACTGTGGGGACTCTGTTTGACTCTGTACTGAGAGAAGATCTGCATGCTTACTCTCCCTTGTTACAGAAGGATAGCCGTGTGTCTTAAACACAAGGTAGTCCCCATTCAATTGAAGGACTAATTCTCCTTTGTTAACATCTATCACAGCTTCTGCTGTGGCTAGGAAAGGTCTTCCAAGGATGATGTATTCATCCTCCTCCTTCCTAGTGTCTAAGATTATGAAATCAGCAGGAATGTAAAGGCCTTTAACCTTTACCAACACGTCCTCTACTAATCCATAAGTTTGTCTTACTGATAAACCCCATTTGTAGGGTTTATCTTGTGCTTGATTTAGGGGATTTTATAACCTTTTACCCACATTTAACCATTGAAATAGCATGGTTTTATAACTTCTCCTTTAATTGTGCTTAAGAGTGAAAACATGCTTTTTAGGACTTAAAATAGCTAAATCTAATTCTCCTTGATTCCATTAGATGCCTTGATATGTTTGTTAAGTGATTTAAGGTTTAGGAGGCAAGATTGGATCAAGAGAATGAAGAAAGAAGCATGAAAAGTTGGAGAACTCATGAAGAAATGAAAGAACCGGAAAGCTGTCAAGCCGACCTCTTTGCCCTTAAACGACCATAACTTCGGCTACAGAGGTCCAAATGATACGGTTCTAGTTGGGTTAGAAAGCTAACATCCGGGGCTTCGAAATGATATAAGATTTGCCATATTTGCTACACGTATGGTGGCGCGCACGTGCATAGTACGCGCACGCGCCGTTGCTGCCACCTGGTTCACTTAAAGCAAAACGTGGCCAGCGAATTCTAAAGCCTTGTGGGCCCAATCCAACTCATTTCTGATGCTATTTAACCCAAGGAATGAAGAGGAAAACACATGTTAGTTACCATTAGTCATAGTTTAGTTTTAGAAGTAGTTTCTAGAGAGAGAAGCTCTCACTTCTCTCTAGAATTAGGATTAGGATTAGGATTAGTTCTTAGATCTAGGTTTTAATCTTTGCTTTCTTCTACTTCTACCTTTCAATTCTTTGTTGATACATTCATCTTCCTCTATTCTTTTGTTGTAATTTCCTTTATGTTGTTCTTGTGTTTTGTTGTAGATCTACTTTTGTTCCTCCTATTCTCTTTCAATTCAATTAGAGGTAATTCATAATAATTGTGTTCATTTGATTTGTTGTTGTTTAATTCCTTGCAATTGAGTAGTGTAGATTTACTTTTCTTGCAATTTTACTATGCTTTCCTTTTATGCATTCCAAGTGTTTGATGAAATGCTTGGTTGGGTTTTAGAGTAGAATTTTATACTCTTGGCTTGGAAAGGTAACTTAGGACCTCTTGAGTTACTAATGTCCAAGTGATTGATGATTGGGAGCCATTGACTCTAGTTCTCACTAATTGAATTAGTGGAGAGTTAGGACTTATGGACTAGGATTGATATAGCTCATTTGACTTTCCTTTACTACTAGTTAGAGGATGATTTAATGAGATTAATCCTTGCCAATTCTCATATTGTGGTTAGTGATTAGGATAGAGATCCTTGACCACCAACCCTTGCCAAGACCTTTTTAGGCTTTAGTTTACTTTCTTGCCGTTTATCTTTCATGCTTCTTATTAAAACCCCAAAATATATCACAACCAATAACAAGACACTTTATTGTAATTCCTAGGGAGAACGACCCGAGGTTTGAATACTTCGGTTATTAATTTTAAGGGTTTGTTACTTGTGACAAACAATCTTTTGTATGAAAGGATTATTGTTGGTTTATAAACTATACTTGCAACGAGAATTCATTTGTGAAATTCTAAACCGTAAAAAAAATCCAATCATCACTTACTGACTTGTCTGCCAATTGTAATGAGAATAAGGCAGGCTATACCTCAATGATCCCTAGTTTCTCCATTACAAAGAGTGGCATAAGATTTATGCTTGACCCCAGGTCACATAGAGCCTTGTTAAAGGTCATGGTGCCTATGGTACAAGGTATTAAGAATTTGTCAGGATCTTGTCTCTTTTGAGGTAATGTTTGCTGAACCCATGTATCTAGTTCACTAATGAGTAAGGGAGGTTCACCTTCCCAAGTCTCATTACCAAACAACTTGGCATTCAGCTTCATGATAGCTCCTAAATATTGAGCAACTTGCTCTCCAGTTACATCTTCATCCTCTTCAGAGGAAGCATAGTCTTCAGAGCTCATGAATGGCAGAAGGAGGTTTAATGGAATCTCTATGGTCTCTATATGAGCCTCAGATTCCTTTAGGTCCTCAATAGGGGACTCCTTCTTGCTCAGAGGACGTCCCAGGAGGTTTTCCTCACTAGGATTTTTGTCCTTTCCTCCCTCTCTGCATTCGGCCATATTGACTATATCAATGGCCTTGCACTCTCTCTTTGGATTCTCTTCTGTATTGCTTGGGAGAGTACTAGGAGGAGTTTCAGTTACTTTCTTACTCAGCTGGCCCACTTGTGCCTCCAAATTTCTGATGGAGGACCTTGTTTCACTCATGAAACTTAAAGTGGCCTTAGACAGATCAGAGACTATATTTGCTAAATTAGAGGAGCTCTGCTCAGAATTCTCTATCTGTTGCTGAGAAGATGATGGAAAAGGCTTGCTATTGCTAAACCTGTTTCTTCCACCATTATTAAAGCCTTGTTGAGGCTTTTGTTGATCCTTCCATGAGAAATTTGGATGATTTTTCCATGATGAATTATAGGTGTTTCCATAAGGTTCACCCATGTAATTTACCTCTGCCATTGCAGGGTTCTCAGGATCATAAGCTTCTTCTTCAGAAGATGCCTCTTTAGTACTGTTGGATGCATTTTGCCATCCATTCAGACTTTGAGAAATCATGTTGACTTGCTGAGTCAACACTTTGTTCTGAGCCAATATGGCATTCAGAGCATCAATTTCAAGAACTCCCTTCCTTTGAGGCGTCCCATTATTCACGGAATTCCTCTCAGAAGTGTACATGAATTGGTTATTTGCAACCATGTTAATAAGTTCCTGAGCTTCTGCAGGCATTTTTTTTAGGTGAATGGATCCACCTACAGAGTGGTCCAATGACATATTGGAAAACTCAGATAGACCATAATAGAATATATCTAATATGGTCCACTTTGAAAACATGTCAGAAGAACACTTTTTGGTCATCTGCTTGTATCTTTTCCAAACTTCATAGAGGGATTCACCATCTTTTTGCTTGAAGGTCTGAACATCCACTCTAAGCTTGCTAAGCTTTGAGGAGGAAAGAATTTATCCAAGAAGGCCGTGACCAGCTTATCCCAGGAGTCCAGGCTATCTTTAGGTTGTGAGTCCAACCATGTTCTAGCTCTATCTCTTACAGCAAAAGGAAAAAGCATGAGCCTGTAGACTTCAGGATCTACTCCATTCGTCTTAACAGTCTCACAAATCTGCAAGAACTCAGTTAAAAACTGGTAAGGATCTTCAGATGGAAGTCCATGAAACTTGCAGTTCTGTTGCATTAGAGCAACTAATTAAGGTTTCAGCTCAAAATTGTTTGCTCCAATAGCAGAAATTGAGATGCTTCTTCCATCAAACTTGGACGTGGGTTTAGTAAAGTCACCAAGCATTCTCCTTGCATTGTTGTTGTTGGGTTCGGCTTCCATCTCCTTCTCTTGTTCGAAAATTTCAGAAAGGTTTCCTCTGGATTGTTGTAATTTAGCTTCTCTTAGTTTCCTCTTCAGAGTCCTTTCAGGTTCAGGATCAGCTTCAACAAGAGTGTCTTTTTCCTTGTTCCTGCTCATATGAAAGAGAAGAGAAAAAGAAAAGGAAGAGGAATCCTCTATGTCACAGTAAAGAGGATCCTTATTATTAGTAGAAGAAGAAAGGGGATAAGGATTAAGAAGAAGGAATAATCCAAACACAAGGGTAAGGATAGAGGAAGTGATTGGAGATGAAGAGAGGTGAAGGAAGTGTTAGTAAATAAATAAATAAATAGAAGAAGATGAGAGAGAGAATTCGAAAATTAATTTTGAAAAGGAGTTAGTGATTTTCGAAAATTAAAGATGAGATAGAATTAAAATTAAAATTTAAAACAATCAATTAATTTAAAAAGAATTTTGAAAAAGGGATGAGATATTTTCGAAAATTAGAGAGGGAGAAGTAGTTAGGTGGTTTTGAAAAAGATAAGAAACAAACAAAAAGTTAATTAGTTAGTTGAAAAAAGATATTAAAATCAAATTTGAAAAGATAAGAAGATAAGAAGTTAGAAAAGATATTTTAAAATCAAATTTTTGAAAAAGATAAAATTTTGAAAAAGATATGATATAAAAGATAAGATAAGATAGATTTAATTTTTAAAATTAAAATTAATTACTTGACTAACAAGAAACTAAAAGATATGATTCTAGAATTTAAAGATTGAACCTTTCTTAACAAGAAAGTAACAAACTTCAAATTTTTGAATCAATCACATTAATTGTTATCATGATTTTCGAAAATAAAGATAAAATTAAGAAAAAGATTTTTGAAAAATATTTTTAAATAGAAAATTTCAAAAATTAATAAGAAAAATGAAAAAGATTTGATTTTTGAAAAAGTTTTGAAAAGATAAAATTTTTAAAATTGAAAATTTGACTTGACTTGTAAGAAACAACTAATTTTAAAAATTTTTGACTAAGTCAACTCAAATTTTCTAAAATTATGAGAAAATTAAGGAAAAGATATTTTTTATTTTTGAATTTTTAATTATGAGAGAGAAAAACATAAAAAAATAACTCACAACATGAAAATTATGAATCAAAACACATTATGCATGCAAGAACACTATGAATGTCAAGATGAACACCAAGAACACTTTGAAGATCATGATGAATATCAATAACATATTTTTGAAAAATTTTTTATACAAAGAAAACATGCAAGACACCAAACTTAGAATTCTTTAATGCTTGGACTCTAACAAATGAAAAATGCATATGAAAAACAACAAAAGACACAAAACAAGAAAACATCAAGATCAAACAAGAAGACTTACCAAGAACAACTTGAAGATCATGAAGAACACTATGAATGCATGAATTTTCGAAAAATGCAAGAGATTTTTAAAGCATGTAATTGACACCAAACTTGAAAATTGACTCAAAACTCAAACAAGAAACACAAAATATTTTTGGTTTTTATGATTTTCTAATTTTTTTGTATTTTCTTTAATTTTTTTCGAAAATATTCTTTAGAAAAACGAAAATAAAGAAAAAATTTTTGAAAGATTTTTTTTTGAAAAATTTTTGAAATTAAAACAAAAAGAAAATTACCTGATATGAGCAACAAGATGAACCGTTAGTTGTCCATACTCGAACAATCCCTGGCAACGGCGCCAAAAACTTGGTGGACGAAATTGTGATCATCAACAATGGCTCCAAAGATTTGGTGCTCTCAAACATAAATCACACTTTGTCACAACTCCGCACAACTAACCAGCAAGTGTATTGGGTCGTCCAAGTAATACCTTACTTGAGTAAGGGTCGATCCCACAGAGATTGTTGGTATGAAGCAAGCTATGGTCATCTTGTAAATCCCAGTCAGGTGGATTTAACTATATTAAGAGATTATTGGTTTTTCGAATAATAGTAATAAATTTAACAGAAAATAAAGATAGAGTTACTCATGTAATTCAATGGTGGGAATTTCAGATAAGTGCATGGAGGTGCTGTGTTCCTTCTGAATCTCTGCTTTCCTACTGCTTTCATCCAATCCTTCTTACTCCTTTCCATGGCAAGCTGTATGTAGGGCATCACCGTTGTCAATGGCTACATCCCATCCTCTCAGTGAAAATGGTCCAAATGCTCTGTCACAGCACGGCTAATCATTTGTCGGTTCTCGATCATGTTGGAATAGAATCCCTTGATTCTTTTGCGTTTGTCATCACGCCTAGCAATCGCGAGTTTGAAGCTCGTTACAATCATTCAATCCCGGAATCCTACTCGGAATACCACAGACAAGGTTAGACTTTCCGGATTCCCATGAATGCCGCCATCAATTCTAGCTTATACCACGAAGATTCTGATTAAGGAATCCAAGAGATATGCGCCCGGTCTAAGGTAGAACGGAAGTGGTTGTCAGTCACGCGTTCATAGGTGAGAATGATGATGAGTGTCACAGATCATCACATTCATCATGTTGAAGTGCAACGAATATCTTAGAATAAGAACAAGCGGAATTAAATAGAAAGTAATAGTAATTGCATTGAAACTTGAGGTACAACAGAGCTCCACACCCTTAATATATGGTGTGTAGAAACTCCACTGTTGAAAATACATAAGTGATGAAGGTCCAGGCATGGCCGAATGGCCAGCCCCCCTCAAACGTGGTCAGTAGGCCGAATAATACAATCCAGGAAGACTAAACAATCCAAAGACGTCTAATACACTAGTAAAAAGTTCTATTTATACTAAACTAGCTACTAAGGTTTACAGAAGTAAGTAATTGATGCATAAATCCACTTCCGGGGCCCACTTGATGTGTGCTTGGGCTGAACTTGATCTATCCACGAGCTGAGGCTTTTCTTGGAGTTGAATGCCAAGTTGTGACGTGTTTTGGGCGTTCAACTCTGGTTCGTGACGTGTTTCTGGCGTTTGACTCCAGAATATAGCATGGAACTGGCGTTGAGCGCCAGTTTACGTCGTCAAAGCTCGAATAAAGTATGGACTATTATATATTGCTGGAAAGCTCTGGATGTCTACTTTCCAACGCCATTAAGAGAGCGCCATTTGAAGTTCTGTAACTCCAGAGAATCCATTTCGAGTACAGGGAGGTCAGATTCCAACAGCATCAGCAGTCCTTTGTCAGCCTTCTTATCAGAGTTTTGCTCAGGTCCCTCAAATTCAGCCAGAAAATACCTAAAATTATAGAAAAACACACAAACTCATAGTAAAGTCCAGAAATATGAATTTAGCATAAAAACTAATGAAAACATCCCTAAAAGTAACTAGATCATACTAAAAACTACCTAAAAATAATGCCAAAAACCGTATAAATTATCTGCTCATCAGCATCATTTCAGGTGATGGTGCATTTCACACTTGGAAACAAAAGCCTCCACTTCCTTTTTGATGGACATACGCTTCACGCTTGCATCCATGAGCTTCACGCATGGTAATTATTCACTTCCAGGGGCTGCCATCCAACCATGCACATCACGCATGTGATGGTGAGCTTTACGCTTGAAAATAGAGGCCTCCGCTTCCTCTTTGTTGGACATGCGCTTCATGCAAGGCCTCATGCGCCTTACGCACCAAGTTGGGATACCTCTAGGGACTTGTGATTTCTTATTAAACCTCTGTTCATCCGCAATCCTTTAAGGCATTTGAATGGGTGATTAAAGCTTGAGCACAAGGCTCATGATTTAAACATTAATTGACAATTAAAAAGAATTATTCACAACTTGACTTAGGAGGAAAAACTATTTAAAAAACATTAATTAGTTTAGATTTGATTCTATTTTAATTTTGATTTGTTTTGAATCTTAAATTAGGGTTAGTATTTAAAGGGGGAGAGACACTCATGTGGCTCTCTTTTGGTAGCCGTTTTCAATTCGTAATTTTGGATTTTCAAGCATACTATGGGTCACTAATCTCCTCAGTTAAGGTTAGGAGTTTTGTTGACTTCAATGTATTAATGTTATAGTTATTTTACTTTTGATTAATGCATTGATGTTATCTTAAGAAAAAGTTTTCATTCTCCATCATAAAGGTTTTGAATGTATGTGTTGGAGAACAATTCTAGTCTAACCTGATTTCTCTTAACATCTTGAAAATTTTAGTTTTTGGAATTAAACTTAAAAACTCCTTCTCATGGTTCTCTAAGTTTTAAAACTAAAATTAATAAATGACATCGAATCAACTAGGTTTAGTAATTAAGAATTGTGTGGCTTTGAATCAGTGCATGTTCCTCACCTCTTATCATAATCAATTGCTCAAGGAATTAAAAGTTTATTAAGAAAAGAAAAATTGAATTACCAAGAAATTGGGGTTTGGTTACTTATGATTTGCCTTAAGATACATTATGTGTGATCAACGTGGAGCATGAAAAATATTATTCTTGAAGTATTAACATCTTTGAAACCTTAACTCTTTTAATCATATTACCTTTCAACCCATTTACGATTTGCTTTTGTTTAATTTATTATTTTCATGCAAAATTGCCTCTGAAACCCTAGTTTTTTTATTGTCTAACTAGAATAATGAATTGACCATTGCTTGCTTAATCCGTTGATGTAAGAACCGGCTTAACAGCTTTAATAAAATAATAATTTAATTGCCCAAAATAGGTTCAAAAATATAGAAATAATATTTTGAAAATAAAAAGGTAAAATTTGATTTCAATAAATTTTTCTGAGTGGTAAAATGTATCTTTTACGGCAAATTTTTGTAAAAATGCGTACTGGCACTTAAACCGTCAGTACTGTCTCTAATCGTCTGGTACCGTATTTTGAAAAAAAAAATAAGATTTTAAAAATTGAATTTATTGTTTTGAAAGGACAAAAATAATTTAGAATAAAAAACCGGACACTAATCTTAAAGGTTTTAGCCTAAAGTGGGTCAAGCGGACCAAAAAATGCTAACGGGTTGGATCGGACCCAAATCGGGCCCAATGCCTAACATATATAAGGTCATTTAATGAACATTGAGCTTATTTTGACCTAAAGAGAGAGTGGGGGCGGTGATGGTGAAGAGAGGAAAAGAGGTATGACACTATTCACTTTCTTCTTGTTCTAGCCATAACTTAAGCTACAGAGCTCCGATTGACGAGCTGTTTGTGACCACGCAAAGCTCTTGCCAAGCTTTGTAATTCTATCTAAACAAAGTGGTAAACAACTCGAATTCCAAGCTCCAATTTTCTGTTCTTTGACAAATTCGGGTTGTGGCTTTGTTAGATTGAGATTTTCATGGTTTTGGTTGTTTAGGGGTGATCTAGCATTAGGATATTACTGGATTTTGCCCTTAATATCATTGGGTAAGGTAAGATTTTACTAAATCCTTGTATTTAGTTATTTTGTGAACCTTAGATTTTGATTTTGATATATATGGTTAAAATATCACGGAGAAAATTCCTAATTAGGAGGAGAGAATGTAAGAACCGACTTAACCGCTTTAATAAAGTAATAATTTAATTGCCTGAAATAGGTTTAAAAATATAGAAATGATACTTTGAAATAAAAAGGTAAAATTTGATTTCAATGAATTTTTCTGAGTGGTAAAATGTATCTTTTGCGGCAAATTTTTGTAAAAATGCATATCGGCACTTAAACCAGCAGTACCGGCTCTAATATGTTCGGTACCGTGTTTTAAGAAAAAATAAGATTTTGAAAATTGAATTTATTGTTTTGAAAGGACAAAAATAATTTAGAATCGAAAACTGGGCGCTAATCTTAAAGGTTTTGGCCCAAAGTAAGCCAAACAAACCAAAAAACGCTAATGGGTTGGACCTGACCTAAACCAGACCCAAGGCTCAACATATATAAGGCCATTTAATGAGCATTCAGCTCATTTTGACCTAAAGAGAGAGTGGGGACGCTGATGGTGAAGAAAGGAGAAGAGCGATGACACTATTCACCTTCTCCTTGTTCTAGCCATAACTTAAGTTACGGAGTTCTGATTGACGAGTCCTTTGCGGTCACGCAAAACTCTCGTCAAGCTCTTTAATTCTATCTAAACAAAGTGGTAAGCAACTCGAATCCCAAGCTCCGATTTTCTGTTCTTTAACAAATTCGGGTTGTGGCTTTGTTAGATTGAGATTTTCATGGTTTTGGTTGTTTAGGGGTGATATAGAATTGGGATATTGTTGGATTTTGCCCCTAATATCATTGGGTAAAGTAAGATTTCACTAAATCCTTGTGTTTAGTTGTTTTGTGAACCTTAGGTTTTGATATATATATATATATGGTTAATTTACATATTACCTTGTGTATCCTGGAGCTATCTATAAGGTTTTATATATATTATGTTTTGTTCAGTCTGGGCTTATGCGTTTAGTTATCGTGTGTGAACTCTTCGCGTTTTGTGATTCCGCTTTATACGACTTTGAGCTTTATTCTTTCATCCGGCTTCTAGTTATATAAATTCTTGGACATATATTATATAATATAAGCTTTAGAATTGTCGTGGCACTTTGTTATCCTTTACTTTACGGCTAGAGGTAAGACTTAGGTTAATGAGGTATTACAGTTAATCCTCATGAGAACGATAACCCACTTCTGTAGTATTATTTGATACGACTTGGTGCACTTGCTGATAGTTTGTGGTTTGTAAAAATTCACATCAACTCTTATTTAAAAGGGTAAACGGCCAAAAATTGAAGCAAGCAAGGAGAGTGAGCACATTGTTTAGATTTTCATAGCTTTTGAACTATATTTTCTTTTCTTTCATGGTTCATTATTGAATAATCTATTTTTTTCAGTTTTATCTTTCATTGTATCAATGAAAAAATGTATTTAAGTAAAGTATTAAGAAAAAGTCACGGAGAAAAAAGACAAAGAGAGTTAGCTTGGAGAAAAGCCAAATAATTGTATCAATCTCTTTTATAATCTATTTTTGTTTTGTTTCTTGTATCTAAAAAGCATCTTTTATTAAGTTGGGTAAGTACCTAGTAGTTGAAAGTTTAGGAAGTGAATCAAGCCAAATCAAGTTTAGTTGGAAGTTTGGTTTATCCCATATAGGATTAAGAAGAATCTTAGGGAATTGGTGAATGTAAATCTTTAGAAAGATAGTGAAAATTCTATCATAGTTGTGATGGAGACTAAATATAAATCACATTGCACAAGATAGATGAATCAAAATATATAATTATGTACTTCTCTTTTTTCTGCTTTGTTTTTCTTTTGATTGTTATGAGACAAAAATATTTTGACTCCTACATAATTCTTTTTGCATACTCAACAAAAATAATTTTTGGTGTTAAAATTTAAAAAATATTAAAAAAAATCATACGTAACCCCTTTTTTAAATCATTGAAAACCTTCAAATAATAGTAATATTTTTCTATAAAAAGAGCTATATTTCAATTGTAGACATTCGACCGTCTTATTCTCTCTTATTTTTTATTTGTATTTTCTTTGAGTTTTTTTTTGTAATCTCTTAAAACTTCTTTTAATTTGTATCGCCTGTCAACTTCAGATTATTCAATAAGAGTCCAATTAAATTATCTATCTTTATGAGTATTTTATCATTATTATTATTATGATTAATATCATCATCATCATCTTGTAACATTTTCTTTGTTATATTATATTTATGGGTTAAGTACAATTTTAGCCCCTAATATAAAGGTCAAAAATTTATTTTGTTTTTGGCCTTTTTTTACTACAAAATAATCTCAAAAGTTTCAATTTATTTTAAAATTGCCCTTTGGATGAAAATACCCTTCTCCTTCTTTCTCAAAATCAACAAAAAACAAAAGCAGAAGCTGAAGCTGAAACTGAACCAGAAGCGAAAGAATAGCAAAAGCAACAACAACAACAACCAGACGCAGAAAAATAACAACAACAATGAATCATGTATACAGTTAACTATTAACAGAAATTCAATAACCTAAGCTAATTCTATCAAATCTAAAATAATTCAACAACAACAACAATTCAACAGTAACTTTCAGCAATTAAATACCCACCTAAAATCAACTAACAGAAAATCAAAATTCAGCTAAACAAATCCAGAATCAAATCAAGAAACTAACACTAATTAAAAACAGAAATTGAAAACAAAATGGTAATCTGAATTATGAAAATAGAAAACAGAAAAGTGGGGATAGAGGAGACAGTGGTGGAGCACCGGCGGTCAGGACACGACAGGAAGGAGCTGAAGGTGGCCAAAGAATGTGCTAGCCAAAACAGAAGAGGTGGCTGGCCCAGAGGCGACTGTGAGTGGCTAGAGAACTAAAAATAGAGGCTGCGCCCTGTTTCACTTGTCAAAGCCACGAAGAACTGGGAGTGGCCAAACAGAAGTAGGGCAGAGATGAAATGCAGAAAGAAAAGAGAATAGGAATGTGATGGGTTCACCGGCGGCATGGCGACGACGGACTGGCTGCGGCAAGGGCACAGAAAAAGGGAGAGGGAAAAGAGAAAGAAGATCAGAAGAAAGAAAGAAGGACGAGGAAGAAAGAGGGGAGAGGAGCAGCGGCAACAGCGACAAGGATCAGCAGCGACGGCGAGGATCAGTGGCGGTGGCTCTTCTCCTTCCTTTCCCCACCTTTCCTTTCCCCTCTTCTGAACCAACTCCCCCCTCCCCCCTCCCCCCGGCCGCCCGCCCGCCCGCCCGCCAGCATCTGTGATTCCCTTCCCCCTTTCCCCCTTATTTACGTTTTTTTTTTCTTTTTTAGTTAGAGGTATTTTTGGAATAAAAATTAAAATTTTAGTAAAAAAAAGACGATTTTAAAACATAAATTAGAATTTTCGGGATAATTTTGTAATAAAAAAAGACCAAAAACAAAATAAATTTTCGATCTCTATGATAAAAACTAAAATTATACTTAACCATGTATTTATCTTTAAACGAATCCTTGAAATGACTGTGATATATATATATAAAGGAAAAGTTAAATTGCTATTTGAAAAAATAATTAGAACGATATATACGAATAATATAATGAATCACATGGGCTAATGGGTGTCACTACTGAGTGGGAAATAGACTGTTCCTATATTGGCTAAAAGATGTATATATACGATGCATGCATGATTGCTGAATGTGATACTATTATTCTGGCAGCCATATGAGCAATTTGCATTTCGGCATTTCCATCAATCACCATTCACCAAAACCGCCGCCATATCTCTCCACTTGGCAAAAAACTTGGTTTTCCACAGAGTACATATAGGGTGACTCAGGCATTTTGTTATTAATTTTAAATTATCAAATCCCAGCAACATCACTCAAAATATAAAATAATGATTATTGATATCATTATTGTTATATTATTAATTTAGAAGAACCATCCTCTCCAATAATTTATTTTAGATTAAGAGTTTAATTTTAATTCATTAATAATATAAAATATTTTAAATAATTATCTAATTATATTTATTTTTTAAATAATTATTTATATAATTAATATAAAAAATAATTATTTTTATTATGTACTAAGTAATTAAATATATGTATAAATTTATTTTACATTAACAGTATTTTAAAATTAAACTTTTTAAAGATAATACCTAAATTATTCTTTAAAAATTTTGGTCAATCACTTGATTAGTTCTCAACAAAATTTAATTACTAAATTAGCCATCAACCTTTTCTTTTGTTAAAAAACAAGTTCGCCTCATGACAAATTTTGCTTAAAAAAATTAGCTAGACAAATCAACCTCAATTCTTATTTTGACAACGATGTAAAAATCTTTAAAAAAATTTAAAATGATTAAAAACCAATTTGTTTAAGAAATAAAAATTTGAGGATTAATTTAGTTGTTAAAATTTTTTGGAATCACTAGAATATTCTATTTTATTTTACTTTTTTATATTATCAATAATTATTTTATTTCAGCACAACATGATTGCATGTAAGTTGTATACTGTAATTGAACATTATTTTTCACATTTTATATGACGAGGAGAGACTATAATTAATTGGATAAAAATAGGTCGATGTAGGTAAGCACAGACGCGATTAGTGGACCCTTCAACGCATATTGTGTTTGCCGCACTTCCTTCGGCGCAGGACACAGTATTTTCGTCCATTTTCCTTCCAAGTTCCATCAACAAAACCAGCCGAAGTATATAAATATCATCTAATCATCGAGCTATAGCTACTATAGTTTGATTGGAAATCAATTATCAAGTTGATTAATCTAATTCCTTTATTTGGATATAATCATCCTAGTATTACACTGTTATGCATGCTATGAAACAAAGTTATAACCATCTTACCCAACTAATTCCTTTACTTAATCATAGATGGTCTAAAATTAGTCATTTGTTCTTTCACTATAAAAAAAAGTTGAATACTGTCAAATTTATTGTTGAATTCATTAAATAAATCTGCCAATAATTAATTTATCATCTCGTCGTAGATTGACGGTATAAATGGCACCAAAAACTATTTACCGACGGATTATTTTTGTCTGACGGTAATTACTAACGGATTTTACGTCAATTTTTTAAAAAGAATTTATCGTGACTGAGTTGATAATTACCGTCGGATTAATCTAACGGTAACTTTGGCGCCATTTTACATGTTTAGGCACCAAGTTACCGTCGGATTTATCCATTGGTAAATCCGTCAATAGTTTTTTTTTTGGCATAATTAAGCCACAATTAATAGTCAAATTAAAACTCTTGTTAACAAAATTATTAACAGAAATATAAAATTAGCAGAAATTAACAAATTATTTTATTAAAAATAAATTATCTGAATACAATAAAAAATCATAGAAGTATAATACAATGAAGTAGACAAACACAAAAATAAAACCCTAACCCTTATAGATCCCGGTTTGTCATCGTTGTCGTCATCGTCATGGTCTCCCTGTTGTGGCGGCGGAGTAGGTGATGATGTTGGTGCCCTACCAGCAGCGTTGCCGCTGGAACCAGCAGTGTCGTTGCCTCCAGCGCCGCTGGTTCTAGCGTGCATTTGTTGGTTGTACGTCTTCATCTGCTCTTACAATCGAAATAGCTTCTCCGTCAGGTCCGAGCTGATTGCAACAACTCTCTCGCATGCAAAAAGGCCGTACCTCTGCTCAAACAGCTCCACTTGCTGGTGAAGCTCCTGTGTCAGTTTTTGCACCTCCTCCCTCAAGTTGACAGCCTCCTGATGATCGGCAGGACTGGTGACAGAGGCAGAGATAAAAGAAGCTGCCAACGCAGAGGAGCGAAGGTCACTGCGAAGAACGACCCCAACCCAAAGCGGCAATTCTTGTAGGGTTCAGATGCAGTCTCGCGTCAAATCCTATCAAGATCTACCACTAAGGTCTTGGTGCTGGCTTCGTTGTTTCCACTAGGCAGCTAAGATTGTTGGGTTGCGGCCTCCAACCTCTACGTATAATCCTCCTATGTCACACACGTTGTAATTAAGATAACAGTTAATTGACTTTAAACTAAATAAATTCGAAACTTATTATTAATTTAAACTCACATAATGGGAGCAGACTGCTCATCAGCAAATCTCTCCTTGTTGGCCTTTAAAATATGGGTATACTTGAAGGTCTCCGCCAGTGTCACTCATAGTCCAACGACTTAGACTACAAATTAATATATCAACCAACAAAATAAATGAACAAATTAATCAACTAATTCAAGTAACTACTAAAAAAATTAAACAATGAGAAAATTCTTACCAGGCTGCTCTTCGTCTTCATGAAGGTCGCCGACCCACCCGTATACTTCGACGACTGGGCAAAGCCCTATTAGCAGCGTTCATCAGAAGGTGACACTTGAACCCCTCATCATTCCTAAAATAGGCCACCAGTTCCTTCTTGATGGCTGGACGGATCCACGACGTTAGGTGGTCGCACCCCTTACGAACATCGCTCATCATCTGCTGAAGTCGTTTAGTTGCCTGGTAGTCGTAGATCTTCCTGATCATGAGATTATACTCCACATCCCATATGAATTTCAACTGCACAAAGTAATTTAACAACATTAGTTAGTCGGAATAAAATACAATTTAAATACAGTTAATTAATTCAATATTATTGGGTTCTTACCGCCCACTTCTGAAATCATTGATCTCAGGTCTCAACCGAGATCTGCGTGTAAGTTGGCCACAAGTGGCCGTACATCGACTTAGCGACCTCGGAGATCTTCTGTATACAAGTATTGGGATTTGGTGCAAACTTATCAGAGAAAAAAACCTAATATTAACAAACATATAGAAATGCATAAACTTAAGATTAAAAAATTGTATGTACTCACGCCTGCATGCCATCAGGCCAAATCCTCAGTCGGATGATGGACGGTGGTGGAGGGACATCTTGTTGGGGGCACTGAAGGATTCACCCACCGCAGGCTTTGTCGTTGGATCTGCAGGGGGCATAGTAGAAGGATGAACATAATTCAGGTTTGGGACCATGATGAACTACTGATCTACTGGTCTGCTGGTCTAGCCTGTGATGTCACAGAGTCGACAAGCTAGTCGGGGTAGAGGGCGATGACTGAACAGTCCAAGGAGATCTGGTGAAAACTCTCCTTCTACCATGACCATGAGATTCACACGGTCTACCTCTGCTACGTGTCAACATTTCTGCCAAAATAATGTATTATTAACACTAATCAGCCACATATTAACTACACAAATCAGTCAACAAAACTCCCCGAAAAAATTGAACATAATCTTCCCTAAAATTGGACATATAACCACCTTTACGGTTTCGACAAATCCAACCAATCTCAACCCACAGCATCAGTCAACACACAATAAATTTTATAAGAATTAAACTCAACTAAAAAAAGAGTTTTCATGATTCAAATCCAAGGCAATAAGATTTGACATGCATAAATCAATGCAAAGCAATATGCAAAACTTGAAGTAGATTCACAAAAGCAGAACTTATTATTGAATGATTAATCAAACCATGACACTAATTATTGAATATTAACAGATCCTATACCATAGATAATTAGAGAATTGAATAAAAGCTTATGAATTAAAACTATCTAATATAAGTGTGCATCAGTTGTTTCTATTTCCGTCTTCAGTTATTCTTCCCATAACCTTAGGAAATATAATATGACAAAATTATCCATAACCCATAAAACAGACAAAAAGTAAAGACAATGCATCTTGGAAAGAACAGAGAATAGATCAGGCAAACAAAAATCTATTATAAAAGGGAAAACAAAATAAGAAATATAGTACGAAGAGTGATCCATTTAGTCTAGTTGCTGCCTTTGCTTTTAACAAGGCTGCAATGATGCAAAATGTGATTAATATTGAGCTCACTGCTTTCATCTTTTTGTCCATCACCTTCTCTAACTATTTTTATTAAGTTTGAGGAGTGGGAACTACAAGCTTAGCTTGGACTACTAAAGTACTAAACCATTTACTTAGAACCAACTAAGGAACCTTACTAATTTATTCATTTTGTATGCCCATTTCCTTTGATCAAAGCTCCACCACTCAAAGTAAAAAAAATCATATATGCATTAACATATACAAATATTTTCATCACAATATTCTCTATTCTAAACCTTGCAACCTGATGTATATATGCTTTATTATTCAAAAACCATTAAAAATGGAAGAAGCTTGCCTACATAGTAGTATATGAGCAACCGAGATTTAGTAGTGTTCCAATTCCAATTTATGAACTTCTAAAACAATTTTATGTGACATACACTTAGAGTTATCCTATTTGACAATCTTGTATTTTTTTTGTCATGCTTTGATAATTTTGTTTAACTTAGCTAAATGATTAATGAAGACTATATGAAATTAAAAATGTTCATATATTGACCAAAAGGTATGTGTGACTTACAAGCTGTGATTTGCTAAAGCATATTGCATCTCCAACACTCCCAAAAAAGATAAGTTAACCAAATCACATTTCTTTTTTTGAAAAACAGGTTAAAAATAGAACAAAAGTTAAGCAAGAAAAAAAATTAACCTGGAAATAGCGGACGACGACGAAGCTGGACTTGGCAACGGATGACAAAGTTGGCGATGCGAAGAACGGCGCTTGTCAATGGTGAGAAGCGTGGCGGCTACAACGGCGGCTGCAATAAAGATGTCATGGCGAATATGAGATGCAAGGAGAGGAAGGAGGCGTCGGTAACGGCGGCAGCAGTGGGACTAACGGCATTGGCAGGGTTCAGCGGCTAGAGAAAGAAAGGGAGAAGAGAAGTTAGAGAGAGTAGTTTTGAATTGAAGGGGGAGAGGGGTTCGCGCTTTAAATTTTAGCGCTTATTACTGTCAAATTTACTGGCGGATAAATCCGACGGTAACTCGTTGTGGATGACCAAAATGCAGCGCTTCACTAAAATGGGTTTACCAGCGGATTTCTCCGACGGTAAATCCCACACAACATTTTGTACCTATTTTCTCCATTTTCCCTCCAAGTATTACCGGCGAATTTACTGTCGAATACTGAATTTCACCAGTAACGATTTGACTTAACGAATTCGACATCAAAACTGTCAGTGAATCCGTCAGTAAAGCCGACACTAATGTGCGACACTAAATCTGACGATAAATCTAATGGTACTAGTGTGTTTTTCTTGTAGTGTTTGCAGATGATTTTATTTTGTTTTGAAAAGTCAAAGAGGTAGAATACTATACTTTTATGAAAATATTACTACAAATATCAGTAATCGAATGATGAATTTAGATAATCTTATACTTTTTAAGCAAAAACACTCCTATTTTTATTAAAAAAATGCTTGCTAAAATTTTACAAATCTCTCATGTTAAAAATCAGGATAGATATCTCGGACTCCTATCAACGGTACAAAATTCAAAATAGTAACTTTTAGTTACAATAAGAACAAAGTAACTTAAAAGCTTTAACACAGGAAGAAATCTCTACTGTCTAATAGTGGGAAGGAAGTTCTCATCAACATCATCGGTACGACTGTTTGTTTCAAGCTCCCAGAGACTTTAATTAGTAAAATCCAACGAGCGATTCTATACTTTTGGTAGGGATGATAATGTGGTCCGAAGAAGAAGATACAGTGTATTAGTTGGAATATTGTTAGTAGACTAATGCATCTGCATCTTTATTAGTTTTCCCTCTTAATTTTATTCCATAAGCGAATGATTCTTGTTATTTCAAGTAATCAATTCATGGTTTAGTGCATATTACTTTGAAATGTGTGAATTTCTTTTGTTACAGGATATCTTAAAAGAAGTCAAGCAAAAATAAGAAGAAGGAGAAGCAAGCACAAGAAATAAGCAAGACAAGGATAGAAGGAGCATCCAAGTCCACTCCCAGAGGACACCTCAAGCCATGTGCCTCACGTCCCTCTCCTTACACCTCACACATGGCCATCCACCTCACTTGTGGTTCCATGTGCTTCACGTATGTATCCAGAGAGCTCCAAGGGCTGCCATCCTTGCCTTACGCCTCAAGCACAAGGCATGCACCTCACACATGGCTTGGTGTGCCTCACGTATGCTTCACAGAGGCCTTCAATTCCTTCTAGCTTGGGTTGCGCTTCACGCCTCCAAGGCTTTGGTTCCTTCACTAATCCTTCAATTATTCAAGAACTTTAATTGATGATTGAAGCAAGAGTACAAGGCTCGTGATTTAGAGTATTGATGGACCATTATGAAGAATTATCTACAGCTTGACTTGAGATGGAAAACTATTAAAGGAATATTAATTAGTTTAGATTTGATTTTTTTTAATTTGATTTGGTTTGAATTCTAAAGTGATTAGGTTTAGGGTTAGTATTTAAAGAGGAGTGAGACACTCATGTGGGTTTCTCTTCTCCTCTAGCCATTTTCAGAATTCATAGTTTTTATTTTAGTGCATTATGAGCAACTAATCTCTTTTGTTAAGGTTAGGAGCACTATTCATCTTTTTATGGATTATTAATTTAAGTGTTTACTTTATTTGAGGTATATGCTTTAATCTATTTCATGATTGAGTTTTTGTTCTTCATCCTTAAAGATTTAGAATTATTGGAAAATATTCTAACTCCGTTTTGAATTCTAAATATTGTTTTGGTAAAAATAATATTGGAATTAGCTTGAAAACTCTTTCTCACAATTTTTTGGCTTAACTAGGACTTTCAAAGAATGTGCAACACTTAGTAAGATTTAATTATTTAGGACTAACTTGGATAAGTGACATATAATTCAACCTAAGGACTATTCTTGAATCTTATCTGAAATTTAATCAGAATTGTGCTTCACCTCTTTTCTAAAATATTTGACTAAGGAATTAGCGATTAATTAGGTTAAAGATAAATTGAATTACCAAAGAATTGGAATTTTATTAATTGTCATTTGTCATGATTAATTTTTGCATGCCTCAAATAAATGAATACAACGATTGTTTTCCCCTAGAAAGTAAACATCTCTGAAACCTTAACATTCTCACCGTTATTGTCTACACATTTCACTGTTTGCTACTTTTATTGCCTCTGTTACATGTTTGCCTTACTTTCATATTCATTCCTTTGTTTATTTGATTCATGTAATTAGAAAAATCAATTAATTATTGTAGCTTAGTACTTTAATCCTCGTGGAAATGAAAATTCACTCACCGTGATATTACTTGATACAATTCAGTGCACTTACCGAATTGTGATTTTGAAAAATTCCACATCACAGACCAAAACATCAATGGGGTATAAATTTCAAAGACCAAAAAGCCTTTAATTTAGCTCTTCTTGGTAAGCAAAGATGGAGATTATAGACAAAAGAATATTCACTAATTCACAAAGTCTATAAAAGTAAGTACTTCAAGTACTTAGCCTTCCTAAAAGCTAAAATTCATGCAAATTTTTCTGGGGGTAGAGAAACCATTTAGAAGGTAGAATAGTACCTGAAAAAAAAATATCTTATGAAATATAGGTGGAGGAAATTAAGTTAGAATCCTTGAAAACCCTTGAATCAAATAGCTTAAACCTATTAGTGATCACTTTTTTCCAACCCTAAATCAACAAATTAGATGGGTTTTAGAACTAATCATAGAAAATAGACAATAGCATTATGAATTGATTTAATAGACATTTGAATAGAATTTGTCACATGCCATATTGCAGACCATAATTACTCAAGAGGAAGATAAACTAACCTAGCATATGATGTCAGGGAGCCTTTTTTTTTGTTTTTGATAGCTTTTATGCACTTTCTTGAGTCATAAGTAAGCCATTTGGATAGAAATTCATGTATGCCTATATTCATTCAACCATGAGTAATTTGATACAATTTCATGAGAATTATGCTATAATTATCTGTATGCTAAGAATGATTAGAATTCTCATGACTTTGGCAAGGCTTTGAAGCATTTATTGGTTGAAGATAGGTGAAGGGAAGCATGGAGGAAGGTTGAAGAAAGAGCATGGAAAGGATGAAGAGGAAGCAACGTTGGTGGCCAAGTTGGACCACCAACGTTGCCTCAAACGTTGTAAACATGGCTGATGCTCACGTTGGAGGTGACGTTGGGGGTCCAACGTTAACCCCAACGTAATAAGGAAATGATCATTTCTGGGGATGAAGGAATTTTGAGTTGCGCGCGTGCATACATTCTGCGTACGCGCAAAAGCAGCAAATTTTGGCATCCGCGCGGAAGCGTACGGTGTGCGTACGTGCCACAACTGAACGTTGGAGGTCCAACGTTACCTCAAACGCTACCTCCAACATCCGCGATGCTCAGCCTAGAATTGAGAATGGAAAAATTAGAATCGACGTGCACGCGTCAATGCCGCGCACGCGTGGATACAATAAAAGCAATGGGCGCTTAAGCGCGCGGTACGCGTACGCATGGATTCGCTGACGTTGGCCCTCCAACGTTGAGTCAAACGCCAATGACAGCAAACCTTTCTGGTTTTTGCTGATTTGATTCAAAGTGGCGTTTGAGTCAACGTTGGTCCTCAGACGTTGACTCAAACTTGAAGCATCAGTATTCAAATTTTGCACAGATCTCTTCTCAACACCAAGGGCAACTAATTGGAGCGATCCTCAACCCAATTCCATCAAGGTCAAAAGCCCAATTCAAGGCTCGAAGATCAAAAATAGAAAGTGTATAAATAGGAGTTAGTTTGATTTGTAGAGGACCTTTTTGCTTACTTTTGAACTCTCTTTTGTTTTTAGTTTTATTTTAGCTCACTTTGATATTTTAGCTTTAAATTGGGATTGAGAGCTGAATTCTCTTCTTCCTAGTTCATCCTTATACATTTCTTGCTTTATTTTGAATCTTGGATTGAGAATTGAAGAAATTCTGTTTTATTCTTGATCTGAGATCTCTATTTGTTTACTTTCTGCATAATTTCAAAGAATTGTGATTTGGATCTAAGTGTCCTTTACTGTTTTCATCTCTACTTCTTCTGCAATTGTTCTCTGTTGGATCAAGGAAGGAATTGAGATCTAGACTTGTTCTCTAGTCTCATTCAACCCCTGAGATCTTCAACTTCTCTTTTATAGTTATTGCAATTGAACTGAATTTACTTTCTGTTTTGCTTCTTCAAGCAATTTTTCTTTTCTATTTAGATCTACTGCAGTTTAATTCATCCTCTACTTCTCTGTTGATTGTCATTTACTTTCTCTTGTTTAATTTCTGAAATCCTAGCTCCTAAAACCCTTTATGATTCAAACAATTTACATTTCTTGCACTCTAAGCTTCAACCATTTACATTTCTTGCAATTTAAGTTTCTGCAATTTACTTTTCTTACAATTTAAGTTTCAGCTCTCTTATCTCTTCTGCACTCTACTTTACTGTCAATTTCCCCTCTCCCTTTTATTTTCATGCAATTTAGCTTCTGTTGGTTACGATTCACTCAAATCATCAACCGTTCGCTTAACTAAACTAACTGATGAGCGGATGATTTGTATACTTTTTGGCATTGTTTTTAGTATGTTTTTTATATGATTTAGTTAGTTTTTATTATATTTTTATTAGTTTTTAATTAAATTTCACTTTTCTGGACTTTACTATGAGTTTGTGTGTTTTTCTGTGATTTCAGGTATTTTCTGGCTGAAATTGAGGGACCTGAGCAAAAATCTGATCCAGAGACTCAAAAGGACTGCAAATGCTGTTGGATTCTGACCTCCCTACACTCGAAGCGGATTTTCTGGAGCTACAGAAGCCCAATTGGCGCGCTCTCAACGGCGTTGGAAAGTAGACATCCTGGGCTTTCCAGCAATATATAATAGTCCATACTTTGCCCAAGATTTGATGGCCCAAACTGGCGTTCAAAGTCACCTCAAGAAATTCCAGCGTTAAACGCCAGAACTGGCACCTAATTGGGAGTTAAACGCCCAAACTGGCACTAAAGCTGGCGTTTAACTCCAAGGAGAGTCTCTACACGAAAAAAGCTTCATTGCTCAGCCCAAGCACACACCAAGTGGGCCCGGAAGTGGATTTTTATGTCATTTACTCATCTATGTACTAGTTTTCTATAAGTAGGACCTTTTACTATTGTATTAGGACATCTTGGTAGCTATCTTTGAGTTTTATGCTATCTTAGATCATTGGGAGGCTGGCCATTCGGCCATGCCTAGACCTTATGCTTATGTATTTTCAACGGTGGAGTTTCTACACACCATAGATTAAGGTGTGGAGCTCTGCTGTACCTCGAGTATTAATGCAATTACTATTGTTCTTCCATTCAATTTCGCTTGTTCTTTATCCAAGATATCACTTGTTCTTCAACATGATGAAGGTGATGATTGACGCCCATCACCATTCTCACCCATGAACAAGGTGACTGACAACCATTCTTGTTCTACAAGCATCTGAGGCTTAGTGAATATCTCTTGGATTCCTGATTGCACGATGCATGGTTGATCGCCTGACAACCGAGTGCTCGCCTGACAAACGAGCCAACCATTCCGTGAGATCAGAGTCTTCGTGGTATAGGCAAGAACTGATGGCAGCATTCAAGAGAATCCGGAAGGTCTAACCTTGTCTGTGGTATTCTGAGTAGGATTCAATGATTGAATGACTGTGACGTGCTTCAAACCTGTAACCTACTGGGCGTTAGTGACAGACGCAAAAGAGTTATTCTATTCCGGTAGGGGAGGGAACCAAACCGGTGATTGGCAGCACTGTGACAGAGTGTGTGCATTAGCTTTCACTGCGCGGATGGGAGGTAGCTGCTGACAACAGTGAAACCTTACACGAGCTTGCCATGGAAAGGAGTAAGAAAGGATTGGATGAAGGCATTAGGAAAGCAGAGAGACGGAAGGGAAGGCATCTTCATACACTTGTCTGAAGCTCTTACACCAATGATATACATAAGTATTTCTATCCTTATCTTTTATGTTATTTTCGTTCATCACCATATACATCTGAGTTTGCCTGACTAAGATTTACAAGATGACCATAGCTTGCTTCAATACTAACAATCTCCGTGGGATCGACCCTTACTCACGTAAGGTTTATTACTTGGACGACCCAGTGCACTTGCTGGTTAGTTGTGCGAAGTTGTGTAATGCCATGGTATTGAGCCACCAAGTTCTTGGAGCCATTACCGGGGATTATTTGAGTTGTGAAAAAGTATTGTTCACAATTTCGCGCACCACTAACCACTTAACTAAAATTGCTCATTCCTTCAATCCCTGTGGGATCGACCTCACTCATGTGAGTAATTACTACTTGATGCGACCCGGTACACTTGGCGGTGAATTTTGTGTTGGATCGTTTTCCACACATCATCATAGAGAGAAAATCTTTAATATTCAGTGTCTTCAACTTATCCACTGGTATACTAGCAATTTTCTGCGGTAGTAGAAAAGCTCCCAGATATGTGTAAGCAAAAATTTCTGTAGATATCCCTCTAAAATCTAAGATGTTAACTGAAAAAAAATTTTCTATACATGAAGGGATCTTATTTCAACAAAAGCTCCATAAGAAAATTTATGGAATAACTTCGGTATGCCCAAAATACCAACAATCAGATAAATCAATGACTTACCTACTAGTATCTTGTCCAGACTCAACTGCAGCTTGAAGTTTGGCCGAATTACCCATTCCGGAACCTCTTGAAAATCTCACTGGTCTTTTGTGCAGAAGTATTAATGCAAAGAAGAAACTGCATCTTGTGACTTGTCTTGTGTGGTAGTTATGGAAGGCTAGGAACTTTTTGTTTTTGAAGATAAACGCCTTTCGCCCATGGAGGTCGCAAGTTCTATAGTCAATCTCACCGAAGAAAAAGCTCATTTTTTTCTCTCACCAAAGTTGATAGAGTTGATTTAATTTATTTGGTTCTTAGAAATTGTATTGTTTTTTAGTTTTTCTATTTTAGCCTATTAATGTCCTCTTTTGGACTAGATTATCCTTGTTGTTGTCCTTTGTTGGACCAATCTTGTAGTCGATTTCATCAATGAATGGAATACAATATCTTGCCTTCGTAAAAAAAATGTACATGCTGCAAAAAAAAATCATGTCGTCACATGCTTTTCTTGCCATGCTTCAAAAGCATGGTCAAAAGAGATTAATGGCCACACTTTTATAAGGGTGGTGATTGATTAGTGATTTGGCCACATTTTAGATATACGCTAGCCAAAGGGTGGCCATAGAAAGAAACAGGCACGCTTTTGAAGTGTGGCTAGTTTGTTTTCTTTCCGTCACAATTTTCAAGCATGACCATATCCTCTAATTATTTGGGCACCCTAAAAAAGCATGGCAACAAAGTTCCCACAAAAAAATTATATTTTCCACCAATTTTTTATCCAATACACTTCTATTTTTTTTTTCACTAAAGAGAACCCTGAAAAACCTCAGATAAAATACCCTCGCAACCATGGCCTCTTCATCATCGAAACCCAGAGAAAAAAAACCCAGAGCTTGATCATCCTTATAACCCTCTCTTGCAACCCTCGAAACCTTCCATCGGAGCTGCCTCCGTTGGCGCACCCTTCATCGGTATGCCCTCTCGCTTGCAAGGTCTCCCTCAAAGTTCACTCTCTCTTGCAAACCCTACCTCTATCGACACTTACTCTGTTTTGCTCCTCCCTTAACAACTTGTAATCGGTCACTGCCTCTCCCTCAATCGTCGCTCCTCCCGCCAAGGCTCCTCCGTCATCAGCACTTGTCGTTGTCTCTCGTAACTCTTATTACCACTCGACCCTCACTATAACACAAGGTACTCATTTTTATTCTTTGTTTCTTTGTTTCAATGTATGCAAATTTGTTTGTTGTGTTACATACACTTTGGCCCTACAAAATTTGCAAAAATTGATATGCTAAAATTAATTACTCTATGAAATTGAAACATTGCTATTAGGAGATAAATTGTTTAACCAAATAAACGTGCGATGCCATTCATCTTTATCATTTTTAGGAATTTAGACATAATTAAGGGGCTTGTCTTTTCCTGCTGAAGCTAACTAAGGTAAATTGGGTTGGGAGAAGAACTAGAACCTTCACAATAAGAAAAAGCAGTATTTGTAACAAAAAAAATTGTTACAAAAAATCAAAATTTTGAAATGAAAGAAATTTATAACAAAAAAATTGTTATAAAGTTGTTGTAGTATGTCCCGTTACAAAAAATTTTGTAACAAAAAATAAAACTGTTACAATATAAGTAATATTTTGTAACAAATTATTTTAATATATGATGGTTATCAATGACTAAGAGAATGGGAGTTGAATCTTGCCTCCTTTGTACTTCTGCTTGTAACCTTATGTTCTATTGAGACTGTGATTAGAATACAGGAGCGACTTTGGTTTTGTCTCCTAATGAGGAAGGATCCAGAGCAGAGTTGCTTGCAAGAAGTCTTAAAGTAAAATGTTGCAGAGTAGAGAAATTAGAAGATATTTTATTTTTGTCTCCTATACTAAAGAACCAAAAACAAAGAAGAGAATAGAGAATGACACACAGATATATCCTGGTTTGGTTACCGAGTGCAATGTAGCCTACATCCAGTCTCCATCACAACAATGATGGAATTTCACTATCTTTTCAATAGAGTACAATCACCAATTCTCCCTAGGATCTATCCAATCTTATCTAGGACAAATTCAGATTCTAACCCAACCTGAACTTGACTAGGACTCACCCTAGTTTTTAACTGCAAAATGCTAACCCAACTTGCAAGGGAATTCCTTGAGGATCATGACCACAAAATAGAAAAACTTACAAAGAATTTTTGAGACAACTTAGGCTTTTTCTCCAAGTATAGCTCACTACCTTTTTCCACTCAATAGCTTTTACAAACAAATCTCACCATTTGTCTTTTACCATTGAAACTGAGACAGACTAAACTGAGAAAAAGAATTACAAAATGAATACCATAAAGGAGAAGAACATAATAGCTCAGGGAGCTATGGAAACAAAAACTAGTGCTCTTTCTCTCTTGCTTAATCCTTGGTCGTTCACCCCTACTATAGAGGAGTGAAGCTTTCAAGACTTGAACCATCTTCATCACTTTGTTTGTCTTCTTCTCCAATCAATCAAAATCAGCAGCGGTGTTCACAGATGAGAGAGAAGACAGAAGTAGTGACATGCAACCGTATCTTTTTCTTTCATCTTTTTTCTTCATGCTTCTTGAATATGGGTCGTGCATCTTTACTTTGGTCCCAAGTTTGTTTCTTGACCGTAGATATCCAGCAGAGCACCATTGACTTCACTTTCTTTATAGTTTCCAGAACAGTGCTTGGCACATAGAAGATTTCTTCAACATTCTTTGATGAAGCACAAATAGAGAAATCACCTTTTTGTGATTTTCTTTTCTAATGAGATATTCCCTTTTGTTGTAGCCCTTCTTCTTTCTTTTCTTGCTTGAGAACGTTAGCTTGCTTTTCGTTCTTCCCTTTGCCCTAATTTTAGAATTTTCTTTTTTTTTTCTTGTTTCAGAGAGTGATGTGATGTAATAAAAGAGAAGAGAGAGAAGAGAAGATTTGGCTTTTGGTGGTGTGGTGAATTTTTCAAATGAAATGGGAATTAATTCACTTAGTTAGAGACTAAGTTGGAAGCTTAGGTTTGGATAGAATCACCGGTATGGGCTTCAATATTTATATAATATATAATAACATAGATAATTCAAACATCTTTCATTTAATTAAGATTATTTTAAAGCAAAATTGCATTAAAGTTAGTTCTACAAGTTCAACCACAATACAAAAATTCTATATAGATTAATGTTTTCACGAATCAAAATATTTTTGAGTCATGTAGTTAGCATGTTGTCATCATTTTGACACTTCTGTAAATATGAAAAACTAAACTAAAAATTAAAAACATAAAATAGCACAAATTACAATTAGAAACATAATCAAAGTATATATCAGTTTGGATCTCTCATATGAAGATAAAAAAAAAACAAAAAACAAAAAACAAACCCAGGTTCTTATGACTTGTGAGTCTATATGTAGAACGGGGGATCTATGAGGAAGGTTTATCAAGCTAGAATAATTATTAGTCTTTTGGGACAGACAGAGCCTCTCTAAAGTTACGTTGAAGAGTTTCTTTTTCTCTACATTTTCTTGCATTGCTTTCTCTTCTTCTTTGTTTGAATTAGTGATATCATTCCAAGGTGTGAATAATATCATCATATACCTTTTTCATTTATTGGCTCCTATCTGGTATTTATCAAATTAGACTGTCCATTATTAACAATCATAGGGCATGTAGTAGGTGTTGTCTTAAATCGACCATTCAACTTGTATGATGTAATCCCAGTTTACACTTCCCGGATATTGCTAACTTATGTGTCTTACTAAACTTGCATATTCCAAAATTTTCCTCTCCACGGTTCAACTTTTAAATTTACTCATTCCAATAGTTAACTTAGACACGGCCTTATGTTATGAAAAAGTGTTCTATCTAAATTTACAATCCAGTAGTGACTCAATCAGAGAAATTTTGTAGAACATTATTTTTGTCAAGGTAGGGTTTATTACATGGGATGCCAAAGACTTATTTAAATTTTGCATACTCATTTATTGCATTCTTATATAGACAATAAAACTTATTTGCATATATTTTACATGTGCGGAATAGTTAAATCAAGAAAAGATGACCAGCTGACTGCATGTGAAGTATTATTGTTTCACCACGAAGATATGGGCATACCCTGAGAAATTGCTAAGCTTGGAGTTCGTCAAGGCATGTAGGGAGCAGTCAAGAAGTTATTTGATCCTACACTACATATATAGAAAAGAGCGTGCTTCTGGTGCCCCATTGTCACCTTGTGCTCGTGCTACTAAAATCAATACAAAAATCTTAAATCAATAAATCATAAACCCTAACTACCTAAATCAGAATGATAAAATGCTACTTTATATGTTGAAATTTTAAAACAACAACACTACTTACCTTTTAAATGATGCAAAATTGATGAACACGTCAGCAATAAGATAAGATAAGCAGCACATGCTGCTTCAATGCTGTAATAGAATAAAACTAAAAGAGATAATAAAATAAAAAAAAATTAAAAGAATTCTACTTACCAAATTGTAGAAATATGCTAAAAAAAATTAAAATCAAATAATTAGAACCAAAATCATAATAAAAAAAACAAATTAAAAAAAAGCTCTAAAGAATTAACAATGAGAAACACTAAAAATTTAGAAAATTTAAAATTACAAGAGGGTTTCATATTTCTGAAATTTAACAGAAGAGGGAGAAGGAGTTTGAACTTCAACACGCGAAGGAGATGGCTTAACAAATGACTGAACAACAGCAGAAGAGAGGTTGAACAATAGCAAAACAAAGATTGAACAGAAGTTCGAACACGTGACGGAATAGAGACTGAGCAGAGACTGGAGAAGCGGTAGAAGAAGCACTGCGAAACGGCGGTGGATGCATAGCAAAACAAAGGCGGAAGCTCGGCAAAACAGAGGCAGAAGCACGACAAACAAGGGCCGAACAGATGCTTGGCGATGATGCCGAAGCAGTGTGAACGCGGAAAACCAAACACGATGGCGCCTTCCCCTCCTTCCTCCCTTCTTCTTCATTCACCCTCGTTCACTTTCTCTTCTTTGTTTTCTTCTTTTTTCTTTGTTTTCTACTTTAAGAACACTATTTATTTATCAACTTACTAATTGGTTTCAAATAACTACTTTAATTTTAAATTAGAGATAATTTAATTAGTGTTTTTAGTTCATAAATTAAATTTTAAATTCTAATTTTTCAAATTAAATTATCAAATCCTCATTATTTCTTAATTTCTAAAATTTTAAATAAAAAATACTTAATTATTATGGAATTTATGAGTCCAAAATAATTTTAAACTCAAAGTATCATCAATTTGACTTAAATATTTTTAGTGATATAATTTTTTGAATATAAAATTCTAAACAAATATAATAAATCATAAATAACTCATCATTATTTTAATTTTCAAAAATTCGGAAACTTACATTTAATATCTTAAAACAAAATTTCTTATTAGTTACAAAAAAATCTTTAAATTTTGTACATAAATAACTTGTTACAAAAATATTGTATTTTGTGACAAATTAATTTTTTGTGACAAAATATTTAGAGTTTTTGAAACAAATAGATATTTTGTTATAAAATATTTTAAATTTTTGCAACAATATTATAACATTTCATAACAAAATAACAATTCAATACAAAAGCCAATATAATTTGTAACAAAAAAATCATGTTATTACAAAATATTAAAATATTTTGTAACAAATTTTTTTATTATTAAAAAATATTTTTATTCTGCAACAATAACTAATTATTGTTACAAAAAAATTATAATTTATAACAATTTTGATTTTGATACAAATTTTTTATTTCAAATATTCTATTTTATTGTCATGCTTGAATATGATATCCCAAGACATATATCCAAGAAAATTAAAGATGAAGTCAGTTTTTAGGTACCTGCATCAATAGAAATAATAAACCTTACAACTTGATTTAGATATATTAGAGAGAACATTGGTGTTCTGTTTGATGTATTATTCAATACCTTAATTTTATGAATAGTTTATTATCCTTTATTTAACTGAATTAACCAAATTATTGATATAATTGCTAAACTGGAGAGTATTAAACCATTCATCATTAATTTTTTTTTTTATTTGGCAACACCTAATGTTCATAATGGATGATCACATTAATCATGAATTTTGATATTTTATAATAAAATATGTAAAGAAAATAGATATGTGATAGTTGTTGAAATTGTAATTCATATTCATATATTAAAAATTTAAGAGTAGTTGTTATGATTTTGATTTCTAGTACTTTGTTAGAATGCTGTCATGTGATTAAAGTCTTTTTTTTGTGACAAGTTTATGTATGTTGGATTGATTGATTTAAAATTATATATATAATTTTTTTGTCATAATTTGAATTACTCTTTTAAACTATGATTTAAAATTATATATGAATTTTGAAAGGTTTTATTAGGAAGATTAATAAAAAAGAAGAATAATAGATTTTTTGAGTTAATTTATAGCCACGTTTAAAAAGAGTGATCATATTGTACAGTAGTCGTCAACAGCCACACTAAAAAAATGTCGCTATAACCAAACAATTGACACGCTTCAAAAGCATAATCATATCTTTAAATATTAGCACGCTTTAAAAGCATGACCATATCTTCAACTATCGGTACGCTTCAAACACGTAGTCATATTTTCAACTATTGATACGCTTTTCAAGCGTGGGTATATGTCCACCAGAGAATATGCTTAAAAAACGTGGCTATAAAGTTATACATAAAGCCACATTTTTAAAGTGTGACAATAGGTAACAGTGTGGCAATAAAGTAAGCATGTCCATAGCTTAATAAAAATGTACTGATAGAGCAACCACACGCTACGCATGTCACTCCTGCAAAAGTGTGGCCACAAGTTGTGGCTATGCTTTTTCTTACTTTTTGGTACACTTTAAAAGTGTAGCAAAAACTTTTTTTTGTAGTGATAATACATATATACTTGGTGTGAGAAAATAATTGTTAGACAACAAAATATGTTAATGTTATGAAATCATTTCGTTTTAAAGCATAAATTAATAGAAAATGTACGTAAATAATTATATCTTTAATATGTTTTGTCATGCAAGAATTTTTCGTTTAATTTATATATCATATTATAAAATTATTTTTTAAAAAAATTTAAACTAATAAATAAAAATACATAAATAATTATATTTAATAGTGAACCAATGACTTTGTATCCTGAATGGCTACTATGTTGATTTTATTGGTTTTAAAGTTTACACAAATAAAAGGTCAAATTTAATGCAGTTTCTTTAAATATACATAATAAAAATAGATTTCATTAATTTGATATACAATTAATTAAATCAACTTTTAAGTGGTGAGTGTTGACTAACATTTAAACTTGTATACAAAACTTTTCCAAAATATATAATATTATTACTATTAATTAAATTAGCTAATCAAGTGCTTATCCAACATACGAGCCTCTCCCTCTCTCTTTTTTTTTTTTCCTTCTCTCTTTTAAATGTCAGAAAGTGACAAATCTAGAATGCGACGCAGTCATGTTTAAGGGGGAAATTTTTTAGATACAGATAAAGCTGAACTACTGTAACCAGACAATAACTCAAAGCACGGAAACGGTGCGGATAGAGTTTTGACGATTTAAATGCGATGACTGATGAGACGGCCTTGCAAAAACGATCAACAAAAAAGGTTAAATAATAGTAAGTCAATAAATTTAGTGTTAATCTCAAGTTTATTTTTTCTATATATATATATATCGGTAAAATTTTGATACAATATTCAATTATTAAATTTTATGATATTTTTTAAAATTTTGGGACAAAATAATACACTTTCTGTATATATATTTATTAATTAAAATATAGAATATGTAAAAATCGTATTATTTTTTTTCTAAAATTTTAAAAAATACCATAAAATATTACACCAAAAACTTTTTCATATTAAAAAAAATTAGTCTTAATCTCACACAATATTTAATTTAGCATGCATAATTTAAACAATATTGTTATATCACTACAAAAAAATTGGTATAAAATGGCATCAACAAAATGACATTTTTAAAATACTGCCGTTATATTCATAAATTAAGGCAGTTTGTGTGGCTGCCATAATTTACTGGTGAAAAGCAACGGTTTTTTAGTGAATTTGGCGGTTTTAAATGCCAGTATCTCAGGTTTTTATATTAGGGCCTAATTCTTATTTTACTAATAAACGCTGTGCTACTCAATCTATCGAAACTCTGTGGCAGAGAACCAGGAAGAAACTCCATCGCAGCGTGAGATCTGCGATCTCATCCACGACGCTCTCCTCTGGCGGCAAGCTCCTCCATCAACGCTTTTCTTCCAGCTGCGATCTCCTCCATCAAAGTTTCCTGCTCCATCGTGTTGTGCTCTGTGAAGCTTCTCCTTCTCCATCTTCGTTGAACTAGGTTTATATACAAATCCACATTCTCTTCTTTTAATTACTCATATTTTGTATTTGCTAATTGTTACTACTTCTATATCTTTAATGCTAGGTTTTGATTTTCTCTTTGTTAGCAGAAATTGGGGGTAAGGTCTTCATGAAATCCCTTCGATTTTTTTCTTACATGCATGTATACAAATTTGCATTCGTTTCGCGGTTTTGATTTGTAAATATGCTTTTGGTTGGTGATTTACTGATTCGCATAGCACGTGTTTGATGAATTGTTTGAATGCTTATCTTTTTTGTTCCAAGGCAATCGAAGATTCTAGAATTTCGATGTGGTTTTCTCCAAAAGCTATGGGAATTCGACGTGGTGATTGAAGGAATCGGAGAAGATAATGGAGTGTCGTAGCAGCAAGCAAGGGTCAGAAGGTTGTGCCGGTGTTCTGCGGTGTTGATCCATCGGAAGCTGGGGCGGCGTTTGCATACCGGGAACCGCTCAAGGAAGCTGCTTGCCTTCTAGGTTTTGTTACATATATCAGCAGGTACTTTTAAGTTTTAAAGATATTTGATTTAAAGAGAAAATAATGCTGAACTTGAAAATCTTTTTTTTTTGTCTATGCATTTATTTAATCATTGTTGTATGCGATATATCTCTTTTTCAGATATATCAACAAATTCTTTTATTAGCTTGAATGATAGCTACATGTATTCAGCAGTAGTCGAATGCTATGAAACTCTCAAGGATATCATTTATAACCTCCTGCAAGATGAGGAAGATAAGATGTAAGGAAAAAAAAGATATCACTATCTTGTATGCTTACATATTTAGTATCTATTTTTATTTTCTGATTTCATTTTTAGTATTCTCTGTTAGGATTTTGTGAAATCAGAAAACATGATTTTATTGTTTTCAACTTTTTTCTTCTGAAAATGTGAAAACATAAACCAAACAGTAACTTTCTTTCTGCTTTTACCGGAATCCTCTTGATTATTCAAGGTCTTCCATGTATTGTGATAGGTTTGTAAGCCATATTTGTGATAAAGTTGAATGGAGCATATAAGAACACACATTTGTCAAGGAATTCAAGATGAGTGGTTTGCCTTCACTTAGTGAGAAATTGGAGAAATTCCTAACTCTATTGGTAACTCTTTCCTCTCAGAATATCTCAGTTTCCTATATAGACCCTTTGAAGTCTTTATAACACTGGCTTTTCATTCTCATTGGCAGCGAGCTGAAGACGACAAACTCGAGACACTGAAGCCCCAAATAGTCAATGTTTTGCAAGATATTGTAGAAATTATCTTACAAGATGTTATGCTTGATGGCCATTTCTATGTTCAAAACTTTATATATATTAAACATCACAATAAGTGCTGCATTATGATGTTGATCTGGTTTTGCTTTCTCCAGAGTCATGGAAAATCTTCGTCTCAACACCAAAGAAAGAGGACAGAGATTTGTCAACATAGACACCGATTTTTCTGTCAACAAATCAGTGAAAGAGAAGGTAGTCTTCACAAATAAACTCCGGTTGATTCGCTGCATTATTCTTTGTGATTTTGTTTACTAAGTCTTTGTTTCTTTTATGTAGGTTATTAGGCTTCATTTGCTTTTAACAGTAAAGGAGTCAGCCATAAATGTTCCTCAAAATCTGGATGCTCACCGCCGTATCACATTCTTTGCAAATTCCTTATTCATGAATATGCCGAAGGCTCTCAAAGTTTGAAACATGTTGTCCTTCAGGTTAGTCATTATGATTAACTGATTTAATGACATGAAAGTGAAAAAAATAGAATGAATATTGAAAAATGGCAAGTGCCAACTCTCTTAAGTTCTTAAATATTAAAGGCACATAATGTTTGTTTATTTTTAATTGATGCTACTATGATTGGAACATTCTTGGCCTGATGTTAGAGTGAGTCAACTATACCATTTTCCAAACTATATAGATGTACTTAATATAACAAAGTAATTCTCAAAGAAGTAATGGAATATCTGTGTAGGAATTCAGCGCTTCGTGTCGCCTACATAGATGAAGTTGAAGAGGCAAAGGAACAGAAATTACGGAAAGTTTATTACTCAGTTCTTGTCAAAGGAGGTGAAAAGTATGATGAGGTATGGACAAATGTTCCAAGTTTGAAGTCTCATTTTCCAATTATGATTCACCTAAATTTTCTAAGAAAAGGATAAACTAAGTTAGATAAAAGGATCTAGTTGAAAAATGTTTGCACAAGCTTCTGGTTAAGAAATGGTTTTATGTTGAATTAACAGGAAGTATATCGCATCAAGTTTTCGGGTTTATCAGTTGAGATTGGTGAAGGGAAACCTGAAAATCAAAACCATGCCATTATATTCACTCGTGGTGAAGCCTTGCAGACCATAGACATGAATCAAGTAAGTTTTCTTTGAAGTTAAATTGAATGTGTTAAGTGGTATTTATTTTCTATGTAATTCAGCACTTCTTACTTTCTCCTTTGTATTTTAAGGTATACTTATAATTATTGGGGTGATCAATGATTGAATGAAAACTGATTATTTTAATTTGAATGTAAGAGATGAGTTTGGATAATGAAGTTGGAGTATTGGAGCAAGAAACAAATATGTTGGAGCAAGTCCTGGGATGGAATTCACACAAGAGACCAAGAAACTAAGGCACTTATTATTTTCTTGAATATTTATATTTTAAGAAGTAAAAACAGCACTTATTAGATGGTTTAAATACATTATTAGATATTAACATAGTTTAGGGAACTGGATGGTAGATTGGAATAATTAGTGCTTATTGCAATGCTTGTATTTTGGTAAGTTTAATAAGACAAATTTTTGTATAAGAATTATTACTTTTGATTTCTAATAATAAAAAACTTATATATTATATTAATACTTTGTTTATGAGTTATAATATTTCATTTATGGATTATGATCTTTTGTTATTGTGAAATTTTAATCACAAAATTATTTAATGCGATAAAAATGTTGATAAAAACTGCTTTTTTAAACGATAAAAAATGTCATTTTTACCTGGTAATAATACCGTTTAAACTGGTATAAAAATGCCAATGTCAGAGTAAAACGGCGATTCAAAATGCCATTTTAACCAACCAAAACGTTACTGTCAAGGTAAAAATGGCGGTTTAAAAACGCCGTTTTAATCAACCAAAACGTCATTCTGTCAGGGTAATAATAGCGGTTCAAACCGCCATTTTAACCTTCAAAAACCGCCATTTTAACCCTGGAAATAACGGCGGTTTGAACCGCCGTTTTAACCTATCCAAAAACCGCCGTTTTAACCCTGGAAATAACGGCGGTTTGAACCGCCGTTTTAACTCAGGAAATTGTGGCGGTTTTTAAAAAACCGCCGTAATAACCATAATGGCGCCCAGAATTACATCACTTTATAAAACCGCCATTCTTGGTAATAATGACGGTTCAAACTGCCGTAAATACCAAAAAAAACCGCCGTTTTTACCAAAATTTTTTGTAGTGTATGACTAAATGATTTAATATTTAAGTTCATTCAAATAGGTCTAAAAGACGAAAAAAGAAGAGTACAAGAGTATATTCTATATCAAAATAATCTTTTTTGTTATGCCTCTCTCTAACGTCTCTGCTAGAATTTTGACCCCAACGGTATTTTAAAATGTAGTGTCCAATCCGTTTTCATCACGCCAAAATGCCTGTATGTATTGCCATAGATCTGCTCTTCTTGAGTCCTGAAATGGAAGAGAACACATCCAACAACATGAAAGATCCATCCATACACAAATTTAGAAGAAGAAGAGGAAGCACTGATTGTTTATGTTGAAGAAGATGTTGAAGAAGGAATCTTAAAATGCAAACATAGTCTCATAGAAAAGTTAATCATGAAAAAATCTATCAACCTAATTGGGTGTAAAGCGCAATGTGCAACATATGAAAAAATTTGAGAGTTTTCAGATGAAAAAAATACAAACCAAAAAGTGCCAATTCTTTTTCAACAAAGAGAAGGACATGAAAAAGGCCCTAAAAGGTAACCCATGGTTATTTAGGAACTCTTGGTTGATTGTGAAACAGTGGGAGAGAAACATAGACGCAGAACACATGAACTTCTCACAAGTGAAAGTGAAAATACAGATATGGAATCTACCTGAACATTGCAAAACAATAAAGCTTGGGAAAAAGCTTACAAATCTGGTAAGAGAGCTTAGAGACTGCAACCTTTTTGAAGGAGGCAGTGAGAAAGAAAAGTTCATTAAAGCCTTAGTGATGATGAAAATATATCAACTAGTAAGGAAAGGAGCAAATATTGGAAGTGCAGTAGATGGAATAACTTGGGTTGATTTCAGATATGAGATGCTCCCTACTCTTTACTACTTTTGTGGGCTCATAGGCTATGATGAAAATTTGTGTGAAAAGGTAGATGAAGAGAAAGCATGGAATCAAAGGAAGTCTAAAGAACTGGGAGCATGGATTCGAGCAGAGACCATGGGTACAAAGGTGAAAGATATAAGTACAGAAGAGGGAACATAAGAAGAAGCAGTAAAGGGAGGAAGAGACCGGAGAGGGAACCAGAAAAGACAAGAAAAACTCTTGAAACAACTAACAAACCTATTAAGGAATTGCGGAAGCATAGTAAAACATAAAGGAGCACTGAATAATAAGAATGCAGCAGAGGATTTGATGGAAAGCCAGAGAGGAATAGAGGCAGACGTTAAATCGGAGAGCTGGAACAGCAAGAAAAGGAGAAATGTAAACAAAAATGTTCAGGATCGGAGGAGGAGAATCACCAAACAAAAAATCTCATGCCAACTACGCAAAAGACTGAATCCAGAGAGGCACAAGAAGAAGGGGCAGAAGGAGGAGGGACAAAAGTGAGGGTAAGGTGGAAATGGAAAAGAATAGCGAGAGAAAGAGCAAGTGCAAGCGAAGAAACAGAGCTGGAAAATATTCTTAAGGCTAGGAGAAAGCAATATGAAGACACCCAAATGAAGGAGTATGAAGAGGAGACCAGAACCAAGAGGTACCTAACAGAACCAACCTAACAAGAGGTAGAGGCTGCAGGGCAGCTCTATCAAGATCAATGAGACTTATAAGTTGGAATTTGGACTTGGGACCCCATAGACAGTTAGAGATTTAAACAAGCTCACTAGTGAAAAAGTTTTCAACCTCATTTTTCTCATGGAAACAATGAGAAAGGCAGATGATATCAGCAAATCAAGAAGGAGAGGGAATTTGAACAATGCAGTATGGGTGGATTGCGTGGGCGAAGGAAGAGGTAGAGCGGGTGGACTATCTATATTATGAAAAAAGTCTATAACTATAGATATTATTTCTATGTCACCAAACCACATAGACATGGTGATTAAGAAAGAAGATGATGAACATCCATGGCATGTTACGGGATTTTATAGTTTCCCAGAAGCAGAAAATAAAGAAAAATCATGGGAACTGCTAAAATCTCTTGGCCAATCAAACAACATGTTGTGGATGATATTCAGGGATTTCAACCAAGTACTTGAGTAGAAAGAGAAGATAGGGGAACTTCCGGTGACTTTCACTCAAAAGAGAGGTTTTAGAGAGTCTATACAACAAAACGAGTTGTTGGACTTAGGTTTTATGGGAAAAAATTTTACTTGGTCAAATAACCAAACTGGTGACACAAACATTCAAGAGAGGCTCGACAAGACAATGTCAAACATCGATTGGAGAAAAGTTTTCCCGGATGTAGTTATTCAACACCTTCAAAACTGTAGGTCAAATCACTGTCCGATTCTTCTAGATACAAATTGACTCAAAAACTTAAGGAAGAAAAGGAAACACCTATTCAGGTTTGAAGAAGCGTGGCTCAGAAATGGAGAGTGCAAGGATATTGTGAAAAGGGTGTGGCTTCCAGAGAACCAAGAGATTAATGGAAGCACTGAAAACTACAGAAAGGTTCTTAGAGAATTGGATCAAAATGAAGTTGGCAGCATATCCATAGTAGTCCAAGATAAGTTGAAAAAACTGGACAACCTACATTCCTCCCTGCAAACAGAAGAAGTTATGACAGAAACTACAAAAAATCAAGTAAAATTGGACGAGATTTTGAAGTAAGAGGAGATTCGGTGGGCTTAAAGATCGTGAGTCAATTGGCTCAGAGCGGGAGATCATAATACAATTTTTTTTCATCGAAAAGCAACGTAAAGAAATAAAAGACACAATATTTCAAGGATTATGGACAATACCGGTGTGATCCATAAAGAAGAAGAGAAGATTGAAAAGGTTGTAGTGAATTTTTTGGAAGAGCTATTCAGATCAGAAAGCACTGAAAATAAAGAAGCAGTAGCATAAGTGGTTAAGGAGAGAATAAATCATGAGAGGATGGATACAATAGTAACAAATTTTACTAAGGAGGAAGTGAAGACAACCCTTGACCAAATGCACCCAACAAAGGCTCCAGGGTGGGATGGAATACCAACCTTATTCTACCAAAGCATATGAAACATAGTGGGGGACAAGACAACAAAGTGGGCCCTAAATATCCTCAACAATGGTGGTGATCCAACCGAACACAATAAAATCTTCATCTGTCTAATTCCAAAGGTCAAAGATCCAAACCATACTAGAAAATTTAGATCCATATCTCTATGCAATATGCTATTCAAGATTATAACTAAGACTATTACAAATAGATTAAAGCTCATCCTACCGGATATAGTGAGAGAATACCAAAGCGCTTTTGTACCGGATAGATTGATCACCGATAATGGGTTAGTTGCCTTTGAAACCTTTCATTACATGAGAAAAAAAAGGGGAAATAAGGGCTATATGGGTATGGAAATTGACATGGTTAAAGCTTACGATAGAATATAATGAAAGTTTCTTGTAGTGGTTTTGAGATGAATGGGGTTTCCTCAAAGGTGGATTGAGCTCATTTGGGGGTGTAAAAGCACTATGTCTTTCCAAATTTTCGTAAATGGCAATCTGATGCATGACCATCTTTCCTATCTTTTCCTAGTGAATTTGCATCTAATTTGTTAAGTTTAATAAAGGATTAATTATCTTCTAGCCAATATGGATGCTACTTTGAGTCTTTTGCTATTTTGTTTATTTTAGGTAGCATTCGACTGGATTTGATGGAGTTTCTGCAGCACAAGAACAAAAGGAGATGGCAGCGATGAGCGACGCGTACACGTGACTAACGGGAGCGCGTGATTTGGAGCTTTCCATGGCGACGCATGTGCGTGACTGACACTACGCATGATTTGAAGATTTGCTCAGGGATGCGTTCGCGTGACTGACGCGTCCGCGTGACTTGCAAAAAAGACCATCGACGCGTACGCGTGACTGACGCGTACGCGTGACATGCGCCACGTGCAGAAAACGTAAAAAAATGCTGGGGGCGATTTCTGGGTTGTTTTGACCCAATTTTCAGCCCAGAAAACACATATTAGAAGCTGCAGAATGGACAAAACAAGTGGTCCCCACCCATCAACTGAAGACTTGCTGATTATTTTGATTTAAATTCAAATATTAGTTTTAGGAAAAGATATTATTTCAATTTTAAAAATTAGATTTTAAATTAATGAGGATTAGTTATAAAAAGGAGAGACTTTTCTTCTATTTGAGAGGTCCCAGAGGTCCTGGAGAACTTCCAATTCTATACAAATTTACATTCCGGAATCCTAGTTTTTCTCTCTGAGTCATGAGCAACTAAACCTCCATTGTTAAGGTTAGGAGCTCTGTTTATTTGTATGGATTGATTTTATTGCTTTTTCTATTTTAATTAATGTATGGATTTATAATTTTTAAGAATTATTTTCGCTCTTTATCTTATGAATTGGGTGGAACGGAAGTATGACCCTCTTTCTATTTGAGTTCTTGTAAAACTTGAAAAAACTCTTTACTTGAACAACAACTTGAAAACATATTCTCCAAAATTTTAATTATCTGGATTTAACAGGATATGTGACATATAATCCTTTTATTTTTGGGTAATTAGAGTTTTTCTGGCATATAAACTGGAATTTGATCATGCAGCTTCTAATTAGAATTAATTGACCAAGGAATTGGCAGTTAATAAATTTTAGAGGAGACTAGAAAGGTCTAAGGAATTAAGGTCTAGTCACATATAGTTTGTCATAAATTAAATCCTACATAATTAAAATAGTTAGTAAGAAAATTAATCCGGAAAAATAGATAACTCTAAAGCCTTAACTGTCGTCTCCATATTTTATTCCCAACTTATTTACTCTACTATTTTATTTTCTGAACGATTGTTTAATGCTCTTTGAACACTCAAACACTCTTTTCTGTTTGTCTAACTAAGCCAATCAATCAATTATTGTTGCTTGATCCATCAATCCATGTGGGATCGACCCTCACTCACCTGAGGTATTACTTTGTACGACCCGGTGCACTTGCCGGTTAGTCTGTAGGTGTTAAATCACTGCACCAAGTTTTTTGCGCCGTTGCTGGGGATTGATAGTGATTAACAACTCTCAGTTGTTTGATTGCTTAGATTAGGCATTTTAATTTTAATTTTATTTAAATTTTATTTTATTATTTTCGAAAAAAATATTTTAAATAAATAAATAGCACTAATATTTTTCTTAATTTCTGAAATTAAGTTTGGTGTTTTCTAGTTAGTTTTATTTTAATTTTTCTTATTTTAATTTTTAGAATTCTGTTCTGTCTTCTTTGCTTTCCTATTTACCACATGGTGCGTTTAATTCTGTTTGGTGTGTTGTGCTAAGAAAAAATAATGAAGAGAGATCACATGGGTTACTACTCCCACCCAAGTAGTAATTCATATGATTGTGGATGGAGGAACTACCCCAATTTTCGTTGGCAAAGTCAAAACCAAAGAAACTTCAATGCTCTATGTTCCAACTATCAAGAACCACCATCTCCATATTCATATCAAGAACCACCATCTTCATATCCATACCAAGAACCACCACCTCTCTATCCATATCAAGAACCATCAACTTTCTATCCATATCAAGAGCCACTATCTCCCTATTCATACCAAGAACCATCACCCCCTCCTTATTCATCTCAAATACCATTAGATCTTGAGCTTCTCATGAAAGAATTCTTACATGATATAAAGACGAGTGTCAAAAATGTAGAGAAACATGTGCAGTCGATTATCAAACCACAGGAAGAGGAGCAAGCAAATTCCTTCCCAAGAGATATAATACAAGATCCTATAGAAGAAAGTGAGGAAATCAATCAAAGGAGTTCACACTCTAGTGAACTAGACAACTTTTCATCCTCACATATGGAAGAAAAGGAAGATGCAAAAACAAAGGAGGAAGATGCACCCACAAAGGAGGAAGATGCACAGCCTCCCATGCCCTTGGTAAGCAATGAAGAAGAGATTGAATTAGAAGACAGCTACCAAGAGGAAGAGGTTGAAATTGAGGAAGCTTGCAAAGAAGTGGAAGAATTCAAAGAAGAACACAAGGGAGTGGAGCTTGCAAGACCTCTCCCAAGGCCATCACTATCCAATACAACATTCAAGTGGGTAAAATTTCTATCCTTAACCTTTACGTTCCCACTTGAATATGGGCTACTGGAGATAGATGGTCAACTTAGATCTCTTTGTGGCATTAAGAGTAAGAGGAAGATGGTTAGTGGTAAGAGTTGTCATGCAAGGTTCAATATGGTTGCATGCTCCAAATTGAAGTGCAAGGATTGGTGTAGAGCTCAATTGAATGGGTCTAGAAGGTTATTTGGATGTCTCTGTGAGAATTCAGATCGCTTGCCACCCGGTGGGAACAATGGTGATCCACAAGGAGACGGGTATAAAAGTAAGGTTTGGGACCCTGGAATTCATTCCCGCAATCAACACTCATGGGGGCTTGTCACTTTCTTCAACTTGCTCGAAGGCGTTATGCGCCTAGTTTGGAATCCTGGTGCCCATTGGAATTACAAACATTGGTGGAGATTCCTGGATCAGTACAAGCACAAGCCACCATGACAAGGAGCTCACCACATGTCCAACTTAAGGACTTTAACTAAAAGTGCTTGGTGGGAGACAACCCACAGTGGTATGATCGCTCCTTTTCATTCTTAGTTGTTTTTTGTAGTAGTAGTTTTCTTACTTATTTTATTTTTTATTGAATTTTTACTAATTTTCCGATCATGCAGCTATTTTTGAACAGGAACCGGATTTAAAAAAAAGAGAAGAAGAGCACCCGACGTGCAAGCGTCACTGACGCGTACGCGTCAGATGGGTGTGCATGAAAAATAAAAATGAACAGAGAGTTACACGGGAGTGGCGCAGGAATGATGCCTTTCGCACAAAAAAGCCCATGCGTACGCGTAACCCACGCGTGCGCGTCATTGGTGATTTTGGCACTCCACGCGTACGCGTGACCTTAAAAATCGACGTAAATAAGTGTTTTGGCATAGAGTTGTGCTAGCTTGGGACTGGAAGTGTGCTAGAAGCACAAAACTTGATCACGCATACGCGTTGCTGATGCCTGCGCGTCCGTTGCACAAATGACCATCCACGCGTCTGCGTGCATGATGCGCATGCGTCGTATGAAAATATTGATTCCCATGCCACGCGAACAGAGAGTTGTGCGAGCACGCGGTTGGCTTTGCGCGATCCGCACAAACCAAGGGCACGCGGATGCGTGCCTGATGCTTACGCATCATTATGAAATTTTCGCGCCCCAAGCGTACGCGTGCTCCACGCGTACGCGTCGCCTGCGCCGCACAACTACACTAGTTCGCCGCCCAGTTTTAATTTTCTTTTCCCCTTTCCCAATCCTAATTCTCTCTTGTTCTTTCATCCTTTTCTTTTTCTTTCATCATAATATTTGTCTCTTTCTATTTTCAGTTCTTCTTTGCTTGAGGACAAGCAAACCTTTAAGTTTGGTGTTGACGCTTTGCTTAAGCATTTTATGTTTATTCCTATGGCACCGAAAGGGAGGCGAATCATTTTCACCGAGGAGCACAACCTAAAGAATAAAGCGACCACTAGGATAACTAAGGTGGTTGAGTTCCTTTCATTTTTATTCCTCCCCTCTTTTTCTATGTTATGTTCCGACTTTCTGCTACTTTGCTTTGTTTGTTGCATGATCATTTATTAGTTAGAATCCTAGGACTAGTTTATTTTTCTCTTAATTGCTTTAATTCTGAAAATATGTCTTATGTATTACTCACTGAGCTTGAATTCAAATAAAAAATACATAAGTGATGTATTGCATGAGAAATTGAGTTAATTTTAAGAGTAGTCTTATTTACTTAAATGTGGTGGTATTAATTATAATTCTGAATGCATGACATGAACAGTGCATATTTAAATTTGAATCAAAGAGTGTTGATGTACAAAGAACAGGAATTTAGAGAATTATTATGATTTCTCTGAAATTAATGAAAAGTTTAATCCTTGAAGAAAAAGAAACAGCAAAAGAAAAATAAAAGCAAGGTCCAAGGCTCTGAGCATCAATGACTAGGGAGGTCAGACATGATTAAAAGCTCAAAGAGTTGTTTTCCTAGTCACATGCTTGTGGTGTTATTGTGTCAAGTAATCCTTGAGACAAAACATTTAGAGTCGAGATCAATTGCAGAGTACGCCAAAGGCTTTGAGCACCACTGTCAGGGGATAAAAAAAAATATTTAGAACTTAAGGAGAGTTCCCCAGTTAAGTGCTTGTGGTGTTTCTATGTCAAGTAAAACTTGAGACAAAAAATTTAAAGTCACGGCTAGGCTCAAGGTGCAAAGCACCAGAAAAAATTGATGTGTTCAAGGAATAAATTAAGTTATAAAAGATCAGAGAATTCATAATATTATCCGGATTTTAATTCTGAATGACAGTGACATCCTTCTGATTCAAAGGAGAGTGAGATGCCAAAACTATTCAGGATTGCAGTTGCAAACCCCACTATAAGAAGAGACATGAGCTTAATCGGACTCTCTTTCTCATACAAATTCACATCCTAAACCTATGTTAGTTATGGTTGCTTGAGGACAAGCAACAATTCAAGTTTGGTGTTGTGATGCGTGAGCATCTTTCCTATCTTTTCCTAGTGAATTTGCATCTAATTTGTTGAGTTTAATAAAGAATTAATTATCTTTTATCCAATATGAATGCTACATTGAGTCTTTTGCAATTTTGTTTATTTTAGGTAGCATTCGGCTGGATTTGATGGAGTTTCTGCAACACAAGAACAAAAGGAGATGGCAGCGAAGAGTGACGCGTACGCGTGACTGATGCGTACGCGTGACATGCGCCACGTGCAAAAAACGCAGAAAAATGCTGGGAGCGATTTCTGGGCTGTTTTGACCCAGTTTCCAGCCCAGAAAATACAGATTAGAAGCTATAGAATGGACAAAACAAGTGGTTCCCACCTATCAACTGAAGACTTGCTAATTATTCTGATTTAAATTCAAATATTAATTTTTGGAAAATATATTATTTTAATTTTAAAAATTAGATTTTAAATTAATGAGGATTAGTTATAAAAAGGAGAGACTTTTCTTCTATTTAAGAGGTCCCAGAGGTCCCGGAGAACTTCCAATTCTATACAAATTTACATTCTGGAATCCTAGTTTTTCTCTCTGAGTCATGAGCAACTAAACCTCCATTGTTAAGGTTGGGAGCTCTGTCTATTTGTATGGATTGGTTTTATTGATTTTTCTATTTTAATTCATTTATGGATTTATAATTTAATAATTGTTTTCGCTCTTTATCTTATGAATTAGGTAGAACGGAAGTATGACCCTCTTTCTATTTGAGTTCTTGTAAAACTTGAAAAAGCTCTTTACTTCAACAACAGCTTGAAAACATATTCTCCTAAATTTTAATTATCTAGATTTAACGGGATACGTGACATATAATCCTTTTATTTTTGGGTAATTAGAGTTTTTGTGGCATATAAACTGGAATTTGATCATGCAGCTTCTAATTGGAATTAATTGACCAAGGAATTGGCAGTTAATAAATTTTAGAGGAGACTAGAAAGGCCTAAGGAATTAAGGTCTAGTCACATATAGTTTGCCATAAATTAAATCCTACATAATTAAAATAGTTAGTAAGAAAAGTAATCTGGAAAAATAGATAACTCTAAAGCCTTAACTGTCGTCTCCATATTTTATTCCCAACTTATTTACTCTACTATTTTATTTTCTGAACGATTGTTTAATGCTCTTTGAACACTCAAACACTCTTTTCTGTTTGTCTAAATAAGCCAATCAATCAATCATTGTTGCTTGATCCATCAATCCTCGTGGGATCGACCATCACTCACTTGAGGTATTACTACGACCCGGTGCACTTGCTGGTTAGTCTGTGGGTGTTAAATCATCGCACCACAATCCAACTAAGGAGCTTAAACCCATCAGAGGTATTAGGTAAGATGATCCGTTACCACCTTACCTCTTCATATTATGTGCGAAAATTTTTTTAGGTCTTTTGAGAAGAGCACGAGAAAGGAAGACAATTTAAGGGATTAAAGTAGCAAGAACAACCCCGAAAATTTCACACTTGTTTTTTGCAGATGACAACATCATCTTCTTAAGAGTTACAGATCAAAACATCTCAAAAATGATTGATATTCTAAGTTCTAACCAATTAACGTCAAGCTAGAGAATCAATTTGAATAAATATGAGATCTCCTTCAGCCGAAACGTGCCTTCTACTAGACAAATGCTTATCCAAGATTGGTCAAACATAAAGGCAGTAGAGAATCACTCGAAATACCTAGTACTTCCGACTTTTGTGGGAAGACCTAAAAAGACAGGTTTCTGAATTTGTGTAAGAGAGGGTATGGAAAAAGTTGAAAGGTTAGAAAGAAAGTACTCTATCAAAGGTTGGGAAAGAGATTTTGATAAAGTTAGTAGTTCAATCAATTCCATCTTACATTATGAACTACTTTTCTCTTTCAAAGAATTTGTGCAACCTCTTAGAGAGCATGATAAGCAGTTTTTATTGGAAAAGCAAGAACAGAGAGAGAAAGATTCATTGGGTGATTTAGAAAAAACTGAACAAATTCAAAGCTAGTGGAGACTTGCATTGGAATTTAGAACCTTTGAAGCTTTTAACCAAACACTCTTAGTAAAACAGGGCTGGAGATTAATTAAAAGGAGTCAGAGTCTTTAGCGACTAGAACGCTAAGAGCAAAAATATTAGAAAAAAGATTTTCTATAATCAGACACGGGGTACAATTCCATCTACACATGGAGGAGCATATGGGGAGCTAAAGGGGTGTTGAAAAAAAAAGGGGCTTTAGAGGATAGGATCCAGCAAAAATACGAAAATTTGGAGAGACTCATGGCTTCCTAATCAAAACAACTTCAAGGCTTGGAGTAACTACTCAAGTTTTGATCACGAAGCCATGGCAAAAACACTCGTTGATCAGAAAAACAGAACATGGAAGCAACAACTAGTAAGAAAAATTTTCCTAACCTTTGAAACAGAACAGATTCTAGTACTTCCTATTGATTTTCCAGCTCAAGAAGACAAATTTAACTGAAAATTCAACATAAATACAAAATATAAAGTGAAGAGTGCTTACCACCTTATCCAATCACAGCCACAAGAAAAAGGCATAACAGTGACATGCAGAATTTGGAAGACCCAACTTGAAAAATCTCTGGAAAACCAAGGCCCATCCTCGAGTTCTCAATTTCTTTATTTATTTTTCAACTTTAGAATTGTCTCGGATGATTAATATTAATGATAGTTGACAATAAAATTTTTATTGGTTATGAATTACTATTTGATTTGGCTATTATATTGCCTTAATTATGACAATGCATGGTTGATGTTGTAGACGATAAATTAGTTAATTATTAGTTGTTAGTTAATTAGTGTATTTTAAATATGATTTTTCTTCTTAATTGAATTCTTTTTTTTAATAATAAACTTTGATATTTAAACTTATTTGTAAATTTTAACCGAAAAATTATAGACAAATTATTATAAGAAATTGTAAAACTTTGGATTTTGTTAGTTTATAAATTATTAAATTTAAATATTTAAAATTATATATTAAATTTTCAAACAAATTTAGAAAAAATAAAAATATAATTTTATCATCGGATTTATTGAGAAAAAAAATTCAAAGGTAAAAATTCCAGAATTTTACAATTAAAAGTTTATATCCGCCGCTAAATTCATCGGTAATTAGCGGTGGACAAAAAATTCGCCGGTAATTTACCAACGAGGTTTATATTGTTGTATTTATTCCCACGCTAAATCTGATGGTAAACAGGTTACCGGCCGATTTTTTGATAAATTCGTTAGTATCCAACGATTTTCTTATAATGAATGTGGAAGAACGAACCAATGATAGGGGAGAGACCACGATAGTTCAAATTCGAACACTGTGGAGAATGGAGTAAGGGTTTCATACACTGTAAAAGAGAGGGAAAAGGTCAATGTCAGTGAAAGAAGGATGGATGGCAGCCACGCAATCGACTCCACGACAACATAAAGGGATATGGTGGAGCAAAGAATAGAAATTTCACACACCGTGAAGGAAGAAGTAGTGTTTTCACACACTGTAGAGGAGAAGCAAAAGATCAACACCAAAGAGAAAAGGATGGATGAAAAATAGAGGCGCACGGTGGAATAAACAATAGAGGTTTCACGTGCTACTACTCTCAGTTTGAGGGTTTCTGCCGTGGAGGTTATTAGTTAGAAAATATAGAAAATTGAATAAATTATAATAAAGTGTCATGACTAGCGGCAATTCTTCATAAAATAACCGCTAATCAATAAAATTTTGCGGCACATGAAAGTGTTCTAATGTCAACTACTATTATCTTCGTTATTTGTGACGGTTAGATAAATGGCTAATAAGTTTTGGCACGCTATATTCTGCCTGTCATATAGTGTGTCTCCCTTATGATTTAGAAAGATGTGAGTAAAAATTATAAATATAAAATATTGCGGCACCCAACACACACATCAAGTATTCAAGACACTCCACATCAAGTAATTAGTTTATAAAAAATTTAAGTATTTAGTATTTAGTAAATAAATACTAAATTATTAAATTAGATTAAAATTTTAGTAAATAATAAAAAATCAGTTTAAAATAATCTAAAATTATATTATTTTATATTTTTAATTGTTAATAGAATAATTAAATAATATTTTATGTAATATATAAATATTTTATATATAAAATTATAAATATTAAATTAAATAAAATAATTTTAAATTATTATTTTTCTAACATACTGTAAAATATTTTATTTATTATGACTTTAATATAATGGCACGTTGATGGAGCTAAAAAAATGTTACAATTGTTTTACACTATGTAAATGACGTTGATTAAAAATTTTAAACTGTAATAAAAAGTTAATTGAAAATTTAGTAATTAAAATTATAAAAAATTTTAAAATAATTAAACTAAAATTTTTATATGAAAAATCTAAAACTTAAATATTTTTAACTCTACATATTTAGATTAATTTTAATATTTCCTCTTGTGTACGACACTACGACATATATATTTGTTGTGGGAAAAAGGAAACAATAAAAAGGAGCGAATTATTAGTCAATAATTAATATAATAATCAATCAATTATACACGTATATATATATACGTAGAAACTACTATCCATTGTATATTTATATATCCAACCCTGGCCTTCCGGCGAAAACGGTTTGCTTAATTGTTTAATGTTTCTGGATCACTGTATTACTGCTGGTCGACATAATCTATCACCATAATAAAACAAATAAATTAACACGTGCTTAATTTTTTGTTTTAAAGAAAAAAAAAAGGACGTCTAAAATATGATGGGTTTATGACCACAATAACCAACATAAGCAACTCAATTTCATCACGGCGCCGAAAATCATGGCTATCTCTCTATATATATAGCCCTCTAACTTTGCTCTACCAATCACACTACTATATGTATACTATATGCAATAACAACACACTTTAAGTTATCACTTACTCTCCCTCTCTAATCCCTATTTATCTTTGTTCTTCTTTTTAATTAGTTTTATTTTACAAAAATGATGATGAGTTGCCAAGCATGGCCTGAACCAGTGGTTCGTGTTCAAGCCTTAGCTGAAAGTGGCTTAAGCTCTATCCCATCCCGTTACATCAAGCCGCGCTCACAGAGACCTACCACTACCAATACCAATACCAACACAACTTCTGTGGCCTACCCACAAGTCTCTCAGACTGAGGACGATCACAGTGATGTAAATATAAATATCCCTGTGATCGACCTTCAGTCTCTATCCTCTGGGGAGGATATTGCCCTCCAGGAAGAAACTCTCCAACGCGTTGCTGAGGCGTGTCGGGAGTGGGGTTTCTTCCAGGTGGTGAACCATGGCGTTAGCCATGAGCTGATGAGGAACGCAAGGGAGCTGTGGCGCGAGTTCTTCGACCAACCATATGAGCTGAAGGAGGAGTATGCCAATTCTCCTAACACCTATGAGGGTTATGGGAGCCGTTTGGGTGTGAGTAAGGGTGCCATTTTGGATTGGAGTGACTACTTCTTCCTCCATTACATGCCTCCTTCACTTAGGAACCAAGACAAGTGGCCTACACTTCCGTTGTCCCTCAGGTATGACAATAATGCATGTATGTTCATGATATGATATTTCTTTCTTTTTCTTAATTATTATTATCACATAAACTAAGATACTAACACTTTTATTAAAATTTAATCCCTATTTAACCAACAAAAAAATAAATAATTTTACACTATTAAATATACTTACACACTATTAAAAGCACTAATAATTATTAATTAATAACTATAAATTATAAAATTTACTAGTCTCATCATAATAATAATAATAATAATAATAATAATAATATTATTATTATTATTATTATTATTATTATTATTATTTTGGCCTGAAAATCAATAAATAAAACTGTTACATGAAAACAAAAAAATAATTACTAAATAAATTAATATATATAATATATTTTTTTATTTTAATATGTATTATATAAGAATAACTATTTTTTTTATACTTAGTAGGTTACTGAAAATTATATTACATATATTCCTAACATAAATATCACTTTAGCACCTTTCTGACTTCTGTAACAGCAAATAATATTACCATCATAGTTGTCATCATATTTAATTTATTGTAGATAAGAAAACATGCTGGGTGATTATGAAATATTAGGTTAGACGACGTACAATATTATTCTTCTATTTAATTTCTAGAATGATATTATAGTTAATAATTGAGGGGTATCCTAGCATAAATAAAATTAAAAAGCTTTTGTAATTAGTTTAGAACATATCTAACTTGGTGTTCTATATAACCATATAATTATTTCTCTTGTAGATATATAATTCCTTAAGAATGATAAACACGTTTTTATGTCCAAACATGCATGGAATTGTTTATTTATTTATTTAGCTAAAGTTGTTAATAATTTTGTTTGGTAACTTTTCTTTTTCCTTGTATTCTCTTCCTTACTTTCTTTTGAACCAACGATCAAATATAAGTATGTTATTTATATATTAAAATTATGTTTATCTTCAGAAAATGCATCTTCACATAATAAATAATAATTTTAATAATGCTTATGTATGTTAAAAACTCTATCTTTCTTGCAAGTTATTTACTAATTTTTCCTTGTTTGGTATGATATAGATGTGAGTGTAAATATACTTAATATTTGTTTCTATTTAATATTGTTTACCAACCAATTAATAAGGTGGCGTTTCTCATAGTTATGTTAATTTCTTATAACGAGGTTGGGGAGTTGTAGGTATACGTAACATAAATTGAGCATGTGAAAAAAGAGCATAAATAAAGTTCCACAAGTTTAACAGATTGGATATATGTCTGTCCCTTTGACTAGATCACGAATTCTAGTTTTATGAATAAACCATTAGTACATAAAGATTTAGTTTTATATATAACAAATTTAAACTTTCTAAGATTTTTAAGTAGAATTTATATTAAAAATTTTAGTAAAGCAAAGTTTCTTCATAGGATACTTATTATTATCTAAGTATGAAATTAAAAAAATCACTAAAAACACTCGTTAAAGTTATTAATTGTGGAAAGTAGTAGTCTTAAAAAACTTATTCACTAAATGCATTAAATAGATAATTTTCTTATCTTTTTAACCAAACATATTACATGTACAAAAAAAGAATAACTATCAAATCATGACTCATATATAATGCATGGTAAACATAAAATTCACACTAAAAACGAATTAAACAATATAGATAGTTATATAAAAATATATAATTATTAATTTAGTGGCTAATTTTTTATGTACACATAATATTTTTATTTTTTAACACAAATTTTTTATTTTAATAATTTTAGAATTTCACTAACACATGTTTTTGTAGAGCATTATTTGTTTATTTACAGTAAAAACTTTTAAATCTTTTTCGTTAAATAATGTACTAAAAATTACACTATTTTTAATAAAAAAAATTATATCAAACACCTGAATAAATAATTTTAGAGCACTTGTTAGTCAAACTGATAAAGTTAACATGTTTTCTAAGGAAAAACCTTATCCTATTCATAATTAAAATGGAAGGGTTTGGACCTGTCAAATTTGAGGGTGTTGGAAAAAGTCATGTCACATATGAAGTGGATAGTTCATAATTAATTAATTAATTAAATGAAGTTAAAAGAAGCTTTTTGACACGTTCAGCTTTGGAGACTCATAAACCTACCACTTGGGTGAGTTGGGTTTGGGTAATTAACGCTTCTTCAACAACTTGGAATAAGCATAAATAAGCATGTAGGTACATCATGTACACTCCAAAGGCCAAACCCCACATGTAAAACGTGACGCGCTTTCTTCTATCTCTATGGCCTCTTGCATTTGACAAAGCCAGCTTTTACAAATTACTAAAATCTATATAAAAAAAGAAAAAAACACTTCAGGCTTTTCTTTTGTGAGGAAAATTTTACTAAAATCTATAATATAGAATTTTTTTTAATATTTTAGTAGATCTAATGTAATAAAACTTTTATATTTTAATGAAAATTTTTTTGTATATCGATTGATACAAGTTTATCATGCTATGCCTTAGGTATTAAATGTTTATTTTTGCACATAATTAAACCTTAGGTTTGTTGGCAAAAATTTTTATATATGGAAAGCTTTTTTGTAAAATTAAAAAATATTGGCCTTTTTTAATTTTACCGAAATATTGGGGCATCTTGCAAAAAAATTATAAAATTGTTAGAAAAGATTTGTGTTTTTTTTTTAAAAAATTAAAATGAAATATCTGAGAGTGATTTTTGTTTTATTTTCAATTAAAAAAGTGAAAGCGATGATCTGTTTTTTTTTATATAATAAAGTAAATTTGCTAGAGTATTTTTTACATTGTATCAAACACTTGTAAAACTTTAAAGCACTTAATTTTCTGAATAAATACCAGATCTACTATCATAAAAAATAATTTTGCATGGGTTCCTTATCAAGGATATTGCAATAAACTATACATAAAGGCCAATTGTAAGTAAATTATAAACAAATTTTTTAAGTATTCAAAAATATTAATATTTTAATATTTTTAATAGTTGATTTCAGATTATATATATATATATATATATATATATATATATATATATATATATATATATATATATAATGTAATACTATAGTAAAAATGAAAATTTTGATAAAGAGTAAAAAGTACTTTTTTCTAGATAATTAATTATATATATAAAATTAAAAGTAAATTTTAGAAATATCCATAAATTTTATTTTCTTTTAATTTTGTCTCAAAAAATTTTTATTTATATTAAATATACCTCTATCAATACATATGTTCTTTTTAAATAAAGTAAAAGTCTTCATTTTTCGCTAGTGAGTAATAGCTCAAATGGCATAGTCTCCCCATACTCAATTAAGAGGTTGCGGGTTCGAGTCTCCTATCTTTAGTAAAAAGAAAAAAAAAATCTTCATTTTTCGTTCAATTTCACTCTTGGCTTAAAAAAAATTCATATATAAAATCATTGAAATAATGATATTTTTGGAATAATACTTGGAACTTTTCTTAAATTATATACCAGTACAAACTACTTGGTTCACCTTTTATATCTCTCTGTCTTTCTGTCTCTTCACGTACAAAAGGAACCCACTAATTTAATTTATAGTTTTCTCTTAACTACCTCATCATCTAAGCTGATCACGAGCAACATAGTTATATTTTGGACAATGTTGACCGGGACCTCATTACCTCATAATTATTATCATAAAAAAAATAAATGTTAAATAATAAATACCTTTTTATTTTTAATTTTCCTTATATTTGAAGCGATATTAGCTAATGTTTCACTTGATTACACTAAAATGTTAATGATTAGTTAAAAGGTGAAAATTCAGGTATAGTCAACTTCACGTGAAGTTGATAGTTAAAAATCGTTAAATAATTTGACTGATTTTTATATAACAGTTTTTGGTTATTAATTTCACGTAAAATTGATTGCAGTTGAGTTTTCACTTTAGTTAAATCATGGTTAGTTGCACATACATTTAAGTTGAATTGGTAACTGACAACAGGAAAGTAATCTCGGAATATGGAGAAGAAGTGGTGAAGCTAGGAGGAAGGATGCTGGAGTTGATGTCAAGAAACCTAGGCCTAAAAGAGGATTACCTTATGAATGCATTTGGTGGAGAGAACGAGATTGGAGGGTGTTTAAGGGTTAATTTCTACCCAAAATGCCCTCAACCTGACCTAACCTTAGGACTCTCAGCTCACTCAGACCCTGGCGGGATGACCATCCTTCTGCCTGATGATTTTGTGTCCGGCCTTCAAGTGCGCAAAGGAAATCATTGGATCACTGTCAAGCCTCTCCCAAATGCTTTCATCATCAACGTTGGTGACCAAATTCAGGTAACAATAACAATAATTAGACTGAAAAGTAGTAATAACATTATCTGTACTCACTGTATATGTCCATATATTAATTAAAGAGCCACATTTTGAAAAAAAAAAAAAAATCAGCCAACCACTAGGTCTGCCATAATTATGTATTATTGTTGATGAGGTTCAGATTTTCATCAAGGAGTGGGTAGTTCTTAATTAATTATTGACTAATATATATTATATAATGACAGGTGATGAGCAATGCAATATACAAGAGTGTGGAGCACAGGGTTATTGTGAACTCAAACAAAGATCGTGTGTCCTTAGCCTTCTTTTACAACCCAAAAAGTGATTTGCTTATTGAACCTGCCAAAGAGCTTGTGACTAAGGAAAGGCCAGCACTCTATCAACCAATGACGTATGATGAATATAGACTTTATATTAGGATGAATGGACCTTGTGGGAAGGCCCAAGTTGAATCTTTGACTTCCCCAATTAGGTGATTATTATTATTCCAACAATAATTATTATCATAATCATATTATGTAATGTGAAATGTGAAAATATGGCAATTAGGATCTAATTGCATCTAAATAATTGAAACATATATATTGCTATCCTTATTGGATGTCTAAAGTTATATGATAATGATGGGTTAAGTTGATGATATATATGTACAAGGAGTGTTTAAATCACATGTCCCCCCGCCCCTTCTTTTTCATGTATATTCTTTCTTATCTCAAACTGAGTTATTGGTTTGGTCAATTCAGAAGCGGGGGAAATTAAGAAAATTGGACTCAATGAATAATAATGGTGTGTGATCTGACACGGCTGAGCATATGTACCTATTTTCCAGGTTGCCTAGGTCTAGTGGGATGCTGACTAAAGCTCACTCAATGTGATTATAAAAAATGACACCATGAATAAAATCATGGAACATGTGACATATGAAACTTTTCATATAGTGAATGAGTTTATTAAAACATTTACATATACCAGTAATATGCACTTTTGCTTCTTTTTATCAAGGTGTATAATAATAAAAATATGAAATTAGTTTAAATAAAATTACTTAATACCCTAATTAAAAAATCTTTTATTTATATATACTTTTTATAAATATAAGTATATATGAAAAAAAATGTGTACTAAAATCATCCTAATCTTTTTTAAATACAATAATAGATAGCAGATATATACGTTCTTTATAATGAATTTGACATGAAAATAATTGAGATGAGTAAGTTTTATAACAATATCTTTCTGATTTTTTTCTAATAATAATAATAAAAAAAATGACAAATCGATTCCTGACTTTTTGGTTTACGAACATTTAAGTTTCTGAGAATTTAAAAATATATTTAAGTTTTTGACCTCTTTAAAATCTGCACATATCGATCTCTGAGTCTAATTTGTTCAATTTTAAAAACTCTCTCACATGTGCATCCGTATCAACCTGGTCAGTACCATGGGAGTCACGTTTGATTTTTTCGTTGAGTCTGACAGATCCTAACAGACCCAAGTGAATATGAGGGATCGATAGATTTTGAAAATGTTAGGAACTTAAATGTATTTTCCAATCCTCGATGACTTAAATGTCTACCGATCAAAAGGTCAAGGACTTATTTGTCATTTTTTCTAATAATAATAATAATAATAATAATAATAATAATAATAATAATAATAATAATAATAAGTGTTCTTGATTACCTGAAACTGGATTGCTCTTGGGCCAAGACATGAGGTCCAGACTTTTTTTGAGATAACGTTCAACTTATATATATTGGTGCTGAGGTGGGGTGGTACCTGCAAGAGACTCCGATACTTAAGTTAGTAAGAGCTTTAAGCAAGTGTTAGTAGATTAAGTCTAAAATATACATGAGAGTGTTAGTGTATTTATAGTAGAATAGATAATTACCTTTTTAAAGTAGTTTCACCTTTGATGATGGATGGCTGTTCCCTCTTGATAGGAAAGTTGTTGAGATCTCCCTTCTAGATAAGCAGGAGATATCTTAGGAGGTAGTTACTTATTCAGATAAGTAGGATTGAACTACCTTTCTGGTGTTCGACTTTTATAAGGCCGGATAAGTAGATGAAGCCACCTTTTTGGTGAACTTTTATTCTTATTGGGTCTGCCTTTATGTTTTTGGGTCAGGATATGTATAAATAGTCTCCTTACTTGATTTCATGTATTTACGAGGTCAGGTTTAAGCATGGGTTGATTTGTTCCTTTACGTTGGGTAAACCGTCTTTCTGGGATAAGTTGGGTACTCGACATGTTTTTGAAACGTCAAGTCTTTTTATAACATCACACACGTTCTTCCTTCAGTTACCTTAGTAACTATGTAACTGTGTACACTATTAATGAGAGGTGCAAAGTGAAACTTTTGTCTTTAGTGTCTTATAAATACTTTATTTTTCTTTTTTTCTTCCTTTTTCACTTTCTTCGTATTGCATCATCTTCGTCTCCCTCGATTATTTTTGCAACCTTTGTTCTTCTTTCAAGATTTCTTTATCGTGAATTTTGGGTGTTCTCATTAGTTCATTGAAGGCTTTGGACCGTAGTATTTTTGCTGTTGAAGTGTTCTTTTTCCTTTAGCACTCTTCTATTCAGGTTGGTTTTTTATCCTTTTTCTTGTTCTGGTTCTTGCGTTCTGTTTTACCACTTTTGTGTTTGTTGATTGAAAATTTGTTTACTTTCTCATTCTTGAATTTCTTAAATGGCATTGTTGTTTTTATCGATATTAGAAAATATTTTTGAAAATGAGGTTCAGTCTTGTAAATTTTACGTTGGTCCTGGTCTTTATTTGCTATTGGTGATTGAGATTTTCATGCTGGTGTTGCTCTCAAATAGTGCCACTTTATCTGTTAAAAGATGGTACTATTTCTGTATCTGATAATGTGATGATAGTTTGTATGTATGAGAAAATGTAAGAACTGTAATCTTTTGATGACGACCCGACTTTTCGACTTTTTGTTGTGACATTTTTGTTTTGTTTTGTTGTATTGTAGATAGAGCTTGTATGTCTCGATCAGTTATACACAGTATATCTTCTAAGGTCCCATCCGACTTGACATGGGTAGATTTATCTGTTCTTATTCCTGTCCGTATTATTGATAACGAATATGCCAAAACCTTTCGCAGACATCATAAATTATGTTTGAGTTGGGAGGATGAGACGAATTATAAAATTGTGGTTGCTGACCCTGAAGAGATAGTCTGTTTCTCCCAACTTGATAGGTCAGAACGTCATTTCATATATGTACATGATTGTTTTTCTACGAAATTAAGAGTTACCTTTTTTTATTTTGAGTCTAAAGTTCTTAAATTATGCAATGATACCCTACCTAATTACATCCCAATTGGTAAGATTTTTTAAAAATATACTAATTTTTTTGTCGAGAATTTGAAATCTGACTTTTTTAGGTTTTTTTTTATCTTTTCGTTATCACCAAATTATTTATCAAGGTGTATGTATAATAATAAAAAATATGAAATTAGTTTAAATAATAAGTACTTAATACTCTAATTAAAAGATCTCTTATATATATCGGGCCTGCTACACATACAAGCTTACAAGCTTACAAGTTAGCCCAGCCCAAATACAACTCATGCGCATGAAGAGAGGTTACATAGAGCGTCACATTCACGCGCTCAACACTCAAACGGTTACGTATGCTACGAGTTATGACAGACTCTTCCACTTCTTCCACTTCTTCCACTTCCCAAAGCGATTCGAAAAGAAGGAAATCCTTCCATTTTCGAGCGAAAATCGACGTTCAAAATATACAACTCGTTGTTCGAAACCTCCATCAAAACACCATCAAACTCTCCATCAAGAATCTGAAGAGAAAACAAAGCAACAAAACTCAACGTAAGTTCATTAAGATTCGTGTATATTTTCCAGATTACAAACTACGTTTTACCTTTCTTCTACGTCGTTGTTCTAGGGTTTACTGTTATTCTTGTTTCTTTGTTACACTGTTCTTCTACGTTGTTGTTCTAGATTTTTGGGGCTATATTCCGTAGATTGGGGGGTGTATACTGCTTGACCTTGTAATGTGGCTTGATATTGAAGCATGTTTGAGTGATATCTGACTAATATATATGGATGTATCTGAATAATATCCATGCGTGTATCTCACTGTTATCAATGGGTGTATCTTGTTGTTATCTTTGGGTGTATCTGACTCATATATATGGGTGTATCTTACTGTTATCAATGGGTGTAATTTATTGTTATTAATGGGTGTATCTGACTCATATATATATGGGTGTATCTTACTGATATCTTTGGGTGTATTTTTCGTTTCAGAGAAAATGGCAGCAAGAAACCAAACAAAAGACCTTAAGTGTGCCACACATCTCCTGAGTGATAAGTTCAGAAACATGACTGAGGAGAAGAAGGCAATTGTGAGGGATCTCGGATTCGGTGGGTTGATGCACATCCCACCACTAAGGGTGGATCACCAACTCTTAAGGGAGCTGGCAAACAACTTCAAACTTGGGAAGAACAGACTGAAGACAGGATATGGTTCTTTCCAAATAACACCAAGAAAAATAGGTCATGCACTTGGCATCAATGCAACAGGTAACTAGCTTAAAATTATAGGTGTATATTAAGTTGTTGCTTGGGTCTATTTAAGTTGATGCTTGGGTATTTTTGAACCGACTTGGATACTTTGTTGTCTTCCTTTTTGTAGGAGATCTATTTCCTGAGAAAGTTGAGTATAAGAAACTTTCTGATGATGACAAAATAATTTATAGAAGATTCCAGGGTAAGACCCTCAAAAGTCTTACTGATGAAATGATGGAAATCGGCGTTGGCAACGAAGAGGAACGCCTGATGTTCAAGAGGATATTCATCCTCTACATACAGATGGCGTTCCTTTTGCCAACGACGATAAACAAAATATCGCCCGTGCACCTGGCCCCAATTTTTAAGATGGACGGCATATCAGAGAGAAACTGGGGGGGCATGTTTTGACCTTCATGGTCAAGGGCATCACAGACTACCAGGAGAAGAAGAAGAAATCAATTAATGGCTGCCTCTTTGCCCTCATGATAATCTACTTTCATCTTTCAAAAAACAAAGGCAAGAACAGGATTCAAATACCACCAAAGCCCTGGATTGCCAACTGGACTAAGGAGCAGTTGGTGGAAAGAATGTCTGCAGAAAGACAGGAAATTTTGGTAAGTAAACATAATAAGTTGGGTGTATTTTATTTACCTGAATGCTGCTAACTAAAATATCTCATGTTTCAGGGGATTCTGAAGATGGCAGAGACAAGAGAAAAAATGAAAAAAAAATAAAAAAAAGAAAAAAAAAACAAGAAATCAAAAAAATAAAAAAAGGAAGGCGAGTCCAACTTCGTCTTCGGAGACAGAAACTACTGACAGTGACACTTCTACCTCTGAGTCTGAGGCTCAAGAAGACTCAGAGGATTCAGGAAGAAAACACCCCAGCAAAAAGGGGAAAAAGTAAGAACCATACTTGGGTGTAATTTCTTTTTCGAGTTGGGTGTATTTTGTTTGATCACGTTGGGTGTATGTAGTTTATTAAGCAGCGTGTGTTTCGTTTGCTGCGTTGGGTGTATATTTAATATTCAATTGGGTGTATCTCGTGAATTCATTTGGGTGTATTTTTAGTATGTTCTAAATGATGATTGTTTGCCTTCCAGAATGGACTCCAGAAAAAGAAAGCAGAGGCAAGAGGAGTCAGATTCTGATTCAGAATCTGAATCTGAACCAAGTGATGAGTAATGTCCTGAAATTATTACTCCTTTCTTTTGGCTTCATTATAAAGATTTCGTGTATTAATTGAAGTGTCTATTATTAACTTATAGGAGCGAAGAATCATCACCTGCAGAGAAGGAGAAGAAAAAGAAAAAAACAAAAACAACACCAAAAGAGTAAGCACTTCTTTCATTAATATTCTGTGATAAAATTAATTTTTTATTTCTGATTGGTATTCTTTTTTTTCACCCAGAACACAACAAGAAAGAAAAAAGTTGTTGTGGAGGATTCACCTCCTGAAGAAGATCAATACTTTGACGGGTACAGTACCTCGTAAGCTATATTACGATCTATCATCGTAATTATTTTTGTTAACATCTTATTTTATGAATGTAGTGAGAGATATGAAATATCAAGTGACGAAATCGATGAACGGCTAAGGGGAAACGTTGATAAATCTGCTGCAGAGGGGTATGTCTTGCGGGGCTGTGTATTTGAGATTTTGGTGTGTTTTGTTTGCTAATAATTGTATCTTATTTCGCAGGGAGAACCAAGCTGACCTGCGATCGACAGAAGGTCGCTATGTGTCCTCTGAAACGTAAGAAGCTTTATTATTTAATAAAATCTTGTTATCATGATTTTGATGTATTTTGTGGAACCATTTGGGTTTATTTTGTGGATCAAGTTGGGTGTATGTTGTTTACTAGGGATATTTCGTTTGTTTTGTTGGGTGTATATTGTCCATTCGGTTGGTTATATCTTGTGCATTCATTTGGGTGTATTTTATACCTGTATCTTATTTGGTCTGAATAACATGAAATCTGTTTAGACTACCGGCTGTGAACTTGGGAAGTGATGATCCTTCCTCTCAAGAACGCACAGAACAGAGTAGCGTAAACCAGCCATCACAGAGCATGTAATTTCTCTTTTAAATAACCGTTACTTTTGTTCTTCTATTACCTTCTACTTCTAATTCTGTATATATTTTTTTTAGAAAAAAAAAGCCCTTTATTATTTTATTCAAGAAAAAAAAGGCAGCAAAAAAAAAGCAAAAACTGCAACTATGTAAGTTCTCAAAAAACAAAGCCTGTCTTCTTTTTGAATTGTTCGGGTGTATTTTTTACCTTTTTTGGGTTATTTTAGGTTGAGTCCGACTGACTCGAATATGATGGTTGTGAGGGAACAAACACCATCGGAAGCGCTTGCAATGTGAGTTTTCCAAGAATATTTCAACCTTATAACCTTATTATTTTCAAAGGCGTTGTTAACCTTTCATTTTTCTTCTTGTTTAGAGTCCCGATCCAGGTTTTTGTGCCGGCATCCCAAACAACCCCTGAGACAGATTTCGAACCAACCCCTATGCTACGGATTGAAGGGACTACAGAAACGTAAGAAATAGTATTGGGTGTATATTTCTTTAGGGTTTGGGTGTATATTGTTCCTGATCAATTTTTTTTACGCCATGATTAATTTTGTGTAACTGTGCAGCACTCCTGAATTCCCCAAACAACTTCAAGAAACCACACCCATGCTTCCCCCAGCTCCAACTAAAATGTAAGTTCATCAGACTAAAATCAATCTTTGCTTATCATCCGTATATTATTATTCTTACTCTTATTCTTATACATCATGACGCAGTCATCCAGCCGCAGAAGACGCTGCTGCGCTGTTGATGATGGCACGGACAGCAACCTATGTTCCTAAAACAGATTCAGGGATGCCATCATTCAGCCTTGGACTGACTGATTCAAGCCAGGAGGGGGCGTCAACGCAGGAGACAGAAAGGGAAAAATCTCCAGAAACTGCAAGTATGCTAGAACAATTAGCAAGCAATGCGGCGAAGGGAACAAACGAAAGTCCACAAATTCAGAGGGAGACTGGGGGAGAAAGTTCTGCAAAGTTTGAAACTCCAGGGGGAATAAATCAAATTACAGATGATATGAAACAAAAGTGCTACATCTGGGGGACGAGACTGAAGGAAGACGCAAATGGCAATACTAACGAGTATGAGGAGATTTGCACTCTGATTGGCAAAGGAGAATACATTTTGATCAGATCGCACCTTGCATCCCTCCAGGCAAAAAGTGATATAGAATCTCAGGTAATATTAGACTAACATTAATGTTTTTACACCAAAGTAAACTGCAATGTTTATTAATGTAAAATTGATTTCGGCATATATTTCTAGATTGTATCTGCCATCTGCCTCATCATAAACCAGAAAAATGAAAAGAGGTTTCAGGAACAAATATACTGTCTCCCCCCGATATTGTGGTAAGTGTTACTTCTACGAACTTTGGGTGTATTTTCTGCATTGATTTGGGTGTATTTTTTGGGTTCGATTGGGTGTAAGTTGTGTATTTTCAGTATTTCATTTCTTGTTTCGCAATTCTTGCAGAGCATGGCACTTTCGGATCACCAAAGGGGGAATTCATATCCCCGAAAACGAAAAAGGAATTTAGGGTGGAAGCCTACCCGAGTTTCTTTCACTTCATAGATAGAAAAAAATTAAGTTCGCATCCATATGTAAGTTTTCGTTTGCTAAATTTGTTAGTACGCTTATTTATTTACTTATATGCCAAATAAAATAACACACTGTTGAAATGTGGCAATCCTTCAGATTTTTGCTCCTGTTTGCCACTCGGGACGTTGGTGGTTATGGCTAATAAATACAACAAAGCGGAAATGTCAAATACTTGACCCGCTACACAAAAAAGCTCCAAGCGATGAGAGAAAGGACATTAATAAATTCACTGTAAGTTGCCTCTGTCTTCTTTACTTTAATAGATAGGTCTATTTCGAAGGTTGTGTTGGGTATATATTCTATATTCAGTTGGGTGTATCCTGTGTATTCATTCGGGTGTATTAATGATTTGTTTTGGTATTTAAGGGATATGTATTTTCAAGATTGATAACATATGCCGGCGGGAAACCTCTGGAGAAAGGCGAGAAGAAAAAGGAAATTAAAGCATCATATGTTAAAATATCAGGCCAAAAAACAAGGTATAAATTTGTGACTCTAAACATTAAACTTTCCTAAATGAGATTTGTAATTTATTTTCTTCGTTTTCAGCTATGACTGCGCTATCTACGTTATGAAGTGGCTTGAGTTAATTGAGCCGGAAAACATCAAAAAGGGGAAGTATGAATGGGATAATTGGCCACAGGTAACTGTCTTTAGAACTATATAACTCTGTATTACTTTACTGAATTAATATTGCTGTTTAAACAGAATATACTTTTTAATTGTAGGAGGAGGTGGACCACTATAGAGTGGAGTATGCTTCCCGGATACTATTCAGTGAGATGAATAAACAGAGAGATCGGGCAATTAGAGAGAGTAGTGCTATAAGGCTGTCGAAGCCATCCTCTGTATTATTGAGTCCGTTTTGTCAGATTAATTCTGCTGATATAGAAACTGGGTAATCCAACTGCTGCGTAGTTTGTAAATTAAACAAATGATGTAAATATTTGCCAATTATCAACAACTTCTATTCCATGTATATTTTTTCCCATAGTTAAACTATCTATGCTGGTAAACTGTCTGTGATGTATTTAAAAACTGTATTACAGGTGGTAAACGCAAATTATAAACTGTTACACCCAACGCAAGTCTAATAATACACCCAAGATTGCATAAACTATACACCCAACTGTCTGCGCTATACTCAAAATGTATGAATTACATGTACTAAAATATGAAGAAAAACATCAAATGAAATATACACCCATAACTTGCGAATTTTTACAGCTTTTATTCTATATGTATCTATATATGTGTCTATATGTAAATTGTGAATTAACAAAAATACACCCAAAAGAAACAGTGCTTTTACACCCATATTCTATAAAACTATACACCCAAAGAGTTATCCCCTGCTGCTGGTACCCTGAGCTGATAATTCATAACGTGTCCTTGATATTGGTTGGAATTTGAATGCGCCGCTGATGCAGCATCAAACACGTTTATCTGAATATAACACTCACACATTAGCTAAACTATTAACGAGAAAAATAAACTCAATTGCCACAAATTTAAAGAACATTTCCTTGTACCTCGCTTAAAACTTTCGTCTTCTTCTTCTTTGTGGCATTTGCAATCTGTTTCTCTAGCTTTGAACCTATCCTGTTTTTTGGACGTCCTCTTGTTCGAATCCTTGGCGGGCTTTGAAGCTCGTTAACGGATTCCAAGTTGGCATCTTCGTGGGATAAAGAAGATATCCCCTTCCTTTTGGCTTTTAATGCTTCCATCTCGGCCATGACGTTATCGTACGCACGGTGTAGAATTGCAGTCAGCTCCTCCGATTCGGAGGCAAATTCGCAAATATTTTGCGAACGAAAAACCAATTGGTCGAACCTCTTGCTTCTTGGCTCCATTAGTGGCTCGTCGTGGCTGCTCTTGATGTGTGTGTGTCGCCTCTTTACCTTCTTGCTCCATCGTTCCAGTATATATCTAGGAGACACTTGGCTTACTTGTTCCAAGCTTAACACGCTTAGTGCGTGACGGCACAGTATCCCTCTCGACTCGAATAATAAGCATTGGCATTTTACCTCGGCTGCGACTGAGTCGTAGGTAACAGCGAACTTGTTGAATATTGAGCTGGAAACTTGTTCTCCGACTTCGTATATTGAATAGCCTAGAGCGGAATTCTTTAATCTGGTGATGCAATTTGCCTTTCCTCTGAATTGCGCTTGGACTTCCCTAAACTTTGCATGAGTGTACGCATCTTGAAACTGAGCTTCAATGGAGGATTTGGTTGTACACGGTATGACCGTATGAAAATCTGCAGCGTCTGATTCTCTCTCTGCTTGCTCCCTGCTTCCGAGGCAATTATCGTATTGTTTGACGAACTGAATAAGCGAGCTGTTCCGGGTGATGTACTTGTTAAAAAATGAATGCATGCTCTCGCTCTTTTGTGTGCTTCTCATCCCTGCCCAGAAGTGGTGATCCAGATAGATAGGAACCCATATGTGACAGTCTTCATACAGATCTGCATAATACACCCAAACACAGACTGTAAAATACACCCGAGAGAACATACAATTTACACCTCTGATGCAGATTTTAAAAACACATTACCTGAAAGCCACTTGTTGTCCGCAAGACCAAAATTCAGCAGAAAATCGTTCCAATTCCTATCGAATGAGTCTTTGCTATGAGAGTTCCAAACAACATGGCTCATTTCTTGTTCGATATCGGCATGTCCCTTGTACCCGTTTAATTTGCTTGGAATCTTCTTCATGATGTGCCAAATACACCAGCGGTGAACTGTTGTTGGCATACAGGCCTCTAAAGCCCTTTTCATTGATGCGCACTGATCGGTGAGAAACCCTTTCGGAGCGTTTCCTCCCATGCAACGAAGCCAGCATTGAAATAACCATTTGAATGATTCAATTTCTTCGTTCTTTATCAAAGAGCATCCGAGAAGTGTTGACTGACCGTGGTGATTCACCCCGACAAAAGAACTACAGACCAAATTATACCTGAAACAAATTACCATGGTCCAGAATGCAAAATCATTAGGTACACCCCAACAAATGCTTCGAATACATCCAATGAAACAGCCAATATACACCTCTGCTGTGGATTCGTAAAAATAAATTAATTTAGCATCATAAACAGGGACAGTTTGTTACCTGTTTGTATTGTAGGTGGTATCGAATGAAATGACGTCTCCGAAATACTCAAAGGCGGCTCTGCTTCTTGCATCGGCCCAAAAAGCCAGCTTAATCGATTGATCCTCCTCGAGTTCGAGCTCAAAAAAGAAATTCGGATTCTTCTCTTTCATTCTTAAAAAATATTTCCCGAATTCCTTTGCATCTTCTTGTTCGGAAACATTCCGCACTTCCCTGGTAATGTAATTCCTCATGTCCTTTTCGATAAAGTTTAACTCGCGGTGACCCCCGACAGCCGCAACAAATGATTGGTAGGTTTTGCTTGGTCTGATACCGGCCTCCTCGTTATTCTTTATCGTACGACGAATGGACATGCTTAGTTCCCTGTGCTGTTTGAGCATCTCTGCTTTGCTTGGACAGCAGGGGTGTGAATGATCCAGCACAACCTTTGAAATGATCCAAGCACCGACATCCTTCAATGTGTGTATATAAATTCTTGTAGGACAGTTTAGACCGGCTGTCGGATTGGTCTTCTCGGTCGGAGATATTTTATATTTCCATTTTCCCTCTCTGCTACATGTAATCAGTTGATTCTTAATCTCGTTTCCCTTCCTATTTGTGCACCGAACTCTTGTAGAGAAACCTGCAGCCTTGGTGTAGTCCCTGTAAAATTTTCCAGCATCTTCAAAGGTGGTAAAGGTCATTCCGACCTTCGGAACAAGCTCGTCATCAACAACCGAGAGAGGCTGCACAATACACCGTGTCAGAACTGTAAATACACCCATAGATATGATTCAAATACACCCAATTATGTCTAATATGATACACCCGAGCCGCAACAACTCAACTACAGAATGACCTTTAAAGCCATAAACTATAAATACACAGGCTGCAGAATACACCATATCAAAAACTAAAAAAACACCCAATCATGTCTGATATAATACACCTGAACAACAACAACTCAATTAAAATAACAAAAAACCAGTAGTGTAGATACACCCACACTTCTAGCTAAAATACACCCAAAGAAGAATTGATCTACACCCGAGCGTCTGCTATAAATTCCAGGTAATTAATCACAACTAATACATTGACGTCTTACTTTCACAATCAATGTTCAGCAATTTTTCAAGTACACAATGCTATACAAATTACTGAAAGAAAATTTATACTAATCCTATGTAAATCAAACTTCAGGAACTTCGTTAGATTCAAATTCATAATCCACTTCGCCTGGATTCAGCTGACAATCTGAGGTTGAATGATCCATTATCTTCAAAACGAGTTCAAACTTTGATTTCAGAAAACAACAAATCAAAATAGAAAACGAAGCTCGAATTGCAAAAAAGGAAAAAGATAACGTAAACGAAGAACATACCAGTGAGAAAACGAGAGGAAAAGAACGATGGAGAAGAAGGAGGGAAGACGCGCGAGAAGAAGAACAACCAAATCTCAAAATAACGAAAACGAAGAAGGAAACAAATATTTTAAATTTGGTAGTTAGATATACGCGGCATGTTATATAGCGCGTGTAATCAACGTACGTGGAGTAGCGCGTATTTTGATTTTATTGTATAATGAGCTTGTAAAGCATACAAGCCCTAATGGCTTGTATGCAAAGCTTTTCCGTATATATATATATATGAAAAAATGTGTGCTAAACTCATGCTAATGTTTTTTAAATATAATAATAGATAGTAGATATACACAATTCTTTATAATAAATTTGACATGAAAATAATTGAGATGAATGAGTTTTATAGCAATATCTTTCTGATTTTTTAATAATAATAATAATAATAATAATAATAATAATAATAATGATAAAATACCGTAATAAATATTTTCTTGTCCCACTCGGCACTTGCGTACCTCCTCACTTGGAACAATCGGGTTACTGGGTTGGGCACTAATGACTAATCAATGTATCTGAGGGTGACACGTTCGTTGTTTTTATTAAGATAACACCAACAAATAAATTAAAAATAAAAAGAAAAATATTATAGTAAAACTTAAAGTTTAAGCTAATTGAGCAATGAGAATTAAATCACGTTGGCAATATGGGAAATGCGAGGCAATCAGTTTTCACTTTTCAGCGTCGGAGTGGACCCTCAACGCGTTAACTGGGTCGTCGGTATCAGCTTCTGCCTTCTTCTTCGGACAACCGTACGATATAGAGAAACATCAACTATATGAAATAATGAGAATGATGTGTTCCCTTTCAAAAATCTAATAAGAGAGCCATAAATGCCATACTTATTAATTTAGAAAAGAATTGCAATCCAACTGGTCAAAGTTTATAGTTAATCATTATTAAATAATTTAATATATTTAGTTAAATTATTATTTAATAATTTTTAATTATTAATTTTATATAAAAATAATTAAATGTATGTGTTAATTAAATAAAATTAATAGATAATAAGTTGAATTTATTATTTATTTATAATTAAATAAAATATAAAAATAAAAATAAAAATAAAAATACATGTCTCTTTTTAAAAAAAAAGCTCAACACTACATGTGGAGTAAACAAAACAACAAACAGAAATAACTACCAGTCAAAAGAAGTAAGCTACGCAAAAAACACTAATTAATATTCCATGTCATATTTGGCATTGTCATCAATTAACAACAGAAGGGATCTACATCTAGCCACTCTTTATAGTTCATGAAGGACTGATGGATAATATCGTTAATCCCTTTTTTTAGAGAAAGTCTAAAAGACCAGCACTTTTATTGAAATTTGGCAAGCACTTAACCATCTAAAGGAAAATGAGTAATCCTACACCAGTAGATGTCATCTCACACCATTAAAAATATTGATGATGGCTAATTGATGGCTATACATTATAAATTCTGTTGACCCCTAGCATTTCTCTTTCCTTTATTCTGAAAAATTCTTCTATTTCTTTCTAGCCGAATGTTTCAGATAATCGCACAGAAATATACCATCCACCTCTTGCACTCCTCAGGAGCCATTACAAGAAACACTGTTAAAATCAACGGAAAAATTGACGGATTTGTCGTCGATAATATTAAAAATCGACGGTAAAATGGACGGCGTGACATGTCACTTTTAAACGTGTCTATTTTTAAAAAATCTAATAAAATCGACAACCTTTTCGTCGATAAAATGAGTTTAAGATTTTTACCTATTTAGTAAAAGCGACAAACATGCAGTCGATAATACTATATAAAATCGACATAACGTCTGTTGATATTTGATTCATTAAAATTAATAGGATAGCCGTCGATTTAATTATTAAAATATCGACAAGTTCTTCATCTATTTATTTTTTTTTGTCTATTTTAAATTTAAAAACGACAACGATGCCGTCGATTTTAATAGCCATAATTTTTTTATTATTTTTTTTATTTGAAAAATAATAGACAATTCATGCAAATAAACTTTTAAATGTAAAAATAAAATTTATACTAAATATTAGATGATGAATTTACCAACTTATCCAAACAATAACAAATAATTCTTTAATTTAAAGATTTAAGATAAAATAAATAATTAAATTTAAACTTATATTCGTCTAAATATGAGATACACATAGACATAGAAATATGCACATTACTATAAGTTTGTTGATACTTTATACAAGGTTAGTAGCATCACTACCACATATGAACAAATTGAGAAAGCAAAATGTACATATAAGCAATAGCCAATACCAGTGGATTGAACTGTTGCAGACCAATATCCACAAGTGCCTTCTTCCTCAAGACTCTCATTCTTTAAATTGAAACTCGAAATTAACAAAAAGCCGGCAATAACAGCAAATGAGTGAGTCACCGACTCAAAATTATGGTACATCCCTTTGCAGGTAGCATCTAAGCAACATGGCTTCAAGTTTTCTCTTGTCTTCCAAGTATATTGTAGGCATGGTATTGATTAGATCAGGTGTATAACTATGTCCTCATGCACTACAATTAATATACTTATTCTTTACCTTTAGCAATTAGAGAAAGTAGACACTGCTTTGAAATAAAATATCTCTCAGCATCTGAAGGATAAGTTCCAAGCCATTGTATCTCCAGGACACGAAAATGTTTTGTATCATAAGCCATTTGCTAACAAAACATCAGGGAGTAGATTAGTCTAACAGTATCAAAAATGTAACTTAGCCATTAGACAGAGATTTAGTCCAATCAATAATCGTGTAATTTCATATTCAGAACCGTATCATGATATGCATGTTTAAATAGTTGCAGATGATGAGTTTTAAAATGCTAACCATGGAACCAAATCTGTAAGTGGTTAAGATGTCAAAGTCATAGGGATCACAAGTATTACCAATGACTACAAGAACCCCCACTAGCATGTTGAAATGTAATCAAGTGAGAATATTGTGCCATTCAATAGTCGCTATGGCACTTTCTGTGAGTAAGAAAATAGAAAATTTGTAGTACTTCCACAGAATGCCAGAGCCGTGCCGATGAAGAACAAAACGAGCAAATAAAAATAAATTTACCATTCTTGATAATAGATTGTGTTATCTGAAGATTAAATTAGCTATAGAAAAATTGAACATTAAATTTTCTACACATTATATCATTACAAGCTTCATATTTTAAGACATAATCATAAAGTCACCATTCATGTCACCAAATTTTAATTACGAGCATCAACCAAAATTAAGTAATTTTTTTATAAACTAGAGCATCTCCATAATGCTAAACTCATAATTTCAATTCTATAAACAGTAATCAAAATTACAGTTGAAAAAAAGATATTAGCAGTAACAACAAGAGAAAAAGCAAAAGAACAAGTAATTGACGATACAGAACTTCATCAAGACTTATTTTCCTGAAAACTTTCTCTTTATTGATATGCTTTGGAAATGGAAGCTGAACTAATATACCTGATTGCATACATTTTTTGTCTCAAACATGAGCTAAAAACAAAAGCTTGGAATGGTAACAAGTAACATAAATCTAATACCGTGAACATAGGGTTAACATTGAGTTGGTGAACTTGCTTAATCAAATCGGATTCAGAAACTTGTTCGGGAAGGTCAATGTCAAAGGACTTAATCCCTAATTCAGCACATGCCTTTCTCTTCATTCCCACATAACTCTGTGTGTCCTTCCTATTCTCTACTACCACCACCTCCAGCCTCAAAACCTGCAATAACACCATCATATTACATTATTCTAATTCCCAATTTTGATTAGGTTAGATTGGGATTGGGATCGGGATTGAGTACCTTGCCGTACTTTTGAGAGAGTGAGCGCACTTCCTCCACGATCTCAGATCTGATAGTTTGCGCCACTGCCTTGCCGTCGATTACAGAGCGACAGCGGCGCTAGTGTGACGGAGCGACAACAGCACGGGAGAAGTAGAGCAACAACGGGCGCAGGGCCAGTAAAGCGACAACCGGCACTGCGACAGCGGAGAGACGACAGCGCAGAGGTAGTGGAGACACGACGGCGTAGTGGCAGCGAAGAAGGAAGGTTGGTGAAATGGCAGCGGTGAAATGGAAAAGGCCCAAATTGGGGTTAGTTAATTTTTTAGGTAAAATGTAAGCGGGGAATTGAGTGAAACAAGAGACGCGGGAAGTAAAGGCGGTGTAATTTTTTGTTGATAAAAATTGACGGTAACTTCGTTGATTTTAATTAAAATAAAATTAAATAATGTAGCCATCTATTTTATTTAATAAATCTATACCCTTCATTTAATTTCAAAAAGAAATTTTGATTGTTTAAAATTATCGACGACAAAAGCTGTTTATATTATAATTATTAAAATAGACGACCTGTGTGTCGATTTTAAAGAAAAAAGTTTTCAGCCTACCACTCCGTCTACAATGTGACGATAAGAGGAAGGGCCTTAAAAGGTTATCAAAATAATAGACGACATGGTCGTCAATTTTAATATTTTATTTTTAATTATTTTTTTCATTTTATCGACGACAAGCCATCGAAAAAAATTGATGAAAAATTTGGCCGTCAATTTTTGGCGTCGATAATTACACTGTTTCTTGTAGTGGGCGGAGTGGTGCACGAAATTGTGATTCATTCTTTTCTAACTCGAAACAATCCCCGGTAATGGCTCCAAAAACTTAGTGCTCAATATCACGGTGTCTAAAATTCAATTCACAACTCCGCACAACTAACCAGCAAGTGCACTGGGTCGTCCAAGTAATACCTTACGTGAGTAAGGGTCGATCCCACAGAGATTGTTGGTATGAAGCAAGCTATGGTCACCTTGTAAATCCCAGTTAAGTGGAATCATAAAGTCAAATGTGATTAGATGGGATAAATAAAGATAAATAAAATAAAAAGGGATAGAAATACTTATGTAAATCAATAGTGGGAATTTCAGATAAGCATATGGAGATGCTGTGCTCCTCTTGTATTTCTATTTTCTTATTACATTCATCCAATCCTTCTTACTCCTTTCCATGGCAAGCTGTATGTAGGGCATCACCGTCGTCAATGGCTACTTTTCATCCTCTCGGAAAAATGGTCCTATGCGCTGTCACTGCATGGCTAATCGTCTGGAGGCATCACCTTTGTCGATGGCTACATCCCATCCTCTCAGTGAAAATGGTCCTATGCTCTGTCACAGCACGGCTAATCATCTGTCGGTTCTCAATCAGGTTGGAATAGAATCCCTTGATTCTTTTGCGTCTGTCACTAACGCCCAGCCTTCAGGAGTTTGAAGCTCGTCACAGTCATTCAATACCGGAATCCTACTCGGAATACCACAAACAAGGTTAGACTTTCCGGATTCCCGTAATCCTACTCGGAATACCACAGACAAGGTTAGACTTTCCAGATCCCCATGAATGCCGCCATCTATCTAGCTTATACCATGAAGATTCTGTTGAGGAATCTAAGAGATATGCGCCCGGCCTAAAGTAGAACGGAAGTGGTTATCAGTCACGCGCGTTCATAGGTGAGAATGATGATGAGTGTCACGGATCATCACATTCATCAAGTTGAAGTGCAACGAATATCTTGGAATAAGAATAAAAGAGAATTGAATAGAAAATAATAGTAATTGTATTGAAACTTGAGGTACAGCAGAGCTCCACACCCTTAATCTATGGTGTGTAGAAACTCCACCGTTGAAAATACATAAGTGAAAGGTTCAGGCATGGCCGAATGGCCAGCCCCCTAAAACGTGATCAATAGCCTCTTAAGATGAAGAATAAAACAAAACTGAGACCAAAGATGTAACGTGGTCAAAAGACGTCTAATACAATAGTTAAATGTTCTATATATACTATACTAGCTACTAGGGTTTACAGAAGTAAGTAATTGATGCATAAATCCACTTTCGGGGCCCACTTGGTGTATGTTTGGGCTGAGCTTGATCTATCCACGAGCTGAGGCTTTTATTGGAGTTGAACGCCGAGTTATAGCGTGTTTCTGGCGTTCAACTCCAGGTTGTGACGTGTTTCTGGCGTTTGACTCCAGACAGCAGCATGTACTTGGCGTTGAGCGCCACTTTACATCGTCTATTCCCGAATAAAGTATGGACTATTATATATTTCTGGAAAGCTCTAGATGTCTACTTTCCAACGCCGTTAAGAGCGCGCCATTTGGAGTTCTGTAGCTCCAGAAAATATATTTTGAGTGTAGGGAGGTCAGATTCCAACAGCATCAGCAGTCCTTTTGTCAGCCTTTTTCAGAGTTTTGCTCAAGTCCCTCAATTTCAGCCAGAAATTACCTGAAATTACAGAAAAATACACAAACTCATAGTAAAGTCCAGAAATGTGAATTTATCATAAAAACTAATGAAAACATCCCTAAAAGTATCTTGAACTTACTAAAAACTAATTAAAAACAATGCCAAAAAGCGTATAAATTATCCGCTCATCACAACACCAAACTTAAATTGTTGCTTGTCCCCAAGCAACTGAAAATCAATTAGGATAAAAAGAAGAGAATATACTATAAATTCCAAAATATCAATGAATATTAATTCTAATTAGATGAGCGGGACTTGTAGCTTTTTGCTTCTGAACAGTTTTGGCATCTCACTTTTTCCTTTGAAGTTTAGAATGATTGGCTTCTCTAGGAACTTAGAATTTCGGATAGTGTTATTGACTTTCCTAGTTAAGCATGTTGATTCTTGAACACAGCTACTTATGAGTCTTGGCCGTGGCCCTAAGCATTTTATTTTCCAGTATTACCACCAGATACATAAATGTCACAGACACATAACTGGGTGAACCTTTTCAGATTGTGACTCAGCTTTGCTAGAGTCCCCAGTTAGTGGTGTCCAGAGCTCTTAAGCACACTCTTTTGCTTTGGATCACGACTTTAACCACTCAGTCTCAAGCTTTTCACTTGGACCTGCATGACACAAGCACATGGTTAGGGACAGCTTGATTTAGCTGCTTAGGCCTGGATTTTATTTCCTTGGGCCCTCCTATCCATTGATGCTCAAAGCCTTGGATCCTTTTTACCCTTGCCTTTTGTTTTTAAGGGCTATTGGCTTTTTCTGCTTGCTTTTTCTTTTTTCTTTCTATTTTTTTTCGCCAGTTTTTTTTTCGCAAGCCTTTGCTTTTCACTGCTTTTTCTTGCTTCAAGAATCAATTCCATGATTTTTCAGATTATCAATAACATTTCTCTTTGTTCATCATTCTTTCAAGAGCCAACAGTTTTAACATTCATAAATAACAAGATAAAAAATATGCACTGTTTAAGCATTCATTCAGAAAAAAAGTATTGTCACCACATCAATATAATTAAACTAAATTCAAGGATAAATTCGAAATTCATGTACTTCTTGTTCTTTTGAATTAGAAACATTTTTCATTTAAGAAAGGTGAAGGATTAATGGAATTATTCATAGCTTTAAGACATAGTTACTAAATGATCATGAAGTAGAGACACAAAACATAAATGAACACAACATAAAAACCGAAAAGCAGAAAGAAATAAGAACAAGGAATAAATCCACCTTAGTGGCGTCTCCTTCTTGAAGGACCAACAATGTCCTTAAGCTCTTCTATGTCCCTTCCTTGCCTTTGTTGCTCCTCCCTCATTGCTCTTTAATCTTCTCTTATTTCTTGGAGAATGATAGAGTGCTCATGATGTTCCACCCTTAATTGTTCCACATTGTGGCTCAAATCTTCTAAGGAAGTGTTGAGTTGTTCCCAATAGTTGTTAGGAGGAAAGTGCATCCCTTGAGACATCTCAGGGATTTCTTGATGATGAGCTTCCTCATGCATCTCTTGAGATCCGTGGGGGGTCTCTCTTGCTTGCTCCATCCTCTTCTTGGTGATGGGCTTATCCTCTTCAATGGGGATGTCTCCTTCTATGATAACTCCACCTGAGTAACATAGATGGCAAATAAGGTGAGGAAAAGCTAGCCTTGCCATGGTGGAGGGCTTTTCGGCTATTTTGTAGATTTCATTGGAGATGACTTCATGAACTTCTACTTCCTCTCCAATCATGATGCTATGAATCATGATGGCCCGATCCACAGTAACTTCAGATCGGTTGCTAGTGGGAATGATGGAGCGTTGAATGAACTCCAACCATCCTCTAGCCACAGGCTTGAGGTCCAGTCTTCTTAGTTGAACTGGCTTGCCTTTGGAGTCTCTCTTCCATTGAGCTCCTTTCACACATATGTCCATAAGGACTTGGTCCAACCTTTGATTAAAGTTGACCCTTCTAGTGTAGGGGCGTACATCTTCTTGCATCATGGGCAAGTGGAACGCCAACCTTACATTTTCCGGACTAAAATCTAAGTATTTCCCCCGAACCATTGTGAGATAATTCTTTGGACTCGGGTTCATACTTTGATCATGGTTCCTAGTGATCCATGCATTGGCATAGAACTCTTGAACCATTAAGATTCTGACTTGTTGCATGGGGTTGGTTAGGACTTCCTAACCTCTTCTTTGGATCTCATGTCGGATTTCCAGATACTCATTTTTCTTGAGCTTGAAAGGGACCTCAGAGATCACCTTCTTCTTTGCCACAACATCATAGAAGTGGTCTTGATGGCTTTTGGAGATGAATCTTTCCATCTCCCATGACTCGGAGGTGGAAGCTTTTGTCTTCCCTTTTTCTTTTCTAGAGGATTCTCCGGCCTTAGATGCCATTTGATGGTAATGGAAAAACAAAAAGCTTATGCTTTTACCACACCAAACTTAGAATATTGCTCGCCCTCGAGCAAGAGAAGAAAGAAGAGAAGAAGAAGAAGAAGAAAATAATGAGGAGAAGGGGGAGTGTGGGTTTCGGCCAAGGTATAGAAGAGGGGGTTGTGTTGTGTGAAAATGAAGTGGAATGAAGGGATGTATATAGGGAAAGGGGAGAGGGTAGGTTCGGCCATTCTAGGGTGGGTTTGGGTGAGAAAGTGTTTTTGAATTTTGAAGGTAGGTGGGGTTTATGGGGAAGAGTGGATGGATGTGAGTGGTGAAGAGGTGATGGGGAAGAGAGATTGAAGTCATTAGTGAAGGGTCTTGGGAGAAAGTGTTTATTGGGAGAAGAGATTCAGAGATTGAAGTTGTTGGGAAGTGTGACATGGGGAAGAGTGTTATAGGATTAGGAGGTAAGGTGAGAATATGTTAGGTGGGGATCCTGTGGGGTCCACAGATCCTGAGGTGATCCTGTGGGGTCCACAGATCCTGAGGTGTCAAGAAATTCCATCCCTGCACCAAATAGGCATGTAAAATGCCTTTGCATACCATTCTGGCGTTTTAATGCCGAGGTGATGCACGTTCTGGGCGTTCAACGCCCATGTGAAGCATGTTCGGGGCGTTCAACGCCCATATGTAGCATGTTTCTGGCGTTGAACGCCAGTTCCATGCTTGTTACTGGCATTCAGCGCTAGCTTTTCTCAAGGCACATTCCTGGCGTTCAAACGCCAGAATGTTGCTTGTTTCTGGCGTTCAGCGCCAGATTCATGCTCTGTTCTGGCGTTAAACGCCAGCCGGATGCTCCTTACTAGCGTTGAACGCCAGTCTGTCCTTCTTCCAGGGTGTGATTTTTCTTCTGCTGTTTTTGATTCTGTTTTTAATTTTTATATTTTTTTCGTGACTCCACATGATCATGTACCTAATAAAACACAAAATAACAATAAAATAAAATAAAAATTAGATAAATAAAATTGGGTTGCCTCCCAACAAGCACTTCTTTAATGTCAATAGCTTGACAGTGGGCTCTCATGGAGCCACAAAGGTGATCAGGTCAATGTTGTATAGTCCCAACACCAAATTTAGAGTTTGGATATGGGGTCTTAACACCAAACTTAGTGTTTGGTTGTGGCCTCCCAACACCAAACTTAGAGTTTGACTGTGGGGGCTCTTCTTGACTCTGAACTAAGAGAAGCTCTTCATGCTTACTCTCTTTTGTCACAGAGGGATGGCCATGTGCCTTAAACACAAGGTAGTCCCCATTCAATTGAAGGACTAATTCACCTCTATTGACATCTATCACAGCTTCTGCTGTGGCTAGGAAAGGTCTTCCAAGGATGATGCACTCATCCTCTTCCTTCCTAGTGTCTAAGATTATGAAATCAGCAGGGATGTAAAGGCCTTCAACCTTTACTAACACGTCCTCTACTATTCCATAAGCTTGTCTCAATGACTTGTCTGCCAATTGTAATAAGAACAAGGCAGGTTGTACCTCAATGATCCCCAGCATCTCCATTACAGAGAGTGGCATAAGATTTATCCCTGACCCTAGATCACATAGAACTTTTTCAAAGGTCATGGTGCCTATGGTACAAGGTATTAAGAACTTGCCAGGATCTTGTCTCTTTTGAGGTAAAATTTGCTGAATCCAGGTATCTAGTTCATTAATGAGCAAGGGAGGTTCACTTTTCCAAGTCTCATTACCAAACAACTTGGCATTCAGCTTCATGATAGCTCCTAAATATTGAGCAACTTGCTCTCCAGTCACATCTTCATCCTCTTCAAAGGAAGAATAGTCTTCAGAGCTCATGAATGGCAGAAGGAGATTTAATGGAATCTCTATGGTCTCTATATGAGCCTCAAATTCCTTTGGATCCTTAATAGGAAACTCCCTCTTGCTTGAGAGACGTCCCAGGAGGTCTTCCTCACTAGGATTTTCGTCCTCCTCCTCCCTTGTGCATTCGGCCATATTGATTACATCAATGGCCTTGCACTCTCCTTTTGGATTCTCTTCTGTATTGCTTGGGAGAATACTGGGAGGAGTTTCAATGACTTTCTTACTCAGCTGGCCCACTTGTGCCTCCAGATTTCTGATGGAGGATCTTGTTTCACTCATGAAACTGAAAGTGGCTTTTGACAGATCAGCGACTAGATTGGCTAAATTGGAAGTGCTTTGTTCAGAATTCTCTGTCTGTTGCTGAGAAGATGATGGAAAAGGCTTACTATTGCTCAACCTATTGCGTCCACCATTGTTAAAGCCTTGTTGAGGCTTTTGTTGATCCTTCCATGAGAAATTTGGATGATTTCTCCAAGATGAATTATAGGTGTTTCCATAAGGTTTACCCATGTAATTTACCTCTGCTATTGTAGGGTTCTCAGGATCACAAGCTTCTTCAGAAGCTGCCTCTTTAGTACTGTTGGATGCATTTTGCCATCCATTCAGACTTTAAGAGATCATGTTGACTTGCTGAGTCAACACTTTACTCTGAGCCAATATGGCATTCAGAGCATCAATTTCAAGAACTCCCTTCCTCTGAGGCGTCCCATTATTCACGGAATTCCTCTCAGAAGTGTACATGAATTGGTTATTTGCAACAATGTCAATAAGTTCTTGAGCTTCTGCAGGCGTTTTCTTTAGGTGAATGGATCCACCTGCAGAATGGTCCAGTGACATTTTTGAAAACTCAGATAGACCATAATAGAAGATATCTAATATGGTCCATTCTGAAAACATGTCAGATGGACACCTTTTGGTCAGCTGCTTGTATCTTTTCCAAGCTTCATAGAGGGATTCACCATCTTTTTGCTTGAAGGTCTGAACATCCACTCTAAGCTTGCTCAGCTTTTGAGGAGGAAAGAATTTATCCAAGAAGGCTGTGACCAGCTTATCCCAGGAGTCCAGGCTATCCTTAGGTTGTAAATCCAACCATATTCTAGCTCTGTCTCTTACAGCAAAAGGGAAAAGCATGAGCCTGTAGACTTCAGGATCTATTCCATTTGTCTTAACAGTCTCACAAATCTGCAAGAACTCAGTTAAAAACTGGTAAGGATCTTCAGATGGAAGTCCATAAAACTTGCAGTTCTGTTGAATTAAAGCAACTAGCTGAGGTTTCAGCTCAAAGTTGTTTGTTCCAATGGCAGGAATGGAGATGCTTCTTCCATCAAATTTGGACGTGGGTTTGGTAAAGTCACCAAGCATCCTTCTTGCATTATCATAATTGGGTTCGGCTGCCATCTCCTTCTCTTGTTCGAAAATTTCTGAAAGGTTACTTCTGGATTGTTGAAATTTGGCTTCTCTTAGTTTCCTTTTCAGAGTCCTTTCAGGTTCAGGATCAGCTTCAACAAGAGTGCTTTTGTTCTTGTTCCTGCTCATATGAAAGAGAAGAAAACAAGAAAAGAAGAGGAATCCTCTATGTCACAGTATAGAGATTCCTTTATGTTAGTAGAAGAATAAAAGGGGGGAAGAGTGAAGAAGAATGAATAGTCGGTATAAAGAGTAAGGATAGGGGAGGTGATAAGAGATAAAGAGAAGTGTTAGTAAATAATTAAATAAATAAAAGAGAGATGAGAGAGGGAGAAATTCAAAAATAAGATATAAGATTAAATTTAAATTAAAACTAATTAATTAATTAAAAAGAATTTTGAAAAAGGGTGAGATATTTTCGAAATTAGAGAGGGAGAAGTAGTTAGTTGGTTTTGAAAAAGATAAGAAACAAACAAAAGTTAGTTAGTTGATTGAAAAAGATTTGAAATTTTAATTTTAAAAAGATAAGACGATAAGAAGATAGAAAAGATATTTTAAAATCAAATTTTTGAAAAATATAAAATTTTGAAAAAGATATGATAAAAAGATAAGATCAGAAGATAAGATAAGATATGTTTGAAAAAGATTTAATTTTTAAAATTACTTAACTAACAAGAAACTAAAAGATAAGATTCTAGAATTTAAAGATTGAACCTTTCTTAACAAGAAAGTAACAAACTTCAAATTTTTGAATCAATCACATTAATTGTTAGTGTATTTTTGAAAAATATGATATAAAGATAAGAAAAAGATTTTGAAAATGTTTTGAAAAAAGATTTTTGAAATTTTCGAAAAATAGAAAAAAAAGAAAAAGATATAATTTTTGAAAAAGATTTTGAAAAGATAAGATTTTTAAAATTGAAAAATTTGACTTGACTTGTAAGAAACAACTAATTTTGAAAATTTTTGACTAAGTCAACTCAAATTTTCGAAAATTTGGAGAGAAATAAGGAAAAGATATTTTTTTGATTTTTTTGAATTTTTAATGATGAGAGAGAAAAACAACAAAAATGACTCACAACATGAAAATTATGAATCAAAACTCATGATGCATGTAAGAACACTATGAATGTCAAGATGATCACCAAGAACACTTTGAAGATCATGATGAACATCAAGAACATAATTTTGAAAAATTTTTGATGCAAAGAAAACATGCAAGACACCGAACTTAGAAATCTTTAATGCATGGACTCTAACAAACGAAAAATGTACATGAAAAACAACAAACAACACAAAATAAGAAAACATCAAGATCAAACAAGAAGACTTACCAATAACAACTTGAAGATCATGAAGAACATCATGAATGCATTAAATTTTCGAAAAATGCAAGAAAAATTTTTAAAGCATGCAATTGACACCAAACTTAAAAATTGACTCAAGACTCAAGCAAGAAACACAAAATATTTTTGGTTTTTATGATTTTATGATTTGATTGGATTTTTATTATTATTTTCGAAAATATTTTTGAAGAAAAACGAGAAAGAAAAGAAAAATTTTGAAAAATTTCAGAAAAGTTTTTTTTTTGAAAAGAAAATTACCTAATCTAAGCAACAAGATGAACCGTCAGTTGTCCAAACTCGAACAATCCCCAGCAACGGCGCCAAAAACTTGGTGCACGAAATTGTGATTCATTCTTTTCTAACTCGAAACAATCCCCGGTAATGGCTCCAAAAACTTGGTGCTCAATATCACGGTGTCTAAAATTCAATTCACAACTCCGCACAACTAACCAGCAAGTGCACTGGGTCGTCCAAGTAATACCTTACGTGAGTAAGGGTCGATCCCACAGAGATTGTTGGTATGAAGCAAGCTATGGTCACCTTGTAAATCCCAGTTAAGTGGAATCATAAAGTCAAATATGATTAGATGGGATAAATAAAGATAAATAAAATAAAAAGGGATAGAAATACTTATGTAAATCAATAAGCGTATGGAGATGCTGTGCTCTTCTTGTATTTCTATTTTCTTATTTCATTCATCCAATCCTTCTTACTCCTTTCCATGGCAAGCTGTATGTAGGGCATCACCGTCGTCAATGGCTACTTTTCATCCTCTCGGAAAAATGGTCCTATGCGCTGTCACTGCATGGCTAATCGTCTGGAGGCATCATCTTTGTCGATGGCTACATCACATCCTCTCAGTGAAAATGGTCCTATGCTCTGTCACAGCACGGCTAATCATCTGTCGGTTCTCAATCAGGTTGGAATAGAATCCCTTGATTCTTTTGCGTCTGTCACAAACGCCCAGCCTTCAGGAGTTTGAAGCTCGTCACAGTCATTCAATACCGGAATCCTACTCGGAATACCACAGACAAGGTTAGACTTTCCGGATTCCCGTAATCCTACTCGGAATACCACAGACAAGGTTAGACTTTCCGGATCCCCATAAATGCCGCCATCTATCTAGCTTATACCATGAAGATTCTGTTGAGGAATCTAAGAGATATGCGCCCGGCCTAAAGTAGAACGGAAGTGGTTGTCAGTCACGCGCGTTCATAGGTGAGAATGATGATGAGTGTCACGGATCATCACATTCATCAAGTTGAAGTGCAACGAATATCTTGGAATAAGAATAAAAGAGAATTGAATAGAAAATAATAGTAATTGTATTGAAACTTGAGGTACAGCAGAGCTCCACACCCTTAATCTATGGTGTGTAGAAACTCCACCGTTGAAAATACATAAGTGAAAGGTTCAGGCATGGCCGAATGGCCAGCCCCCTAAAACGTGATCAATAGCCTCTTAAGATGAAGAATAAACAAAACTGAGACCAAAGATGTAACGTGGTCAAAAGACGTCTAATACAATAGTTAAATGTTCTATATATACTAGACTAGCTACTAGGGTTTACATAAGTAAGTAATTGATGCATAAATCCACTTCTGGGGCCCACTTGGTGTATGTTTGGGCTGAGCTTGATCTGTCCACGAGCTGAGGCTTTTATTGGAGTTGAACGCCGAGTTATAGCGTGTTTCTGGCGTTCAACTCCGGGTTATGACGTGTTTCTGGCGTTTGACTCCAAACAGCAGCATGTACTTGGCGTTGAGCGCCATTTTACATCATCAATTTCCGAATAAAGTATGGACTATTATATATTGCTGGAACGCTCTGGATGTCTACTTTCCAACGCCGTTGAGAGCGCGCCATTTGGAGTTCTGAAGCTCCTGAAAATCCATTTTGAGTGCAGGGAGGTCAGATTCCAACACCATCAGCAGTCCTTTTGTCAGCCTTTTTCAGAGTTTTGCTCAAGTCCCTCAATTTCAGCCAGAAATTACCTGAAATTACAGAAAAACACACAAACTCATAGTAAAGTCCAGAAATGTGAATTTATCATAAAAACTAATGAAAACATCCCTAAAAGTAGCTTGAACTTACTAAAAACTACCTAAAAACAAAGCCAAAAAGCGTATAAATTATCCGCTCATCACGGAGCTAGACTAATTATTTAGGGGAGGCTGTGTTTAATAATTTACTAAAAATATTTTATATTACTATTTCTCAATCAAAGTAAGACAATAATATATAAAAGTTACCACTTACAGTTTTGTATCATGAAAAGGCTATTTGACATTTTTTTCTATTTTCAAAATCATCTATTATTGAATTTGTGTAAAAAATAGCTGCTAATTCTTTTTCTATATAGATGACCAAAATGTCTTCAAGAAATTCATCTGCCATCTTATTTTGGAGTCTTGTCTTAACAATTTTCATTGCTGAAAAAGCTCTTTCTGTTGTTGCTGTAGACACTGATAAAGTCAAAACAAGACGTATTAACCTATCAATCATGAGATAAGTTCTTGATTTTTTCCTTTCTTGCAACTTGTTGCACAATTCAAAAAATGTACCAATAACTTTCAAATGATTTGGTATATCATGCTGAAAATGTTGCAACTGAGATTTTAAAATATTTAGCTCATTAGAAGGAAAGTTAAGGGGATAAAACTTCTCTACTAACTTACTAATTTCTTCAATATTAAATGATTTAAAATTGTCCTTAGGATCCAAAGCACAACTCAAAGTCAAAACTCTATTGTTTTCTCATTAAATATACTATTCAACTCTTGTATCTGAGAGTCAATTGTTACCAAGAATACATCTATTCGATAATGATGCTCAATTATCACACTTGGTTGACGAGATCGACCTCTTTCAAAAACATATTGTGCACTCATATTAGGACTTCAATTTCATGCTTTTCACAAAAATCTTTAACATTTGCAAGAAAATTGCACCATCCACCATCTCTTAATTGTTGCAGAAGTAACTTCGATGTAGAAATAATATGCATTGCATTAAGAATATCTTGAGATTGTTGTTGCAGTGATGGGCAAAGAACATTAGTAATTTCCATAATCTCTTTCATCAAGTGCAAAGTGAAAATAAATTCAAATGACAATAATATTTTACTAACACCATAAGCTTCACCTCTTTGTGCATAAGTTATTTCGTCTTCAATGATATTATTGGGAACAATGTTGGTAGCAGTGAAAATTTTTACCAAACTGCAAATAGAATTAAAGTGAGAGCTCCATCGAGTATCCCCAACTCTTTGTAAAGTGCTTACTTGATTTGCATCTTTGCCTGTTTCTAATTCATTTTGAGAAACCAAGTTTGCATTTTCAATTGCTTGAACTTCTTGTAATTGATCATGTCTTTTTGAAGAAGTACTAACAATAGTGACAATAGAGTTTAATTGAGTAAAAAAATTCATGAATCTGAAGTACCTAGTAAGAACCACAATTAATCGAACTGGTTAATTAAGTGGTTATATTTCCAAAATTTGATTCTGGAAAGTTAGAGTGAGAATTTGAGGTTTTAAACATCATTTTTGGACTCAGTGGGTCTTTCTGAGTCAGAAAATGTGTTTTCTGCGAAAAATCGTGAAAAATCATGAACCGGCATTTGAACTGGTTGAACCAGTTCAAGTTTGCCCGGTGCTGCGCGAGAAAAAGTAGAAATGGTCAAAAACCTTAGAAAAATAGTAGAAATAGAAAACCGGGCGTTAATTTTAATAGTTTGGCCCGGAGTTGGGCCAAACGGGCTAAAAATGCTAACAGATTGAACCGGGTCCAAGTGGGGCCCAAGTCCAACATATATAAAGGTTCATTTAATGAACCCTAACCTCATAAACACACACACACTTCAGAATTTGAGAAAGGGAGGAGAGGAAGAAGAAAACCCTTTTCACCTCAATCTTCCCAAGCTCATATCTTGAGCTATAGAGCTCTGATTTGCGTGCTACCAGTGGCTACGCATTCTTTGTGAAGAGCTCTACAAAAATCATCCAAGAAACTCTAGAGGTAAGCTCAAAATCCTCTCAGTTCTTCTCTTCAAAATTTTGGATATCTAGGGCTTGGGGCTAAGTGAGTTTTTGTGATTCTTGGTGTTTAGGTTCACTCTAATCCTTGCTTAGCTTTGGGTTTTGACATCCAAATCTGTGAAAAAGGTAAGAGGCTTTGAACTCTTGTGAACTTTTGATTTATGATGAGCCCTAGGTTGATTTTGTGGTGATTTATATATAAATAGCTTGATTATTGTGAGTTTGGAGATTGTTGGAGCTTGTGGAGCTACATTAGTGGTTGGATTTTGGTTGAAAGCTCATTTGGTTCATATTGAGAATCACCCAAGGTATGATTTTGGTTTCATCTATGTAGTATATAATATTCATGGACACTTAGGCTAGTGACCCATAAGATAGGATTGAATTTGAATGGTTGATGAATTGTTGGGTGTAATTGTATGATGATGCTTGATGAAATGATGATATTTGAGTTTGATATTGATGATTAAAAGTGATATGATGAGAATTATTGATTTGTGAAGTTGAGGAGTGAATTATGTTGCTAAATGTGGTATTGGTATTGATTGATGTGTAATGTAGTTGAAAGATTGTTAATGAAGTTTGACATATGAGATATATTGATGTTGATGTGGTAGATGAGGAAAAACGTGGTGATTTTAGCGTAATATGACATAGAAGGTTGATTTTGATGAAAAGTGGAGTTTGGAATGGTCTGGTTTGGTTTTGGTTGTGTTTGGCAAAGCAATTGTGAAAATGGTGATTTTGGGTAAAAGTGGAATTTTTGTGAACTTTGTCTGATCATAACTTTTACCTCGGTTTTCAAAATTGGTTGAAATTTGTTTAGAATTAAAGATCTTTTAAACCCCTTTAAATCGGTATAAAGTTTGTAGAAGAAGTTATGATCATTCAAAGTTGGTGTTGAAAATCTGAAAATTCTGCAAAGTTACAGAATTTTGAGTTTTCTGGTATGTTCGCACGCACAGCCTTGTGCGCACGCACACTCTGTGTAAATGGTGACTTGTGCATATGCACAGACCTGTACGTTCGCACACGCAGAGGCAGGTAGTCTGCTCGCAGCGCTGGCACAGTCTGTGCGCGTGCACACCAAATGGGAAAATTGCAACCTGTGCGCACGCACACGTTGGGGAGGCCAGTCTGTTGGGGACGCTGGCACAGGTTGTGGGAGTGAACAAAACCTTTTATGTTTTGACACCTGTGTGCACGCACACCCTTGTGCGGACGCACACGCCCTGTTTCTCAAATTTTGCTTTGTTTTCAACTATTTCATCTTCCCAACGAGGTTGTAAGCTTCTATAACACCTTTTTAAGAATTTTGGACATATTTTTGGGTGCTCAAACATGGGAAATGGTTTAAGGGTTTTTGACACTATTATTTGGAAAATGTTAGCAAACGGAGTACTAGGTTTTTGTTGTTTTGGGGAAGGCTTGATGATGCGTGATGAATGGTTGATGAATGAGAGGAAAAATCAAGGAACTGAGATGTGAATGAATAGTGGTTGAAAAGAGTCGAGGTCTTTGAATGAAGTGATGGATCCATCTTGTACTAAAAATATTTTTGAAAACCACTGTATCACTTTTTCATTGAGATTATGAGACGCTATGTGCCCGGCAGTGAGGTAGCGGCGGCGGAGTAAGGGCGGTAGTTTGTCCCGCTTGTGCTTAGATATGAGGTCGGAGGCAATAGATCCCTCTCACATCCCTTCGGATCATCAGAGCGTGTAGGCACAAAATTCTAGACAGTGATCCGAGCACTATATCTCGGGGGTTCCCACACTATGAATCCGAAGGGCAACATCTCCATGGAGATGTGTCGGGTTGGTAGTTGAACCGACAATGTGATATCACAGCCAATAGGGTAGGCATTCATCATATGCATTTTCTACCTGTTTGTATGCTTTGCTGACTTGATATTGTTTCTCCATATCTGTTAAACATGTCTAATTGCTACTTGTATTAATTGATGTATATGCTTTTACTTGTGTTTTACTTGTATTGTATATACTTGTGCTTTGCTGGAGCTGAGGAGGTTCGGAAGGCGATGGCAATGGGATTGCATGGCGGATCGGTTGGTGAAGACTGTGGGACAACGATGTTTGATTAGACTAGAAATTCCCTAAGATAGATTACCCTGTTATGGTACTACGGCTTAAGTTGTATTAAGGAATTACATATTATGCTATTTTGGTTTAGTATACTTTAAGTTTGAATTATTGTGATGGATATGGAGTCTAAGATTACCTTTGGCATCCCAGGGTCTTATATCCTACATCACTAAAACTGTTATCATACTGAGAACCTCCGGTTCTCATACCATATTTCTGTTGTATTTTTCAGATGCAGGTCGCAACCCACCTCGGTGAGTTGTTTGGTTGGTGACAGAAATGGAGGATTCGGATATTTCTTTTGAGTCTTTGATGTATTTTGACTATGTCTCTCACTTTTGTATTTTGTTTCGCCTAGAGGCTTGTGTTTGAGAGAACAAAACTTGTATAAGCTGTTTTTTTACTGTCTGGTTTCATATATGGTCTGTATCTGGCTAGCCGGCTTAAACTCTGTGAGTCGTGGCTAGCTTCTTATGATATTATACTATTATACTATGGTGCTTTGTTATTCTATACCTGTTTCATTTGCCTTAAGTCAGTAGCTTCGTTAGTATGTTTTGCGCTTTTGAAATCCATATTTTGAGCTATACTTTTCATCGGGCTTTTAGATATTATTATTCCCTTCTATATAATATATGTATAACCTTAGAACTGTCGTAACCTTTGATTAACCTTTGCTTAACACGAGGTAATGCTTAGGCTGACTAGGGTGTTACACCTCTCTTGAAGCTGCCACCAGTGCTAATTGTAACTTATGAGCAAAACAATGTACATAATATGCTTGTGGAGAATCTTTAAGAAACAAAACTTGCAAACCATTCCACTCACCCCACATGTTGCTGGCATCATTATACCATTGACCCCTAATATTTTCAACTTGGATATTATAATGAGAAAGGACAGAAATCAATTTTTTCTTTAAAGTTATTGCACAAGTATCAGTGACATGCACAAGATCAAAGAATCTATCTTTAACAAGATTATCTAGAGTAAAAAATCTCAAAACAATGGCCATTTGCTCCTTTTTAGATTCATCTCTAGCTTCATCAACAATAATACAAAATTTGGCATCTCCAATCTCTTCTCTAATTGAATTTCTCACCTTAGTAGCAAGAATATATAGAATTTCTTTTTGGACATCATTTGAAGTATACTTAGCATTTTTTGGAGCATTTTTCAACATATTCTTTTTCACTCTTTCATTGTAAGATCCCAAAAATTTTAACATTTCCAAAAAGTTACATGTGTTGCTTGAACTTTGGCTTTCATCATGCCTTCTGTAGGCGCAACCTTAAAATGTCAACTATCTAATGCAATCTATAGATGCTCCTAGTCGAATTTGATTATTTTAATCTGTTCTGATATTTGCTTGTGAAGAAGTTTGTCGATATATTGTGATTGTTTCATTAAATCATCACATGATTTAGCGCCTTATGGTGGAACGAGTTGGGACCTTTGCCAATGCGATTCAAAAGAGCGCATTCTTTTCCACTATTAACTTTCTTCCAATTCTTGAAACCATTCTCAATAAAAGCATTTGAACCCATGTTGATTGAAGGTTCCTTAGTGATTTTTATCACCAGAAAGTGGATAGTTATCAAGAATTGGTTGATTTGGCCCAACTTTAACATAAGCCCGACGGATTTTATCTCTTTGATTTGGAGAAAACTTCAAAATCATTGGTTGCATTCTAGGATCTCTTTCCAAATAAAAAATATTCAGTTTATTAGGAAGAAGTCGTGGACGCTTTGAGCTATTCAATAGAGAACTTGAAGTAATAAAATTTGATGACCCCTCAAGTATTGAAGTAGTAATAATAGAAGCATTTTCAGTCTCTTGATCTTTTCTTTTAAAAAATGTATCAATAGTTTTGAACTTACACACAATTCAAATGGCCAAGTGAGTTCCTATAATTAAAAATATATTATCAAAAAATATAAATTACAATTTATAATCTTTATAAAATATAAAAATTATATTTCAATTCAAAATAAGATATTAAAATTCAGAACAATAACTCTAGCATTGTGGTATAAATAATATAAAATTATAATTAAATCGTGAATTAATAAAAAAACTAAACATACAAACTAACGTATAATAATATAAACTTAATTAACAAATAATAGTAAATTAAGCAAATAACCAAATTTATAAAAAACAAAAAAATTAGACAAGACTAATAGAAAAATAATAAAAAAAATTAGACAAAAAATTGCCACACTAGATGTATATAATTTATTCTTCTTAACCTTTCATCCTACAACGTAACATTTACTAATCCTTAAAAATTGTAATATTAAATATAATTCATTTGCTCTATTTTTGTATGACTACGTGTCTTTGTTATTAGCTCAATAATTCTCTTGAAATAAAAAAGAGTAAAAATAGAATTTTTTTTGGAAAAGAGTCAAAGAAGAGTAAAGAACCACTTGTTGAACTAGTATCTTTTTTTAATTTGCAAAAAAAAAAAAAACAAGAGTCAAAGAGTAGAAGATAAAAAGATTAAAGGGATAAAGAAGGAAAACAATAGGAAAAGTTTTTACTGTTAGTCTACTGCAAAGTGAAAGTGAGAAATTTGAGTAAATGAGGACATTGAGAGAAGAATAGGAATTTATATTTTATTTTTTAAATAAAATGGATTACTGGACTAGGCCTAGAACTATTATATTTTATTAACACTATAAAGAATGGAGTTAATGGCTTTTTTTTTGTTATGGATTAATGAAAAAAATGTAGCATCACCAGTTCACTAAAGTAGCGTTTGGTGGAGAGATAGAGACAGAAAAACTGAGACTGAGAGACAGAGACTAAGAGACAGAGATTGAAATAAATCTCAGTATTATGTTTGGTGTAAAATGGGAGACAGAAATTGAAACAAGAATAAAATTCTAATTAAATTTGCACAAAGGATAAAAGGGGTATTTTAGGTATAAAATGAGGGTATTTTAGGTATAAAATGTTATTAAAGTTTCAGTCTCCATCTCTAAAAATTTTAGTCCCATGTGTCTCCACTTTTTGGAGGTAAAAGGGGTTGGGAAATAAAAAGGGAGGGGGGGGGGGATATGTCCTTTAATTTTTTTAAACAAAAATTAAAATGGGGAGGGGGCCATTGCCCTCACCGCTATGTGTCTCCGCCCCTGGCGCTCCTGCTTACTAGTTGATAGCTCTGTCTAACTTTGAATTTCTATTCCTTGTACTTCTATCAACTTCTTGTACAGCATTTTTCTATTCCTTGTACTTTAATTTCTATTCCTTGTACTTCTATCAACTTCTTGTACGACATTTTTCTTGTTCATTTGAGCTTTCATCAGCTTCTTCGATTACATTTTCCTTCTTCATTTTGAGCTTCTATAAATAAATTTGTATTGTGCATAGTTTGTAATCTCAAATAAAGATTTATACTAAAAATATTTAAGTTAGAGTTTTGAATTGAAGTCTCAGTATGCTAATTTTAATAATTGATTGATAGTATAGTTGCTTTGTTTAACATTATTGAGTAGCTTGATTTATTGAGAATCTGATAATATAGGAGGTCAGTTCTCTTTACTTTTTTTCTCTCGTGCTCTTGATTATTAGTAAACTATTAATTGATTATAACTGCATTTTTATGATATGAGTTGGAGTTTGTTTGATTATTATACTGAATGAGTTTGATTATACTCAGTTTTTAAAAATTATATTTTAACAAAGTTGACATCTACAGCATGTTTGACTATAACTGGATTTTTGTGATATGATTTAGAGTCTGTTTGATTATGCTCAACTTTTAAAACATGATATTACATGATATTTGATTATATAGCATACTTGATATTTGATTATTGGATTTTAACTTTTTTTACTTTTTGAATTTGATTGGATTTTGGTTGTTTAATTTTCTAGTTTTGAAAAATACAAAAGAAGATTATACCAAAATGAGTAGAAAAAAAAACCAAAAATGACTGTCGAACTAAGATTTTGGAGCTAGCAAAGTGTTATCAATTTCATGAAAAAATAAAAGGAGGAAAACAAAATAAAAAGCAGCATAAGGAAGCCTCAAAGATTGCCAATAAAAAGGAAAGAAAGAAAAAAAGAAAAGAAAGGTTTGAATACCCCGAAAGAGGCAAAAGCATCAAGAGAAAGAAAACTAGGAGCCTCCCAAATTAGTCTGTATGCAAATGCTAGGACGGGGACCTTAGAAAAAATAATTGGAGATGAAAGAAGAAAAGTCCGAAGAAAATTTGGGACACATCGAGGGGAAAAAATTGATTATAAAAATTTTCTACTGAATTTTTACTATTAAATTTGACTATCATGTTTGTAATTTTTTTACTACTGAGTTTAATTATCATGTTTACTGAGTTTGATTATACTCAGGTTTAGTACTATATTTGACTACTAAATTTGATTATACATATTTACTGAGTTTGATTATAATCAGGTTCAGTGCTATATTTAACTACTGAATTTGTTTATACGTGTTTACTGAGTTTGATTATACTCAGATTTAGTGCTATATTTGACTACAGAGTTTGATTATGCATACCTATTAAGTTTGATTATACTCTGATTTTGTGTTATATTTAACTACTGAGTTTAATTATACTTATGTTCAATACTATATTTGACTACTGAATTTAATTATACTTATGTTTATTGAATTTGATTATAGATGACTACTGAGTTTGGTTATTTTTTTCATGGTACAATCTAAAAACTTGATAAAATATAAATCTTGATAAAGAAGGAAGTTATTTAAAAGTTTAAAATAATTTTCTGTACATATATATAAATTAAATGAAGCCATCTTCAATTAATTGAAGCATCAACATCAACCCTATTTATTATTAGTTACATTAGTTATTAGTACTTGTAACTCTTTTCTTTACTATAATACTGTGAAATAAATAATTTTGGATATAAAACAATAAAAACATTAGTCCTGTGGCAGCATGTGGATATATGACACCAAATTCATATGTAGATACCAAATTTCTGAGAATTACTATAAACTTTAAATATTGTCTTAACCAAAGTGACTTATATATTTTAAATGAATAAGTCCCAAATCAACTACGAGAAGAATAGAGACTGTATACATCAATAACATTTGAAACAAGAAAACTTTAATGTGAAAAAAAGGATTATGTTCTTGAACCAATAATAACTTAGAATCTTAGATAACTCAGAATGTTGAATGTAAATTTACTAATCACATGTAAAATCAAAATTTAAACTATTATAAAGGAAAAAATACAAGAGTTTCATTGCAACATTGCAACATGTAAACTTAAAATCAAAACTATTACAAAGATATTCACAAAGGTTAACACATATTCCAGCTTCTTATCCCTTTTTACAATAATCCTAACTTTACAATTTTATTCGGAAGTTAGATTTGTCTTCTTTAGTGGATCAATTTTTTATTTTCGATAACCAGCTCTAGAACATACCAAGATTGGGTATGTAATCTGTCTATTTTGATCCCACTTAGTAGTTCTTATATTCCATAAAAAACCAACCCTCTTTGCATAATTGGTATAAAAAACTTCATAATCTTTTACAGAGAGAAATGTCATTCATATGCTTGAAAAAATCTAAAACATAGATAATAAAAAATTAAAATCAAATTAAAGCCATATGCATATGTACAATTTTCTCAATGGCTTACATATATAATCAAACTCAGTAGTCAAGTATAGAACTGAACCTGAGTATAATCAAACTCAGTAAACATGATAATCAAACTCAATAGTCAAATATAGCGCTAAACCCCCACATATTCATAGAATCAGTATCATCATCTAATCTAAGCAAATGCAGAAATTTTATACGTGCAAATTACCAATTTGACTCTAATCCAAGGGCTAAACATTTTTCTCATTACACAAATTTATAACATAAATCTTTCAGAATGTAATCACACAACGTACATGATGTAATTGAGAAGTATTTCTTTTTGGAACCAAATAAAAAGACCTAAATGACATAATGAAGCCACAAATCAAAAGCATTTGCATAATTAGATACACAGATTAGCAAAACTTAACACACAGAATATATGGATCAGCTGGAGCAACTAGACTTTTCATCAGAAACCAAATATGTAGTTAAACCATTTAGGAATAAAAAATAGATAATCGAAAAATTGAAATCAAATCAGGAATAAAAAATTAACATACGAAGTAAATTAAACACAAATCTCATCTTTGACCTTGTGGATTCCATTAAATCAAAAGTTATAATCCAAACCCTAAGATAACAAGAACCAGAAACGATGCTGAGAAGGGTTTTTGTGAATTGTGGGATCAAAACAGAGCAAAGGAAAGCGTGGAGAAGAGAAGAAAGCGAGGAGTGAGGTAGGCGTGATCAAAGAGAAGAGAAGTGAGGAGTGAAGTTGGCGAAATCTAAGAGAAGAGAAGTGAGGTGCATGCAATGGAACTCCTCTGCGGAGTGTAAAACCCGCAAAATTAATAAATAATTAGTCAATAAATTAATTATTACTAAAAAATTAAAAAAATAAATTTTTATAATTTAGAGAAGTAGAAATATTAAAAATACAAATTTGACACTAATTTTAAAGATTTTGGCCCAAAAATGGGCCAACGGGCTGAACCGGTATGACCGGGCTCAAACTAGACCCAAGCCAAACCTATAAAACACCCCAAACGAGCATTCTTCTTTTTTCATTCTGCTGATACGGAGAAGAAGGGTAATTTACGTCAAATCCCTAATTCTCACCTCCAAAGATTCAATCGTCCGTAACTTTTAATCCGACGTTCCGATTGACGAGCCATCAGCGATCACGTGTTCATCTTGAAATTCTCTTTAATTCTATCCGAACAAAGTGGTGAACTCTAGCAGTGGGTAATCAATGGATTTTGTCCAATTGATCTGTGGGTAAGATTGTGTTTTAATTGATTTGGAGTTTAATTGGGCAGTTTGGAACGAAATCCGGATAATTAGACTTGAGAAATTGACGTTTGGAAGCTTGGAGCTTGTGAAAGGAGAGGTTTTTGAGGTGTTCTGAGCTTAAGGAGGAACCGGCCAAGGTATAATTTTGGTTTTTCGTAGTTAATGTTGAATGTCACGTGAAAACTTAGGCTAGAAAACCTTAAGATAGAAATGAATTGAATGAATTATTGATGGATTGTGTATATTCTATATGATGTGTGGTTTGGTTTTTGTAAATAATTTTCTATTGGAGTCAGTTGGTTTTGAGAAAAGATTTAATATTGGAAGTGGTTTGATTTTAAAATGATTTGATACTGAAAATAATTTGAATGATTGAGAGGTGTTTGGTTTGGTGATTGAGACCCTTGAAGGGTGGGAAAAGTCCAAGTTTTAGAAAATATGCTGCCGAAGTTTTTATGAAAAATTGGAGGCTTCATTTGAAGTGGTTATTTAGAAGGATTTGGGTTTAAGGATTTTATGATTTGATTTTGAATTTGATTTATTTAGAAAAGAATGAATTAAATTTTGAGTATGAATTTTTTATGAATGATGATGACATCGAGACTAATTGTTGACTCTCTGTCGCAAGATGTGACCGGACACTTTAACTCCCCGGGTTCTCCCATGAGCATGCATACATACATATATATATATATATATATATATATATATATATATATATGGATTTTGAATATTATATTATATTTAAGCTTGGAGTTTGACTCCATGGAATATTATATTATTGAGCTTGGAGTTTGACTCTATGGGATATTATATTATTGAGCTTGGAGTTTGACTCCATGGATATTATTTTTGAGCTTGGGGATATGCGCACAGAGAGACTATCCAATGATTAACAACCAGGACATGTCGGGTTGGCTGTATAACTTACATTAGCCATAGGACAGGCATACATCACATACATTTCTTTGTTTTGCTTGAGTATGCATTGTTTTGGTTTGCTTAACTGTTTAACTCTGCTTATCTGCTACTTGTTCTACTTGTTGTAATTGCTCATTTATATGTGTTTTTTTTACTTGAATTGTATGTGTATATTTTTTGAGAAACCCCTCTTGGCGGAGGTGTGAGGGGGGTGTTCCACCGGTGATTCGGAGGATTGGAGGAGATAGAAAGTGAAGTGTTAAGTTAAAGTTAGATTTAGAACTTGAATACCTTAGATAACTTACTTAATTTCTGGTTTAGTTGGGTCTTTAAGCTGAAATTTGAGTGTCGAAGTTCTAGGAACGCCTTTGGCTTTTCCGGAACCTTTTATATTAACTATGCAGGCATCTTTACCATGCTGAGAACCTCCGGTTCTCATTCCATATATATTCTATTATTTTTCATATGCAGGTCAAGAGGCACCTCGCTGAGCGTCTGGAGTTTCCTATGCAAGCAAAGTGTGGTTATTCTGGGATATTGTATTTTGTTTTAATGCTATGTATATAGATTCTCCTTTGTATATATTTTATGTTTGTCCCTCCTAGAGGTTGACTTGGAGAAACAGGTATTTATTCTGTAGTTTGAGTTAATATTTGGGTTGTATAAATATATAATTATATACTCTGGCCGGCCTTAGCTTCGCAGGTCGAGTTTGGAGTTTGATATATGTGTTTTGGAACTCTGATCTATATATTATGTTTATAGCCTTCTTTGATCTTACCTATTCGTTTTGCAATTATCCACGCAAGCGTGAGACGATTTTCTATTTTTGCTTTTGTTTAGCTTATTCTTCAAGGTTCCTAGATATAATTTCTTTCAACTATATTTATATAAGTCTTTTCTTTTAGAGGTCGTAATAACTCGTCACCTCTGCTTTACGACTTAAGCGTAAGGCTCTGTGTTGTAGGGTGTTACATTATGGTATCAGAGCAGTTCTTTCCTGTAGAGCCTGAGAGACGGACTAACTATGCTTCTGGGCATACTTTAGGTGTATGTATATGCTAATTAGGATATCTAATTGATATATGTGGCATATTTGTTTATGAGCATGCATTTGGGACCTTGAAGTATTAGACTTAAGATATTGAGACTGATCACCTTGATATCACTTGTTTGGTATGAACAGGAACTAAATAAAGACTCGTGGACGCAGACACGGTCTAGGAAGAGGCCGGAACCTGAAACCACTATGAATAATCCCGTGAAATTTACAAATGATCTGGAGAACATGGTGGCTGCTATGCAGACAATGGCTGAGACCCTTGGTCAGCAAGTTAATAACGAAAACAGGGGTAATGGTGGAAATAGGCCTATGACTTTAGCAACTTTTTTGAAGATAAACCCACTAACTTTTAGAGGAACCACAAATCCCACAGAGGCTGATAATTGGTTTTAGGCGATGGAATGAGCCTTGCGAGCGCAACAAGTTCCTGAAGATCAGTGTGTTGAGTTTGCTACTTTTCAGCTGATGGGTGAAGCTTAGTATTGGTGGCAGGAGACCTGACACCTTCTGCCGTGAGATAATATTGCAATCCCTTGGGATGTATTCCAATCCGAGTTTTATAAGAAGTATTTCCCAAACTAAGACGGTGAAGGAGCTTGAGTTGCTACAGCTGAAGAAGGTTCCTATGTCAGTGACAGAGTATACCAGTCGATTTGAGGAACTATGCCAGTTTTCTAGGATTTGTCAGGGTGCTTCGGAGGATTTTGAAGAATGAAAATGCATAAAATATGAAGGTGGTCGGCGGAGTGACATCCTGAGTACAGTAGACCCGATGGAGATCAGAGTTTTCTTTGAACTGGTAAATAAGAGTCGAGTTACTGAGGATTGTAGAAAGGCAGCATTGGACAAGGGTGATCACGGAGATTTTGTTAGGAGAGATCAGGGGAGGAACTTCGCGCCTAGAGGACAAAATTTTAAGCGAGAAGGCTATGTTCCACAACCACATCAAAACCATAACACCTTCCAGAGATTCAACAATAACAAAAACCAGGAAAGAGGCAAAGAAAAGTAGATTTAGAATCCTTCCAACAACTTGACATGTAAGAGATGTGGGGCATATCATCCGAACACTCTGTGCACAGCTGGACTGGGTGTATGCTACTACTGTGGTGGAGCCGGACATCTGACCTGGAATTATCCAGAGAGGAAGAGACAGGAAGCTAAGAGAGTTCAGCAACAGGGACGTGTATTTACCATGATGCCGGATGGTACTGAGAGATCAGACATTCTGATTAAAGGTAATTGTGAAATTGGTGGTAAAATCTTAATTACTTTATTTGATTCTAGGGCATTATATTCGTTTATATCATTTGAGAAAGCTAGTGAGTTAGGATTGAAAATAACCATGTTAGCCTATGATTTGTAGATACATACTCCAGCCTTTGAGGCTGTCGTAACTAGATTAGGGTGTCAAAAAGTTCCATTGCGAATTAAGCACCGAACTTTTGTCCATGATTTAATTTGTCTATCAATGACTGCTCTTAATCTCATTCTCGAATTAGATTGGTTATCAAAGAATCATGTTCTGCTCGATTGCTTTGAAAGATCACTGCAATTTATGTCGGAAGGTTCAGAAGGACCGGTGGTGGTGAATGAATATTACTTGAATTCTGTCATGGTGAATTGTAGTGAAAGTAAGTGTTCAGGATTCATACTATTGGCTGCCAGTGTATTGGGTGATGAACAAAGTTTGAACCAAATTCCATTTGGGAATGAATTTCCAGAAGTATTTCTTGAGGATATACCTAAATTTCCTCCCCCCTAAGAAATCAAACTTGTGATTGAGCTGGTTCCTGGAGCAGGACCAATTTCAATTGCGCTTTACCTAATGTCACCTTTGGAGCTGGCTGAACTTAAGGCTCAGCTGGAGGAGTTAATAAATAAGAACTTCATTCACCCAAGCGTTTCTCCGCGGGGAGCACGAGTGTGTTGGTGAAGAAGAAGGATGGAAGTTTGCGGCTATGCATAGATTACAGACAACTGAACAAAGTAACTATAAAGAACAAATGCCCGTTGCTGAGAATTGATGATCTGATAGACCAATTGCATGGAGCTGGTGCCTTGTCCAAGATCGACTTAAGGTCTGGTTATTACTAGATAAGAGTGAGAGATGAAGATATCCCAAAAACCACTTTCAGAACTCGATATGGTCACTATGAATACACTGTGATGTCATTTTGGTTAACTAATGCCCCTGCTGTGTTCATGGACTATATGAACCGGATATTCCGTCCTTTCCTGGATAGATTCGTCATCATCTTCATTGATGATATTCTAATATACTCTAAGACTGAGGAGGAGCACATGGAGAACTTGCGGATCGTGCTGCAGATTCTGAAAGAGAGAAAGTTGTATGCAAAACTTTCTAAATGTGAATTCAGGAAGACTGAGTTGAAATTTCTAGGTCAAGTAGTGAGTAAGTAGGGAATAGCTGTAGATCCTTCTAAGGTTGAGGCAGTGATGGATTGGAAATGACCTACATCAGTGATGGAGATTAGAAACTTCTTAGGTTTGGTAGGATATTATCAGAGGTTTATCAAGGGCTTTTCACAAATTGCATTGCCTTTGACAAAGTTAAATCGAAAGGATGTGCCATTTGTTTGCACATCGGAATATGAGGAGAGCCTTCAAACTTTGAAGCGAAAACTGACTACAACGCCTGTGCTTGTGTTACCTGAACCTAATGAGCCTTTCGAAATGTATTGTGATGCTTTGTTGAAAGGTTTGGGGGTGTGTAGATGCAACACCAAAATATGGTAGCTTACTGATGAGCGGATAATTTATACGCTTTTTGGCATTATTTTTAGGTAGTTTTTAGTAAGTTCCAGCTACTTTTAGGGACGTTTTCATTAGTTTTTATGTTAAATTCACATTTCTGGACTTTAATATGAGTTCGTGTGTTTTTCTGTGATTTCAGGTAATTTCTGGCTGAAATTGAGGGACTTGAGCAAAACTCTGAAAAAGGCTGACAAAAGGACTGCTGATGCTGTTGGAATCTGACCTCCCTGCACTCGAAATGGATTTTCTGGAGCTACAGAACTCCAAATGGCGCGCTCTCAACGGCGTTGGAAAGTAGACATCCAGAGCTTTCCAGCAATATATAATAGTTCATACTTTATTCGGAAATTGATGACGTAACTTGGCGTTGAACGCCAAGTACATGCTACTGTCTGGAGTTAAACGCCAGAAAAACGTCATGATCCGGAGTTGAACGCCCAAAACACGTCATAACTTGGAGTTCAACTCCAAGAGAAGCTTCAGCTCGTGGATAGATCAAGCTCAGCCCAAGCATACACCAAGTGGGCCCCGGAAGTGGATTTATGCATCAATTACTTACTCATGTAAACCCTAGTAGCTAGTCTAGTATAAATAGGATAATTTACTATTGTATTAGACATCTTTTGACAGTTTAATCTTTTGACTGTTTAGCCTTTGATTATTTGGTCTCTTGATCATTCAAGGGGGCTGGCCATTCGGCCATGCCTGAACCTTTCACATATGTATTTTCAACGGTGGAGTTTCTGCACACCATAGATTAAGGGTGTGGAGCTCTGCTGTACCTCAAGTTTCAATACAATTATTATTACTTTCTATTCAATTCTCTTTTATTCTTTTTCAAAGATATACGTTACACTTAACTTTGATGAATGTGATGATCCGTGACACTCATCATCATTCTCACCTATGAACGCGCGTGACTGACAACCACTTCCGTTCTACTCTAGGCCGGACGCATATCTCTTAGATTCCCCAACAGAATCTTCGTGGTATAAGCTAGATAGATGGCGGCATTCATGGGGATCCGGAAGGTCTAACCTTGTCTGTGGTATTCCGAGTAGGATCCTGGGAATCCGAAAAGTCTAACCTTGTCTGTGGTATTCTCTTTTATCTCTTCTTTCTTCTCTTGCTCGAGGGCGAGCAATATTTTAAGTTTGGTGTGGTAAAAGCATAAGTGGTGGACGAAATTATGATCACTATTCTTTTCAAGTTGTTTGTCTTTGTATGAAATCACTATTATGGCACTGGTTGAATTCACAACTCTGTTCAACTAACCAGCAAGTGTACTGGGTCGTCCAAGTAATAAACCTTACGTGAGTAAGGGTCGAATCCACAGAGATTGTTGGTATGAAGCAAGCTATGGTCACCTTGTAAATCTCAGTCAGGCAGATTAAATTGGTTTATGGGTTTCGAAAATAGAAATAAGAAAATAAATAATAAAAAGGATAGAAGACTTATGTAGATTCATTGGTAGGAATTTCAGTTAAGTATATGAAGATGCTGTATGGCTCAAGGACGCCTGCCCTCCTACTGCTTCAACTCAATCCTCCTGACTCATTCTCATGGCAAGCTGTGTATAGGGGTTCACCATCAGCGGTTGCTACTTTCAATCCTCTCGGGAAAATGATCCTATGCGGTTGTCAATCGCACGGCTAATCGTCTGGAGGCATCACCCATGGTTGATGGCTACATCCCATCCTCGCAGTGAAAACTAATGCTCACGCACTCTGTCACAGTACGGCTAATCACTGGTTGGTTCCCGATCCTACTGGAATAGAATCCCTTGATTCTTTTGCGTCTGTCACTAACGCCCAGCACTTGCAAGTTTGAAGCACGTCACAGTCATTCATTACCGGAATCCTACTCGGAATACCACAGACAAGGTTAGACTTTCCGGATTCCCAGGATCCTACTCGGAACACCACAGACAAGGTTGGACTTTCCGGATCCTCATAAATGCCGCCATCCATCTAACTTATACCACGAAGATTCTGTTGGGGAATCTAAGAGATACACATTCAAGCTCGGTTGCATGTAGAACGGAAGTGGTTGTCAATCACGCGCGTTCATAAGTGAAAATGATAATGAGGGTTATTTACTCATCACATTCATCATGTTCTTGGGTGCGAATGAATATCTTGGAATAAGAATAGAAGAGATTTGAATAAAAGAGAATAGAACTTCATTAATACTTGAGGTACAGCAGAGCTCCACACCCTTAATCTATGGTGTGCAGAAACTCCACCGTTGAAAATACATAAGTGAAAGAGGTTCAGGCATGGCCGAATGGCCAGCCCTCTCCATGATCAAGTGACCGAATGAAAAAGACTTAAAGTGGTCAAAAGATGTCTAATACAATAGTTAAATGTTCTATTTATAATAAACTAGCTCCTAGGGTTTACATGAGTAAGTAATTGATGCATAAATCCACTTCCGGGGCCCACTTGGTGTATGCTTGGGCTGAGCTTGATTAATCCACGAGCTGAGGCCTCTCTTGGAGTTGAACTTTGAGTTATGACGTGTTTTGGGCGTTCAACTCCGGATCATGACGTTTTTCTGGCGTTTAACTCCAGAAAGGAGCGTGTACTTGGCGTTCAACGCCAAGTTGCGTCGTCATTCTTCGTATAAAGTATGGACTATTATATATTGCTGGAAAGCCCTGGATGTCTACTTTCCAACGCCGTTGAGAGCGCGCCAATTGAAGTTCTGTAGCTCCAGAAAATCCATTTCGAGTGCAGGGAGGTCAGAATCCAACAGCATCAGCAGTCCTTTTGTCAGCCTTTTTCAGAGTTTTGCTCAAATCCCTCAATTTCAGTCAGAATTTACCTAAAATCACAGAAAAACACACAAACTCATAGTAAAGTCCAGAAATATGAATTTAACATAAAAACTAATGAAAACATCCCTAAAAGTAGCTTGAACTTACTAAAAACTACCTAAAAACAATGCCAAAAAGCGTATAAATTATCCGCTCATCACAACACCAAACTTAAATTGTTGCTTGTCCCTAAGCAACTGAAAATCAAATGGGATAAAAAGAAGAGAATATACTATAAAGTCCAAAATATCAATGAATATTAATTTAATTACATGAGCGGGACTTGTAGCTTTTTGCTTCTGAACAGTTTTGGCATCTCACTTTTTCCTTTGAAGTTTAGAATGATTGGCATCTCTAGGAACTTAGAATTTCGGATAGTGTTATTGACTTTCCTAGTTAAGCATGTTGATTCTTGAACACAGCTGCTCATGAGTCTTGGCCGTGGCCCTAAGCATTTTGTTTTCCAGTATTACCACCGGATACATAAATGCCACAGACACATAACTGGGTGAACCTTTTCAGATTGTGACTTAGCTTTGCTAAAGTCCCCAGTTAGTGGTGTCCAGAGCTCTTAAGCACACTCTTTTGCTTTGGATCACGACTTTAACCACTCAGTCTCAAGCTTTTCACTTGGACCTTCATGACACAAGCACATGGTTAGGGACAGCTTGATTTAGCCGCTTAGGCCTGGATTTTAATTCCTTGGGCCCTCCTATCCATTAATGCTCAAAGCCTTGGATCCTTGCTTTTTAAAATTTTCGCCCCCCTTTTTTTTTTTGCTGCTTTTTCTTGCTTCAAGAATCAATTTCATGATGTTTTTCAGATCATCAATAACATTTCTCTTTGTTCATCATTCTTTCAAGAACCAACAATTTTAACACTCATAAACAACAAGATCAAAAGACATATGCACTGTTCAATCATTCATTCAGAAAACAAAAAGCATTGTCACCACATCAATATGATTAAACTAAATTCAATAATAATTTCGAAAATTATGTACTTCTTGTTCTTTTGAATTAAAACATTTTTTCTTTTAAGAAAGGTGAAGTACTACTGGAATTTATTCATAGCTTTAAGGCATGGTTACATATTAATGATCATGAAATATAGACACAAAACATAATTAAACATAACATTAAAAACCGAAACAGAAAGAAATAAAGAACAAGGAATGAATCCACCTTTAGTGGCGTCTTCTTCTTGAAGGACCAATGATGTTCTTCAACTCTTCTATGTCCCTTCCTTGCCTTTGTTGCTCCTCCCTCATTGCTCTTTGATCTTCTCTTATTTCTTGGAGAATGATGGAGTGCTCATGATGTTCCACCCTTAATTGTTCCACATTATGGCTCAAATCTTCCAAAGAGGTGTTGAGTTGCTCCCAATAATTGTTGGGAGAAAAGTGCATTCCTTGAGGCATCTCAGGAAATTGTTGATGATGAGCTTCCTCATGTTCTTCTTGAGGGCCGTGAGGAACTTCTCTTGATTGCTCCATCTTTTTCTTGGTGATGGGCTTGTCTTCTTCAATGGAGACATCTCCTTCTATGATAACTCCAGCTGAGTAACATAGATGGCATATAAGGTGGGGGAAGGCTAGCCGTGCCATAGGTGAGGACTTGTCGGCTATTTTGTAGAGTTCATTGGAAATGACTTCATGAACTTCCACTTCCTCTCCAATCATGATGCTATGAATCATGATGGCCCGATCCATAGTAACTTCAGATCGGTTGCTTGTAGGGATGATGGATCTTTGAATAAACTCCAACCATCCTCTAGCTACAGGCTTGAGGTCCAGTCTTCTTAGTTGGACTGGCTTGCCTTTGGAGTCTATTCTCCATTGGGCTCCTTCCACACATATGTCCATAAGGACTTGGTTCAACCTTTGATTAAAGTTGACCCTTCTTGTGTAGGGGCGTTCATCACCTTGCATCATGGGCAAGTGGAATGCCAACCTCACATTCTCCGGACTAAAATCCAAGTATTTCCCCCTAACCATTATGAGATAATTCTTTGGACTTGGGTTCATACCTTGGTCATGGTTCCTAGTGATCCATGCATTGGCATAGAACTCTTGAACCATTAAAATTCCAACTTGTTGTATGGGGTTGGCTAGGACTTCCCAACCTCTTCTTTGGATCTCATGTCGGATTTCCGGAAACTCATTCTTCTTGAGCTTGAAAGGGACCTCAGGGATCACCTTTTTCTTTGCCACAACATCATAGAAGTGGTCTTGATGGCTCTTGGAGATGAATCTTTCCATCTCCCATGACTCGGAGGTGGAAGCTTTTGCTTTCCCTTTTCTTGAAGAAACTCCGGCCTTAGGTGCCATTGGTAATGGTAAAACAAAAAAGAGCTTATGCTTTTACCACACCAAACTTAGAATTTGCTCGTCCTCGAGCAAGAAAGAAAAGAAGAGTAGAAGAAGAAGAAGAGAATATGGTAGAGAGGGAGAGAGTAGGTTCGGCTATATGGGAGAATAAGTGGTTTTTGTTGTGTGAAAATGAAGAAGAATGGAGAGTTATTTATAGGGAGAGGGAGGGTGGGAGTTCGGTCATTTTGGGTGGGAATGGGTGGGAAATTGAATTTGAATTTTATGAGGGTAGGTGGGGTTTATGGGGAAGAGGAGGTTGATGTGAATGGTGAATGGGGTAATTGGGAAGAGGATTTGGGGAAGAGTGAAATGAGATTTGGATTAGGAGAGTGTGATTAGGATTAAAAGGTAAGGTAGGAATATGGTAGGTGGGGATCCTGTGGGGGCCACAGATCCTGAGGTGGGGATCCTGTGGGGTCCACAGATCCTGAGGTGAAAAGAAATACCATTCCTTCACCATATAGGCATGTAACATGCCTTTATGCATCATTCTGGCGTTCAAACGCCCATTGATGCATGTTCTGGGCGTTCAACGCCCATGTAATGCGTGTTTCTGGCGTTGAACGCCAGTTTCATGCTTGTTTCTGGCGTTCAGCGCCAGTTTGTCCTCTCTGTGCACGTTCCTGGCGTTAAACGCCAGGTTGTTGCTTGTTTCTGGCGTTCAGCGCCAGAATGGAGCTCTGTTCTGGCGTTGAACGCCAGCCAGATGCACCTTACTGGCGTTGAACGCCAGTCTGCGCTACCTCCAGGGTGAAAAATTTTTTTCTTCTGTTTTTGACTCTGTTTTTAATTTTTTTTATTTTTTCGTGACTCCTTATGATTATGTACCTAATAAAACACAAAAATAACACTAAAACAAAATAAAATAAAATTAGATAAATAAAATTGGGTTGCCTCCCAACAAGCGCTTCTTTAATGTCAATAGCTTGACAGTGGCTCTCATGGAACCACAAGGTGATCAGGTCAATGTTAGTGTGTAGTCCCAACACCAAACTTAGAGTTTGGATATGGGGTTTGAACATCAAACTTAGAGTTTGGTTGTGGCCTCACAACACCAAACTTAGAGTTTGACTGTGTGGGCTTTTCTTGACCTTGAACTGAGAGAAGCTCTTCATGCTTACTCTCTTTTGTCACAGAGGGATGGCCATGTGTCTTAAACACAAGGTAGTCCCCATTCAATTGAAGGACTAACTCACCTCTGTTAACATCTATCACAGCTCCTGCTGTGGCTAGGAAAGATCTTCCTAGGATGATGCATTCATCCTCTTCCTTCCTAGTGTCTAGGATTATGAAATCAGTAGGGATGTAGAGGCCTTCAACCTTTACTAGCACGTCCTCTACTATTCCATGAGCTTGTCTCACTGACTTGTCTGCCAATTGTAATGAGAACAAGGCAGGTTGTACCTCAATGATCCCCAGCTTCTCCATTACAGAGAGTGGCATTAGATTTATCCCTGACCCCAGATCACATAGAGCTTTTTCAAAGCTCATGGTGCCAATGGTACAAGGGATTGAGAACTTATCAGGATCTTGCTTCTTTTGAGGTAGAGTTCTCTGAATCCAAGTATCTAGTTCACTAATGAGCAAGGGAGGTTCACTTTCCCAAGTCTCATTACCAAACAGCTTGGCATTCAGCTTCATGATAGCTCCTAAGTATTGAGCAACTTGCTCTCCAGTCACATCTTCATCCTCTTCAGAGGAAGAATAGTCTTCAGAGCTCATGAATGGCAGAAGGAGATTAAATGGAATCTCTATGGTCTCTGTATGAGCCTCAGATTCCTCTGGATCCTTAATAGGAAACTCCTTCTTGATTGAGGGACGTCCCAGGAGATCTTCCTCACTAGGATTTTCGTCCTCCTCCTCCCTAGTGCATTCGGCCATATTGATCACATCAATGGCCTTGCATTCTCCTTTTGGATTCTCTTCTGTATTGCTTGGGAGAGTATTGGGAGGAGTTTCAATGACTTTCTTACTCAGCTGGCCTACTTGTGCCTCCAAATTTCTAATGGAGGATCTTGTTTCATTCATGAAACTGAAAGTGGGCTTTGACAGATCAGAGACTACATTGGCTAAATTAGAAGTGTTTTGTTCAGAATTCTCTGTCTGTTGCTGAGAAGATGATGGATATGGCTTACTATTATTCAGCCTATTGCGTCCACCATTGTTAAAACCTTGTTGAGGTTTTTGTTGATCCTTCCATGAGAAATTTGGATGATTTCTCCATGATGAGTTATAGGTGTTTCCATAAGGTTCACCCATGTAATTAACCTCTGCCATGGCAGGGTTCTCAGGATCATAAGCTTCTTCAGAAGCTGCCTCTCTAGTACTGTTGGATGCATGTTGCAATCCATTCAGATTTTGAGAGATCATGTTGACCTGTTGAGTCAACACTTTGTTCTGAGCCAATATGGCATTCAGAGTATCAATTTCAAGAACTCCTTTCTTCTGAGGTATCCCATTGTTCACGGAATTCCTCTCAGAGGTGTACATAAACTGGTTGTTTGCAACCATGTCAATGAGTTCTTGAGCCTCTTCAGGCGTTTTCTTCAGGTGAATAGATCCACCTGCAGAATGGTCCAATGACATTTTCAAAAATTCAGAGAGACCATAATAGAATATATCTAATATGGTCCATTCTGAAAACATGTCAGATGGACATCTTTTGGTCAGCTGCTTGTATCTTTCCCAAGCTTCATAGAGGGATTCACCATCTTTTTGTTTGAAGGTTTGAACATCCACTCTCAGCTTGCTCAGATTTTGAGGAGGAAAGAATTTATCTAAGAATGCAGTGACAAGCTTATCCCATGAGTCCAGGCTATCCTTGGGTTGTGAATCCAACCATACTCTAGCTCTGTCTCTTACAGCAAAAGGGAAAAGCATGAGTCTGTAGACTTCAGGATCAACTCCATTCGTCTTTACAGTCTCACAGATCTGCAAGAACTCAGTTAAGAACTAATAGGGATCTTCAGATGGAAGTCCATAAAACTTGCAGTTTTGTTGCATTAAAGCAACTAGTTGAGGCTTAAGCTCAAAGTTATTGGCTCCAATGGCAGGAATGGAGATGCTTCTTCCATCAAACTTGGACGTTGGCTTTGTGAAGTCACCAAGCATTCTCCTTGCATTATTATTATTTTCGGCCACCTCCTTCTCTTGTTCTAATGTTTCTGAAAGGTTACCTTTAGAATAATTTAATTTAGCTTCTCTTAATTTTCTCTTCAGAGTCCTTTCAGGTTCTGGATCAATTTCAACAAGAGTGCCTTTATCCTTGTTCCTGCTCATATGAAAGAGAAGAAAACAAGAAAAGAAAGAGGAATCCTCTATGTCACAGTATAGAGATTCCTTTATGTTAGTAGAAGAAGAAGGTGGTAGAAGAGTGAAGAAGGATTCGGATTTTAGATGAAGAGAGGTGAAGAGAAGTGTTAGTAATTAAAATAATTAAATAGAATAAGAAAATAGAGGGAGAATTTTCGAAAATAATTTTTGAAAAAGGGGTTAGTAATTTTCGAAAATTAGAGATAAAATGTAATTAAAATTAAAACATGAAACAATTAATTAATTAAAAAGAAATTTTTTTGAAAAAGAGAGAGATATTTTCGAAAATAGAAGAGGGAAAAGTAGTTAGGTGGTTTTGAAAAAGATAAGAAACAAACAAAAAGTTAGTTAGTTGATTGAAGAAGATTTGAAATCAAAATTGAAAAAGATAAGAAGATAGTAAGTTAGATAAGATATTTTGAAATCAAATTTTGAAAAAGATAAAATTTTTGAAAAAGATCAAATAAAAGATAAAAAGATTTAATTTAAAAATGTTTAAAATTATTTACTTCACTAACAAGAAACTACAAGATAAGATTCTAGAACTTAAAGATTGAACCTTTCTTAACAAGAAAATAACAAACTTCAAATTTTTGAACCAATCACATTAATTATTAATGAATTTTCGAAAATTACATATAAAGATAAGAAAAAGATTTTGAAAATAAATTGAAAAAGATTTTTGAAATTTTCGAAAAATAGAAAAAAGATATGATTTTTGAAAAAGATTTTGAAAAGATGAGATTTTTAAAATTGAAATTTTGACTTGACTTGTAAGAAACAACTAATTTTGAAAATTTTTGACCAAGTCAATCCCAAAATTTCGAAATTTTGGAGGGAAATAAGGAAAAGATATTTTTTTGATTTTTAAATTTTTAATTATGAGAGAGAAAAACAATAAAAATATTTAATGCATAAAATTTTTAGATCAAAACCATGAATGCATGCAAGAATGCTATGAATGTCAAGATGAACACCAAGAACACTTTGAAGATCATGATGAACATCAAGAACATAATTTTGAAAAATTTTTGATGCAAAGAAAACATGCAAGACACCAAACTTAGAAATCTTTAATGCATGGACTCTAACAAACAAAAAAATGCATATGAAAAACAACAAACAACACAAAACAAGAAATCATCAAGATCAAACAAGAGGACTTATCAAGAACAACTTGAAGATCATGAAGAACACTATGAATGCATGGGATTTCGAAAAATGCAAGAAAAAAATTTTTTTTTTAAGCATGCAATTGACACCAAACTTAAAAATTAACACAAGATTCAAACAAGAAACGCAAAATATTTTTGATTTTTATGATTTTCTAAATTTTTTTGTATTTTTATTAAATTTTTTTTCGAAAATATATTTTAGAAAAACGAAAAAGAAAGGAAAAATTTTTGAAAAAGTTTTTGAAAAGAAAATTACCTAATCTGAGCAACAAGATGAACCGTCAGTTGTCCATACTCGAACAATCCCCGGCAACGGCGCCAAAAACTTGGTGGACGAAATTGTGATCACTATTCTTTTCAAGTTGTTTGTCTTTGTATGAAATCACTATTATGGCACTGGTTGAATTCACAACTCCGTTCAACTAACCAGCAAGTGTACTGGGTCGTCCAAGTAATAAACCTTACGTGAGTAAGGGTCGAATCCACAGAGATTGTTGGTATGAAGCAAGCTATGGTCACCTTGTAAATCTCAGTCAGGCAGATTAAATTGGTTTATGGGTTTCAAAAATAGAAATAAGAAAATAAATAATAAAAAGGATAGAAGACTTATGTAGATTCATTGGTAGGAATTTCAGTTAAGTATATGAAGATGCTGTATGGCTCAAGGACGCCTGCCCTCCTACTGCTTCAACTCAATCCTCCTGACTCATTCTCATGGCAAGCTGTGTATAGGGGTTCACCATCAGCGGTGGCTACTTTCAATCCTCTCGGAAAAATGATCCTATGCGGTTGTCAATCGCACGGCTAATCGTCTGGAGGCATCACCCATGGTTGATGGCTACATCCCATCCTCGCAGTGAAAACTAATGCTCACGCACTCTGTCACAGTACGGCTAATCACTGGTTGGTTCCCGCTCCTACTGGAATAGAATCCCTTGATTCTTTTGCGTCTGTCACTAACGCCCAGCACTTGCAAGTTTGAAGCACGTCACAGTCATTCATTACCGGAATCCTACTCGGAATACCACAGACAAGGTTAGACTTTCCGGATTCCCAGGATCCTACTCGGAACACCACAGACAAGGTTGGACTTTCCGGATCCTCATAAATGCCGCCATCCATCTAACTTATACCACGAAGATTCTGTTGGGGAATCTAAGAGATACACATTCAAGCTCGGTTGCATGTAGAACGGAAGTGGTTGTCAATCACGCGCGTTCATAAGTGAGAATGATAATGAGGGTTATTTACTCATCACATTCATCATGTTCTTGGGTGCGAATGAATATCTTGGAATAAGAATAGAAGAGATTTGAATAAAAGAGAATAGAACTTCATTAATACTTGAGGTACAGCAGAGCTCCACACCCTTAATCTATGGTGTGCAGAAACTCCACCGTTGAAAATACATAAGTGAAAGAGGTTCAGGCATGGCCGAATGGCCAGCCCTCTCCATGATCAAGTGACCGAATGAAAAAGACTTAAAGTGGTCAAAAGATGTCTAATACAATAGTTAAATGTTCTATTTATAATAAACTAGCTCCTAGGGTTTACATGAGTAAGTAATTGATGCATAAATCCACTTCCGGGGCCCACTTGGTGTATGCTTGGGCTGAGCTTGATTAATCCACGAGCTGAGGCTTCTCTTGGAGTTGAACTTTGAGTTATGACGTGTTTTGGGCGTTCAACTCCGGATCATGACGTTTTTCTGGCGTTTAACTCCAGAAAGGAGCGTGTACTTGGCGTTCAACGCCAAGTTGCGTCGTCATTCTTCGTATAAAGTATGGATTATTATATATTGCTGGAAAGCCCTGGATGTCTACTTTCCAACGCCGTTGAGAGCGCGCCAATTGAAGTTCTGTAGCTCCAGAAAATCCATTTCGAGTGCAGGGAGGTCAGAATCCAACAGCATCAGCAGTCCTTTTGTCAGCCTTTTTCAGAGTTTTGCTCAAATCCCTCAATTTCAGTCAGAATTTACCTGAAATCACAGAAAAACACACAAACTCATAGTAAAGTCCAGAAATATGAATTTAACATAAAAACTAATGAAAACATCCCTAAAAGTAGCTTGAACTTACTAAAAACTACCTAAAAACAATGCCAAAAAGCGTATAA